>NC_044253.1:18645466-18959509 GCF_003957555.1 Calypte anna | reverse complement strand
GATATTTAGAAAGTGTAGTTAATGTACCTGTTTTGACCTTCCAGGTTACAGCAAAGGAGCAAGCTGACAGCACCAGCTGTCATTTGCTGTTAGCAGCCTTTTACTAGATGAACAGCTCAAGCTCAGAGAGAAATTCGCCCCTTTTGAGACTGAAATGCAGGAAGTGAAGGTTCTGGGCTGCCTTGTTCCATCTCTTGGGGAAAGCAATTTCAGTCACCGTACCACTACTCTAGCTGCCTGCCCAGAACTGCTCTCTTTCTGCCCTAAAACAGAGATGGAAATCCAAAGGTGTAGAAAAACAGATGTCTTAATTCTTTCAAGAGCAACTGTAACTGAACAAAAATGCAAGCTGATCAGTGTGCCTACCTCCTACAAAGGGATGCAGGCCATTTATCTTGGACACAAACAAGACAGAAGGCTAATCCAGTGCACTTATCTTGCAGTGTACAAGGAGCAGGGGGCGTGAATGGAATGGTCCATTTCCTTAGCTAAGCTAAGATTTAACCCAGCTCTCAGCAGCAGGACAGCTCAACTGCAAACTTTATGGCCAGCAACTGGCACAACTTTTGAAATGAGATGAAGGTTCTTTGGTGAGGGTTTGTAGCAATAACCTGAAATCAAAAGGTCAGCAATGACACCAGAGAAGAAATTTGCATTGAGAGCAACACTGGATTTTCCATACCCCTCTCTTAATTTATAAGATTGTTAGCCTGCTATGAACCAATCAGCATGCAATTTATGTTCATCAAGAGGTATAGATTAGCTTTTACAATACCTTATTTTTGGAGGAAGAGAACTCCCAGCTGTCCAGACAGGTTGACTGGCCTGAATCCTCCATTACCCCCTCAGAGAAAGGGATGCTGCTTTGGTAAGATTTACACCTCCAGCTCTATTGGATGTATACCCAGGAGTTACCCACCACAAGCTCAAATTTTTGCAGTAAATGCAACTACCAGTGGCAATTCCAAACTTGTTTCTGTACTCTTAATAATTTCTCCTTCTTTGAAACTTTGAGCATCAGTCTCAGTGCAAGCTCTTGGCAGGGCTCTGTAGCAGGCAAATCTTGTAAATCTGAGTTTCTTGTAAACTCTTTGAAATTGTCTCAGTGCAAGTCCTTTGCAAGGCTCTGAAATGGGCGGTGCTGACTCTCATAAGTGGTTGTACAAACACAATCTTAGACATAAACCACTGACCAAGCCTGGGACTAGGATTGGATCCAGCCACACCTATATTCCTCTCTGAGAAGGAGTTTGGAAAGCATGACGGTCCAGTCTTAACCTCATGACTCTACAGGAAGGCCTTCTTCAGCCACCCTGCAGACTCACATTTTTATGTGAAAAATCATCACAAAAATATAAACATAGATAAGGTTGTAGGATGAGGAAAGAAAAAAAAAAGCACCTTTTAAAAAATAAACTGAGTAGCCATTAGATGAACAGAGAAGCCAAGAGTGGAAAAAAGCACAGGCAGGGCAACATTTTATAAGATGAAATACTGTAAACTCCTGAAAGAAATGTTTGTTTTGAGATCTAGGGAATAGATTTTTATGTAATGAATGTATGCAGAAAGTAAAGCACGTAGGTCCTAAGGTAACTGAATGACAGAATAAAGTAAATGAATGAGAACGGCAGAAATACCATACTTCAACACTGACTGACAGCATTTGCTAGCAATGTAATTTTATCCATGAAAAAAGAAAAAGTAATAAAAAGAAAATCCCTTGCATTCAAACCCTCCAGCAAATTCAGATGCAAAATTAAAAAAAAAAAAGTGGAAGATGCAAAAGGTGTCACAGCTACACAAAAATCAGAGAATTTGGTGAGAGCATGCCAAACACCTTAGACTACAATGGGGGGAGGGGGGAAGCCAAAAAGCTAGACAAGGCTGACAGCTGGGTCAAACCTAGCCTGATTCAGAATCAGAGTGAAAAAGTCTTGCCTGTCCACACATCCAGTATTTCGTGCACTCTAAGCATATAAACCAGGCAACTCTGCTAGTGGTAGGAGTATTGGAACCCTCCCATGAACACCCTATAATTAGCCAAGGCCAAAACTTCAGAAAACAAAGCCAAACATTCACATGCCCACATATATCTTAAATGTACCAGAATTTTTGCTGGACAGTGAGTAACCAGTGAGGACTCTCAAGCAATAGCCTGATGGTGTATTACTCAACAGTAGAAATACAACAAATAGCACAAATTCTAATTAGAGAAATATTACAAGGAAACTGCCAAGCATTTATTGCTCCAGAACTATTATTTTCACGTTTCATGTATTACTAATACTTGTACTACTTGCATTTCAAAACTTTTATCTGGATTGTAAAATGGAGAACCTATCTAACTGCTAACACTGGACTGACAGCAGAGATCTGAAATCAGTTTCCATAAACAGTTAAAACCCTGAAAGCAGTTTATAATGTGTAATTTTCTAAGACTTTCAGCAGTTTAATTATTCCATGCCTAGCTTTTCCATATAAAAAAAATTTCAAACAACACTTTCTCGTTAATTATCCCACAATTGCACACTTGCAGATTACAAGTGAAAGGCACACTTTAAGGCCACTAGTTAGAGAGAATCTCTACCACTGAGCAAGTCAAAATAATTAGAGAAAATCAATCACGAGCTATTTTGCACTATAAACTTATCAAGAAAAAAAAAAAAAAGGGAAATTATAGGTATCATGTCTGAATATTTAAGCCCCATATGAAGCTCACAATTGTTTGCAAATCATAGCAGTAAGTGGATAGGAAAGTACTGTTTCTTATGAAACATGGTGTTATCCTGTCACATGAATTCACAAAAAAAATTCTCAGGTAGGAAAAATTTTAAAGTCTAACATTATTTTTAATACACACAAAGCCTCTACAAGCCATTTATTTCTCTTCTCAAAGACAATCCTTACTAATTGCTCTAGTCATGGAAATACATTCAGTGGAAAGGATAATGAAGGCCACTTGTCAAATTGGTCATGTCATTATTTTGATGCACAATGTAACAGTATAGCCTGATCCATTGGCAGCATGCTGAATATCACCTCGGAAAAGGACCCACCCATAAGCCATTCTGACCCTTCCTGCTCGTTTCTTCTGACCTTTCTGACCTCATTAGACTGGTATAAAGAAAAAATGAGCTGTTGGGTGCTCTTGATGGACTGGAAATAACAAGAATGTGTCTAGGACTTAAGTACTAAACTGGACCACTGAATTATCCTTTCCAAAAAAATCAGAATAGGGATGATGAAGAAACGGAGAAAGGAAAAATATTATTAAAATATTTACGTGTGAATAATCATTTTTTTTAATTGTTCATCAGTATACCTAACCATTTAATCTGCTGTAGTTTTAGTTGTTGGATTTTTAAGCCTCCATTTGAGGTAGAACAGATATCAAAAACAATGGTCCCAGCACAGTGATAGTCATTAAGCATTAACTTAAGCACCTTGATAAAAGAGGGCTTTAATCACTCCTGGTCATATTTATTTAATGAATTCTTCAAATTCCCAAAAGAAAGACACTCTAGAGCCTAGAATACAAGCATTTGAAGTCCCTGTGTCTCCTTTAAAACCCTACATCATATTATCAACAAAATCTGTATTTCCACAAACAAAAGGGTAAAGATACTATGGAAGTTCTTATCCTTTACACAATGCAAACCTTCTCCAGTGGAATTACTAAGGCTTTTTAAATTGTCTCCCAGTCCTGAAAGGGATAATTCACACATTTTTATAGATTATATAATAGGTACCAAATGTATAAATCAATTTTTTGTGCTAAATATTGATTTTTGTCATCCACAGGAATTCTTTTTTAACTAATACTGGTTAGCGAAACTCCAAGAAAAACACAGCTCCACAACTTACAATACAAGTCCCTAATACTACAAGAAAAATTTTGCAGCAGTTGTTTTGTGATTTAGAACACAGGACACATGACTTTTTATTTTTCAAATCTGTTTTACTAACTTCTAGGGATAGAAGTGCTATGAGCAAAACAAATCTTTCAAGTAAATCCTCCAAGTTCCCATATATTGTGTTTTCTATTTTAAAACGTTTGTACTGAACCACTGCGAAACGTTTAAGGGGAGAGAAGACTTTCTTTGCATGCCTAAATGCTCCTAAAAGATTCTTGGCCAAATGGTTCAGGCTTTATTATCTTACGCATTAAAATGAGGCACTGTCTCATAAAATTGCATCCTTTTTTAAGGAAAAAAAAAAAAAAAAAAAAAGCAGCTGTATAACATTATATCATTTGTTCCTGAAATATCCTCTCGTTGGTTGTCCTGCAGTTTTACAAATCCTGGCATGGGAAAACGGTTCCATTTCTGTCAGCAGGGATTGTCTCTCTCAGAACTATGAAGTTCTTGGTAAATATCTCATGTTTCACATCTCTCCTGTGCTAAGTGGGTGCAAACTCTAGCACCATGCCAGCACCAGTAAAGAGGATGTATATACTGCATCTGTGCAGTAACTCTCACTGAGTCTGCAACACAGGTTTTCCACCCAAACTGGTAGCACAGGGCCTGCCTACCAAGTGCAACTTGCATTTCACAAGAAGCTTCTCTGCTCATGCTTGGTCTAGGTTGCTTTATAGGATCCTTTTCCCCCTCTGATTTCCATTTTCAACAAAACAATAAATGGTAAAATATGGTAAGCAAGATTAGGGCAAGTCAGTCAAGTAAACTGAGGTTATGTTAGACACTGGTTCATTTACAGTACCTTTGAGCTCTAAAATGTATTATTTTTCCTACAGAAAGACTGAACAATGTGACAATGTTATTTTACATTAATTTGCTAAAGGTACAAACCAGATTGACAAACCTTCATTCTATTAAAAAGTAATGAGGTTTAAATTGCTAAATCTTTTACTTCTAAGAATTCCTAATAATTTTTTTCTTTTTATATGAAATATTTGAATTAAAATTAATTATAATATAAAATCGTTACACTTTCTTGACAGAACAGAATGTCATAGCACTTTGTGCACTGGTTTTGGTGATCCTCGGTGTTACACTCTTGAAGAACAATCCAAAGAAAACTCTGTGTTTGCACATCTATTGACTGATTTGTTACTGCTGATGAGTCCCGGCCAAGCCTCCTCTGATCTCTAAAACCCTTTAATAGTTAATGAAATCAAGGGGAAAAAAATGCAAAAGAAAAAAAAAAATTCACTAGAACCCTGCAAAGAAAGCTACACATTACAGCATTATTGTGTAGTTACTAAGCCTAATTTTCAAAAGCTTTACTTCAATAATCACTGTAAAGTTAAGCTTTCTGTTGCAAGATTAATTTACATAACTAAAACGCAGCTGAAGTTACTTTTATACTACAACACAAATGTAACACATCTGAAGATTTTCTCAAAATTTCACACGCATATCCCATCTGTCTAGAGAAGGTACGAATTAACAGTGAGCTATTCACCTTTATTAATGTAAATTACATGGTAATTAAAAATTCCGTGGAACCCACCTCTGATGCAGCCAGGAATATTGGCCTAATACCTTTCTAAATAACATTTTTAATTGCACATAGCAGATGAACAGCAGTAGCATCAATATGGAAAGTCTTCCTGCAGCATTTACTGATGTAACTTAATGGAGCACTTCTAAAGACAGTACTACTATTTTGGGTTATGTTTTTATTATCCTTCCACCTTACTGCATGCTAAACATGCAAGAGTAACACTTCTCATCACTTGAGTATAGATAAAGAAAAATCTTTCAATATTATAAGTGTTATTCTTTCCAAAATGTTATATGAAAATTCTAATGAATTCCTCATCACCTACAAACTAAATTTGAGGAAAGTTGGGCCAAGTTAGCCTTCATAAATGGCATGCATCTTCCTCTTTACCATGGAAACTCACCAGATAATCAAAATCAGACACAATAAAATATAAGGCTTAAGCTATTGAAATTGAATCAGCTGACAACTGCCTTTGATAACGTGTGATAAGGATAATCTAGATCAGATAAAAAGAAATCATATAAAAAGTTCATTTGTGTCAGGCTATAAAAACATTCAACAGGGTAATCAGGAAAAGGAGATCAGTAACTGTGTGATCATGGAATATTGCCCTGTATGTGCATGTCCACATAAACAACATATTACTATGTTTAGACTCACAGTTATCTGTATCATTGTTGGCCCATAATTCAAACAGGACCCTCAGGATAAGCATTAGCTACACTTGCAAGTTATTTTCCTTCAGGAGTACATTGCACTCAAAAATAGCATTTTAGTAACAAGCATCTAAAAGATAACAAATATACATGTTTTATAGTATCCAGGCATATCTGACAACCAATTGTCAACACCTTCTCCAAGAGATGATCCTACCATAATTTTCTTTGTATTTAACAAGCATTTTTAATTACCTTGTTATGTTACTAAAATATTATACTGATTATACACAGTACTCTAAACACATTGACTCCTTGTGTTGCCCAGCTCTTTAAGGCTCTATAAATGATATCCATTACTCCAAGTCTTTGGAAAAAAATGAATCACATGATGATATGAAAAAATAAAACACAAGATTTGAAAATATCTCTTCAGATAACTTTCTTTCCCTTTCCAACATATTAAAGTTTGTACTTCTGCAAGCAAGTGCAGAAAGATGCAAACATGTAATAATTAATCCATTTCAAACACAGACAAGAAATTATGAACGCTTTCCCTGTATAAATCTAAACGCATTGGAAGCTGCTGATGTATACTAAGCCAATAGCTTTCATCATAAATTTTAAGTATTTAAAAAATAAAGTTGCAGCTAGAAATTGAAAATTTTTACTAATTTTTAATAAAATTGCTAGTAAAATCTTGGCAGACATGTAACATATAACATCATGTTTTGCACCATCAAATGGTACAAAATTGATCTTGGGCCTGCATAATTGTATAGATATATGCACATGAATAACTGCTACTGTACTACTGACCTTGTGATCTCAAAGAACGCCAGTTTCTCTCAGGAGATTTTTAGACCTCTGAAATCATGTTTTCAGTCTGTAGACATTTCCTTAATCTGCCCTTAAAAAAATGAAATTCATGTCTCATTACTGTTAAAATGATACCAACAAACTTTTAGAATGTCTATAAAAGTATAAGCAATGCCTTATGCACGCTCACAGAATAAACAGAAAATTCAGTTTGCTTGCAGTGAAGCCAATTATCATATTAGGGAAAAAATGTCAGAACAGCATGTGAGTCACATATATGACTAAGCCAAAGAATTTTACTCAAATATTTAATTATTGAAAACAATTACTGACTGACTTATAAAATATTTTATACTTCAGATGAGCAGACCTGACTTTTTAGTATAAACAATCACACAAACTTAGAGCACACAGCCAGTATGCACATTTGGTTTCTGGTACACATGAGCTACATTTGCTCCAACACAACAGGGAGTCAGAAAACCTCCCTGTCTTTCACTGAACAGAACAAAATTCAGTAACAGCAAGGACAATTAAACATTAATCCTGCCTACCAAGGCAGGTGACAGACTTGCCATCTGTTGAAGTCCTTAAAGCAAGGTTTGATACCTTTCTAAAAGACAATGTGGATATAGTTTTGGGGAAAAAAACCCAAAAAACAACAAACCAGACATATTTGATCCATACTGAAAGCTTGTTGATGTAGATGTGGTACTGGGAGAAGGAACTGGTGGCATAAACCAGTGACAGTTCTGGCCTCTAGCACTTGTGATCCTGCTTTAAAATAATGTAAGAACCTTATCTTGGTTCAGCATTTCAGCTCAACTTGCAAAGAATCAGAAAGCAATATTAAATTCAACATTTCTGAGTGCAAAATCTAGTTTCTGTGGTTTGGTAATTTTTCACCTTCTTCATGGTACTGAAAATCGAGCAGAGCTGGAAGCAGGCATAAAGCCAGAAGCAGCAGAGACACACTTCAAATGTGCCTGGAAGGTGTTTTGTGCCCATAGCTAGTTCATGAGGATGTGGTTACAAAGAAGCTTTGGTACAGACTGGACTCACACCTCTGGACAACTTTAAATCTTCTTTCAGCACAGGCTATGACTGCCTTGGCATACAACTCCTCCATGCTGCCTTTGCTATGACCTTGCACATCAGCAGAGCAATGTGTCCATTGCAGTATTCAACTCAGATTGTTTAGTATCAAAATAATTTGTAAAATGTTGTTGATTGTGATACATGAAGTTTAGGTGATAACTAAAGTTTGGAGCCTAAAGATGAACTAGATCAACTGCCCAGAGCACTTTGTACTGGTGGTTTTTAGATTTCTTACGCAATTAATATTTCTTGCCAGTACTACTGCTGTTGTTTGCATGTATCATAGTGTAAGCAGATGCATAAAACTCAAGCTTTCTGGAGCAAGACAGAAGGTAACAGACAAAAAAATGTTGTAGTTTTTGAAATGTGCAAACAAATAAGATGGTAGCTAATCCAGTAACACAACTGAAGTGACAGAGCATAATGCCACACAGTATAGATCAAACTGAGCAGGCTGTATGAAATTAAGAGCAAGAAACAGGGCTGCAAAAGATCATATAGTCATAGAATCATAGAACTGGCTGGGTTGGAAGGGACCTCAGAGATCATCAAGTCCAACCCTTGAACCACCGTTGCGGTTGCTAGACTATGGCACTGAGTGCCACATCCAGTCTCTTTTTAAGTATCTCCAGGGATGGGGAATCCACTACTTCCCTGGGCAGCCCATTCCAATGCCAGATCACTCTTTCCGTAAAGAAATTCTTTCTAATATCTAACCTAAACTTCCCCTGGCACAACTTAAGACCATGCCCTCTTGTCTTGTTGAAAGTCGTTTGGCAAAAGAGACCAACGCCCACCTGGCTACACCCTCCTTTCAGGTAGTTGTGGGCAAATGCGTGACAAAGGTGCGTGGGCAAAGGAGTCAGAAATATAGGAGAAATCTTGAGGTGATTCCATTATCTGGTGTAGGATGTGTATGATCTTGTACATGTTAACAGTGAGGAAGGACTGCAAATTCGGGCAGTTACGGATCTGTCCAGTCCCACCTCTGCTTCTGATGGTCCCAACAAATGTCATGATAGACTGATAGCTATGAGAGAGGAGTTAAGTATTAGCAGGTGGTTCATAAAGTAAAGAGGGAAAATATATTTAGTTTCAAACAACTCTACATCTTAGCTTTTCTCTTTCCTTAATTTCTGCGAAACTAAAGATTTCTTCACACTACGAAGTATAAACAAACAACTAAAAGTATATCAGGGCTTTCATCAAGAGAGCAACAAATACACCCAAATTAAAACCATTTAATCCAAATCCTTTCTCTGGTAACGTGTTCTAATGAAATTTTCTTAAAAACCAGCTCTGGCTTCTCTGCAGCCTAAGGTTCTAGACAAATCACAACACTTAATGACTTAACTAGGTACATACTTTAGCACAAAACTTACTCTTCTGTTGTAATCTCACCGTGTAAAATATGTATTTTAAAATCCAACTCAAGCTTTATTTCAAATGTCACATCATCTCTTCCAGCTGCTCTTTTCTCTAACACTGTTTGCAGTATATTCTCATTCTTTGAGAAAATTCTCACTTCCATAATGACAAAAAACAGCTGAATTTACTTCCAGATGCATTTCTGATGCTTACTCCAACTCCAGTAATTTCAGTAACTTTATTCATATAGTAGCCTACTGACTTGTAAAGTTAGTTTACATTAATAATGTAGTATAGCTACCATACACTGGTAACTATACAAATAATGCATTATTCTAATGAATATTGTAATTAATTGTGTTGCCTTTTTCCTAAGAACATACAACTAGACAAGACAGCAAATCACTACATTATAAAGTACTGTACTGATGAAATGGTATCTCTGCTCCAAGATTTCTATGCCCTTTTCACACTAATCTCTTAAAACTAAGAATATTACTTGAGTAAAACAATGTGTAAAAGATGAATAACAGTTGTAGAATTGATATGTGCTTAATTTAAAAATAAATAAATAAGATCACAGAAACGTTACCATTTTTTTTTTTGGCAAAATGTAGGTCACATGGTTTCCATAGTAACCACTGCTGAACCCTGATCTACAGATGACCACTGCCTCCGACTGTTTTCTTTGCTAGCAGGTGATGCAGAAATAAAGCCACACCTCACATCAAGTAACTAAGAACTGAAGAAGTGCTTGGAATTTTCATTAGTCTACTCCCAAACATAATTCCCCCTTTAACATTTTCAAAAGTATCTGTTAATTTCCTTGTGTAGATAAACTACGCAGCTAACCAGATGGAAATACACAAAAGGCAATTTTCAGTACTTAAAAATCTACTCTTTGCATCTCAAGCCTGGAGTCTCCAAAACATATCTCTCTAAACCAACTTTACAAGAAGTTGCAAATAAGAAAATATTTATATGGAACAACCCCTTAAACATCGGTGAAACCAAAGTTCAGAAAGCTCTGGCATTAGGTTAAGCTGTTTTGAAAAGCACACAGTGAGCTCTCTGATGCTGCATTCAGTACATTCAGTGAAGTGGGAGTTAATGGGCTGGCATACTGTTATTTTGCACACAAGCACACATTGAAACCCAGGCATGTAAAAAGGCTGAACCTGGAGATAACAGCTAAAAGCCTCACTTGGGAGGAAATGGTATAGTCCTCAGTCAGTCTGATGGTGAAAATCCCTTTCTCACCATTATTACTCTGGGGCATACATAGCTGATGATGAATTAATTAAAATACAAAAGACCCTATGTCACCAAAAAAAATGTCTAATTGGCTTTGATAGTGAACTGGGAAATAACAGTCTTTGACAAAATAGATCAGAGTAATTTCACTATTATTTGAGTTCAGACTAGAATCACATGCTACATACAGGACAACCAGTCAGCATGGGCTTGAGGGAAGAGCTGTGGACATTGTCTATCTGGACTTTAGTAAAGCTTTTGACACCGTCTCTCACAGCATTCTTATTCAGAAACTTAGGGAGCTTGGCTAGGATAAACACACTCTGCTGGATGGTCAGTCTGAAAGAGTAGTCATGAATGGAACTAAATCTGGCTGATGACCAGTCACGAGTGGTGTCCCCCAGGGGTTCAGTACTGGAGCCTGTTCTCTTTAATATGTTCATTAATGATTTGGTTGAGGGGATTGAGTGTAGCCTCAGTAAATTTGTGGATGACACCAAACTAAGTGGCTGTGTTGATCTGCTGGAGGGTAGGGAAGCCTTACAGCACAACCTAGACAGGTTAGACCAATTGGCCAAGGTTAATTGTATGAGATTTAACAAGGCCAAATGCCAGGTTTTGCACCTGGGTCATAACAACCAACAGACTTGGGGAAGCGCAGTTAGAAAGCTGTAAATTGGAAAGGGACCTGGGGGCATTGGTCAACTTAATATGAGTCAGCAGTGTGTGCAGGTGGCCAAGAAGGCCAATGGCATCCTGGCTTCTATTGGGAACACTGTGGCCAGCAGGAGTGGAGAGGCAATTGCACCACTGTACTCGGCTGTGGTGAGGCTGAATCTTGAGTACTGTGTTCAGTTCTGGGCACCTCACTGTAAAAGGGACAGAGAAGTGCTGGAGTGTGTCCAGAGAAGAGCAATGAAGTTTATTAAGGCCCTGGAGAGCAAGTCCCATGAGGAGCAGCTGAGGGAGCTGCGAGTGTTTAGTCTGGAGGAGGCTGAGAGGAGATCTTAGAGCTCTCTTCAACTGCCTGAAGGGAGGTTGGAGTGAGGAAGGAAACAGCCTCTGCTCCTTAGTGAACTGTGACAGGACCAGAGGAAATGGATGTAAGCTGCACCAGGGGAGGTTTAGGCTGAATGTTAGGAAACATTTTTTCACTTGAGGGTTGTCAGGCATTGGAATGGCCTGCCTAGGGGAGAGGTGGAGTCACCATCCCTGGAGGTATTTAAAAGGCATTCGGACCTGGTCCCTAAGGACATGGTGTAGTAGATAGATCATGGTGTTGGTCAAAGGTTGGACTGGATGATCTTGGAGGTCTCTTCCAAACTAAAACATTCTGTAATTTTTTTATCTTTCAAGACTCATACTAACAGCTATAAGCCAGTATAAAATGCACAATATGTAGGAAACATAACATGGCACTAGATAAGGAGAGAGGATACTGGTAAAAGTCTTAAGAAGTTTCTTTTCTTTTGTAAAAGCACATAAACTAAACACAAATAAAGCTAATGAAGGGCCACTGGGAATTCCCACTAAGAATTAACCTAGTGTTAGGATAGAGCAGTGTTCAAATAGCAAGTATGAAGGCTTTTTTTTCAAACAATAATAAAGCTATTTGCCAAAGACCATGGAGCAAGTCTTCACTAAAATAAAACCCTTCTTCATTTCAACCTTATGGTTTCTCAAAAAAAGGAAGTTGGGATAAGACTAGTTCAAATCCATGCTAGAAATTAGCTGAAAAGAAGAACTTCTGAAAGGACTTTGAAGACTGTGGGTTTAGGTACATTCCTTTTTATCAAGAAAGCCATAGTCATCATGATTTTTTGTTTCTAAAATAGCACACACATGTCACAGGTGACAAAAAGAAACTTCACATTCTATGTCTATAAATTAGACTGCAAAGTTGTTAAAATTATTTTGCATATTGTAATAGCATCTAAAACCAACAACTATGAAAATCTAAAACCAGTGGCTAACACTCAGTCTGATATGCTACAACCTAATTTCCATTATGCATTACAAATCAAGGACAAAATCCAACCGTTATGCTTAATGTTTAACAAACCTCACAGACAAGAACCAATATAAAGAGCAAATATAATTTCATACACTGTGTTAGTGTAACTTCAAACTAGAGAGCCAAGATTTGCCTGCAAAGGATGGTTCCAAAGTTCCTAACAGTACATTCTCCTGAACAAGGACTGATGCCTACATTCTTAATGCAAGGTCCTTTTCTCTAACTAATAAACACAGAACACATTCAAAAGTGCTACAGAAACCCAATCAACAATTCCCAGTAATTTTTCAATGTGTTTGTGAAATCTGTTCCACACACATGCACGTAGTGAAAGAGGATGAGCCATTTTCACTGAGCCATTTTCACTGACGAAGAATTTGCACACTACTGGAGCATTAAATTCCTTTAATAAGGAATAAACCACCTCATTCTCATTCTGCTTATTAACACCCCCCCTCTTTTCCCAGTTATGAGCCAGCCTACCTGTACCCTTTACAGCAAACTGACACATTTGCCAAGTAAATTCTGTTACCACTACCTGCTCTTACTGAAAAACACCTTGTTGATTGCCAAGCTCCCTCTTGTCCCAGGGAACCTCCTTCTCTCTTTTCCTTCATAAATTACACGTTCAACAAGTTGTCTTCCCACCCTGATATGATCTGTATGAAATCCTCTTTGTATTTCCTCAGTTATGATTAATTGTTCACCCATGCATTCTGACCTCTCTGTTTTCTTATAATCCAGCAAGTCATGTTCTTGTTACATTTTCTCCTTTTTAGCTCCCAACTGATGAAGTTCCATCATCAGTTCCCAAATACCATTTTGCTGATGACTTGCAAAAATTGACAAAGAATCCCAGAAAACAACTTCGTGTGTTGCTTTGAGCCATGTTTTGGTAAGTATATTACTCTAAGGGTTAACATTGGAATATAAACATCTACATGATTTGAAAAATGAAAATGTCTTAAATTCTAAGAATTTTTCAGAAAGTTACTCAGAAACTATGATAGGACTCTTTTCTCACCTGTTTTATCTGAAAAATTAGTGTATGCAGAGTGACAAACAGCTATCCACATTTAGGCAGCTATTCAATTACAATACTGATTAGCAATAAGCATTCGGAGGTTTTCACTCTACTCATTTGATTGAAAAATACTTTACAGTGCAAAAAAACCTTTCAGTATTTTATTCTTTACCAATCAAAAAATCATGGTTGTCATAGAAACTGTAAAAACTGAAGTCAGTCATGACATAACAAGGATAATGGAAAATGTCTGCCGGCTGAGGTTTTCATGCTGGAAATGCTGCAGTGAATTTAACTGGAGAGTAAAGCAGTTCCTCAAATTTAACACAGAGTCTTACCAGATTATTAAAACCAATAATCTGCCTATCGTTATGAGAGTCTGGAAAATAACAGAATTTATTAGTCCTGCTCTACACACTGGCTAAATTAACAGCAGACAGACTCCCCAGAACATTCAATACAAGCCTCAATTTTTTTTATTACATGTCTGAGATATCCTGGAAGAACTTCAGGTTACTGTTCTCAGCATTCCCATTTTTGACATTTTAAACTGAGACAAATCACTTCAAAATCCACGTTGCCATTAGTCTCTGTCTCCTACATATGTTGTTCAGAAAAAGAATTATAATCTGCTGGCTTTTGCCTCAGTCCAAAAGGCAGCTCCATGCAAAACATGGTTTCAGATTCTATGACTAAGACACAAACCTCAGTAAGCTAAAACCCGACTCTTGGCTAACAAAGGCTACAAGCTTTTCACTCTCCCAGAGGAAAATCACAACCTCCACACACCAGAGTTCTTCCTGCCTTTTTCTGGAACCACCTGACACTTCATAATTGCTGACTGACAGGACTGGTTTACTGAATCCATTTGCCTTTTAAGCTGAGACCATCCAGTTGAAAAGAAAATAATCATAATATACAGGAATAATGTTGGCCTGGACTCCCTGCAGGTGATCAAATTGAGTAGGTTAGCCATGAATACCATGAAAAGCAGTAATATGAAAGTATTCAGATCTTAAAAAAAAATCCACCACACTGCAACTCAGGAGCCCTGATTGAGTTTTATGCAGAAATTTAAGCAGCTTTTCTGTTTTCATATTGTTACCTTAAGATGTATATTTGTATATTCACTCTGAAGCTTTAATTTATTCTTTCAAGTAAGCAAGTCAACATACTTTTTATTCAAAATAAACAGCTGCTGCCCCTATGCTCTTCTAGAATTATCTTAAATAGAAAGCTGTTTTACCATTACTCTAAGAGTTTCCAGAACTGCTAAGGAACTTCACTGACCCCCACCCTCTTCAACTGGCTTAAGAATTCTATCTAATGTCCGGGGTGAGCATAGTTGGTCTGCCGTGTGCTTCCAGTTGTGCCCAAGGTAAAGTTTGGCCCAACACTTATCCACCTCTCCAATCCCCTAATCATGTGTTTAGAAAAAAAATTTGAATTAAAAAAAGTGAAATCCTGATTACAATACAACGACTAGCAAACAATCCATGAATGAAACAGTGAACTTTGTTCAAGGCACAAAGAACCACAAATCACTTCTCCTTAACCAGAATGGCATTAATTAATTAGTTTCTTGCATATATTGTGCAGGTTTCTTACTGATTCACACAAATCCCTAGACCTTACAGCGACAGAGACAGATACATTTCTGCAGTTACCATGACTGGGATTCTAGTTCCAAAAACTATAAACTCTGTAGCTTTTCACTCCTCTCCTCAGTTCTGTGGTCTTCTGGCACAAGCTTTAAATTTAAAATATCACTCATCATTTCTGTATACCACTGACATTCACTGCACTTGCATATGTTCACTAAGACATAAATATGCTTTTTTCAAATTCCAGATATACCCACCCACACATATACAGTTATGGTTTTCCAAGCTATAAATATATGCACATGTGCACACATGCACACAGACCTACATGTTTCCTTCTTTATTAAAAAAGGCATATTAATTTCCATGGATGCTATTGAGGAAATGAAAAGCAATATAACACTACTGTAATAATTTATTTGGATATGAGCAACTTATTTTCAAATAAAACATGCTACCAAAGGAACAGAAATATACAGATTAATGTAAAATGTTGAGTATTATGAATTAACAAGTCTTAGTCTACATGCAGTTTATAAAATTCTTATTTTATATTCGACTATCACAAAAAATTGCTGTGTACTGGCAGGGATAACTGGCACTCATGGCATAATAGAGGATTTTTTAGATTGTTGTGTGTCTCAGCAACATTACTGTTGTGTGTCTCAGCAGTTCCTTAGAGAAGCTATGAATCTTCACATTCATTGATAAAGAAGAGTGAAAACAATTTATATGAGTCTTTTAAGATTCCTCTGAACAGCAGCGTGTCTTTGGGCACAGACTTCAGGGAACATGTGTACACAATAAACACATTGCTGCATAAAGTGGGCTGAGGAGGAAAGAATTTGACACCAATCTCAGATGAAGCTAGAGTAAACATGTTTTACATATCCTAAAAGCCTGCTGTTATGCATGTAACATATGCTAGTGAGGATACAGTTGTCTGCAATAGCAACGCATGCTTTCTTGTTTTGCTTCTATTAAAACATTATAAAACTAAATCCTGCAACTTTCTCACACATATAATCTTTATTTGCTCCTTAAATTCAATCTTTGCTGTTTATTTCTGCTTTATGAAAACACTTGAACTGGTTCATTTACTTTGTGATTTATAAAGTCTGCTATTGCAGCAGTCAGGCACGTTTCAGATTTGTTGTGTTGTGTTGGTTTTGTTTGGTTGTGTTTTTTTAAAAAAAAATCTTACAAATTAGTTACCTAGACCAATATGCATTTAAAAATTACTGCCATTGCCGACAGAAACACGAGCAAATAGGTAGTGGCTTTGTGAAGAATGAAACAAAGAAAGTAGGAAAACAAACCAAAACAAACAAAAAAAACCCCTCAAAATAATAAAAAAACCCACATAAAAAATGGAAAACAAATGAAAGCTAAGCACAGTAAATGCATCTGCACCATGCCCTGCAGCCTATTCAGTAGACAAAAGCGATGGCAGACTGCCAAGTGGAAGAAATTCCAGGCTGAAAATCCCATTGCTAAATTTGGAGAGTTCAAGTGCCAACAGCAAGAGCCTCAAACACAATCACAGCAGTGAAATGAATTGTGGAGGGGGAGGGGACATATCACATCTACCTGTGTCTCAAATCATTGCAGTCTTTGTTCTTCCCACCAGCACTTTAAGTCAGCAAGAAGGCTGCAGGAAACCTGAGCTTTTCAAAACCACTGAGTACTGGGTGCCATCTGCACTCATAGAGGTGAGGCAGCAAAACTGGAAGTATCAAATCAGAACACAGGATGTACACACACGTTTGGCGATGATGTGAAAAATAGATTCCAGAGCTAGCAGACACTTGAGCTAGTAAATTTGTGAAACAAAACACAGTTCCCTACACACTTATCAGAACAGGTCAAAAAGCAGTATAGTTGAGGTCTCACAGCAGTGTACAAATAGCTTCTGGATACTGCTTGCTGCTACCTCTGCCTGCTTACCAGTGAGGTCAGCTCTGGAATAACAAAAAGCAGTGGTACACCAGCTCTCTTTGATTCTCTGATGCACACAAGCCATAAAACCACAAAAATCACTCCAGTTGGAGAGGACTTGAGTGGGTCTTCGGTCTAGTCTCCTCAAATCAAAGTCAGCTAAGACATCAGAGCAGGCTTCTCACAGCTTTAGACTGTCAGGTCTTCAGAATCTTCCAGGACAGAAACTACATAGCCTCTTGGCAACCAGTTCCAGCACCAGTCAGTCTTCAGGGTGCAAAGTTACTCCTTACTTTCAGATGGAACATCTCTCATTTCAGCCTTCACCCATTGTCTCTCACCCTCACAAGGGCCTGCCTACATTCTGCATAAGCTCCTCAGAGGCACTACATGGCTTCTACCAGGTCCCCCCACAGACTTTGTTTTTCCAGGCTGAACAAGGTCAGGTGCCTCAGCCCCTCTTTAAAGGTTAAATGCTCCAGCCCCCTTATCTTGGTGACCTTCTTCTGAATTGGGAGGATAAACCTGGACAGGTGAAGTCTAATTTGCTCTGACCTGAGGAAGGTCCTTTCCCTCTGCCAGCCGTGCTTCTCTTCATGCAGGCCAGGAGGCTGTTGTTTTGGGTACCAGGGCTCACTGCTGGCTCACCTTCACTATGCTGTCTGTCTGCCAAGACCCCCAGAACCTTTTCTACAGAGCTGCTCCCCAGCTGGTCAACTCTCAGCCTGCGTCTTTGCAATGGGCTCTTCCTCCCCATGTACAAAACTCTGCATTTGTATTGGCCAAATTTTCTGTGTCTCCTTTAAAGTCTGTTCCTGCAGCCTGCCTCAGACCCTCTGAATGGTGGCTTTTCTCTTAAGGGCATCAACTATTCCTTTCAACGTGGTACTCAGCAGACTTGATGAAAGTCACACCGTGGCCTCCTCCAGGTGATCAATAAATATGTTAAACAGTACAGTCTCCAGTGGTACTCCCTCCAGGTAGACTACAGCCCCTTCACCACCACTCTCTGCTGAACATCGAAGCCCTCTGAGTCCTTTTGAAAAGTCTACTCAAAGACAAGACAGTACAGAAGGGTCTTTTCCCCAGAGGAGCTTTTTTTCCTTTTTGGATAAGAAACTACACTAACCCTGCTGCCAGCTGTAATTCACAAATAGCTCTAGTTTAGCTTTATTAGACAGATATTAAAAACAAACAAACAAACAAACAAAAAACTCCCAGATCACATCATCACATCCTGCTATCCACTTACACACATAAGGCAGATAGGAGGTTTTATGTAGATTCCACAAATTATGTAAGCTTAGTAACTGGTAACTTCAGCCTGAGAAGCCAAAAGAAAAATATGCTGTAAACTAACTCTTCACATTCAACTAGTTTAGTGGGAAAAAGAAAAAGAATTCTGTTCTTCATGTGTCTCATGGAGACATCAAATATGAATCTAACATCATCTCAGTGAGAATTACACATTTCTTCCTGTTTATTCCTGTAATGTGTGAAAGAAAAGGACAGAGGGCTGTGTAGTTGCACTAGCATAGGTGGCAAATTAACGACCAAAAGGATCAGCTATTTTGTCACAGGTCATAAAAGTTAGGGGCCAAGCACAAGCTCTGGCCTTCATTATTGAAAATTTTCCCTCTCCCCCCAGATCGCCACTCAAAATGAAAGACGTTACCCTACACACTTAAAGCATTTCACACTAGATACAGAATACAAGTGGAGTTTCATCTGAAACTTGCTCTGATATATACATTTTTACATAAACAACAAACTTGCAGAGGAAATAATTCTTTTTCAAAAAGGAGTACTTCCTCACAGTGTCAACATTAAGCTTTAGTAAAACACAAAAATGCTTCAAAATAGAAGCTGACAGCCTACGCCGTATTTGTTCCAAATAAAATGAACCTTTCTCAGGTTGTATGAAAAGGAGTATCATGCCTTACACACCACTTTGGTACTTACGAGTAAAATGATTAGAAGTGGATGGATGGATATTACTTCCACTGTCAGCACTTTCACTGCTAGAAATGTCATCATCTGATTCCCACACACAGGAACAAGGTGAGGTGCCATCAGGTTCTTCAAACTTCCTCTTTAAAATTCCACTCATCACTGCAATACTGTCACGTGCACCTGTAACAGGAACAGAGGCAATGAGACACTGCAACACCCGACTGATATGCAAGTCTTCGAATCTGTTTATCATGAAGGAGTTAATATATCAATCAGATACTCCTGTATCTGTACTGTAGCTAAATGGCACCAAACCATGAGTTACAAACAACTTTTCCAGGAAGGAACAGAAAATACTTATTATCACTATATTCATTATCTCACTGAATTTCTTAGAGGCAACCTTTTCTTCTTCAGACAGAAGGCAAATGCTGCTTGTACTCTACCAGCACTGAGAAAATTCTATAACTGATTTCATGCATAAAATAAATATTTCAGTTATACAGCAAATTTGGGCCAAGCATGAAGTATATATAATCCAACATAATCCAATGTAAATACCTTTATACAATTCTTAATAATTTACTTGGCACCGAGAAATATTAAATTACAAAAATCAGTGTTCACTTATAAACATATCTCAGAAAGAAAATGTTCTTTTGGTTTATTTTAAAGGTCTGATTTATGTTATAGTCTGCTATCAAACAATCATGTTCTCAATTAGATTTGAGGGCATGTGACACTTAGCATCTTTCAGGCCAGGCTCTGAAAAAAAACCAGTTCTGGCTCATTTTGTCATTTTAATTTATGCAAGAGTTTCTTGCAGAGCTTTGTGCAGTTCAGATACGAGTACCAGCACACATGTAGACTATTTCTATTCATACAAATAAAATATCAAGGGAATTAATCTATCCTTATGAACTTGGCTTTCTAATAATGCTGTCCAACAAAGCCAGTCATGTTGCACTTTCCTCATTGTTCCCCTTTCATATATAACAGCTGATCTTCTTATCTTCATTTACAGAATACCAAGTAGAAAAAGATCAAAATATTTTTTAAAAATTCCTAGATCATTTTAATGCATTTGATGGGCTGAAATAATTTTCCTCTCTCTTTAATTAAAAAAAAAAATAAATTTCAAGTTTACTGTCACTATCATTACTGGTTACACTCCACCAAAGACTGAAAATTAATTCTAAGGTCTTAAATTAAAAGTTACAGATAGTATCTACTGCCTGTCTACACTAATCTTTGGAATATTGCTGTAAATAGCTGGGGGGGAAAAAGGCAGCTTTCTGATGCTTTCAAGCATATAGTATCCAAAATTCTCAGTCTTCTGAATGACATTTGCCTTCAGATTGTTAAGTTGCCAATTCAATTAATTTTATAATGAAGCTGGTTTCTCCCACTAAGTTTCATTCTACTTTTACATTAGTAATTTAGAGATTCACAGAAATGATTTCAGTATAGATGTAGAATTGTGACAAAATGCTAAAAACAGATGCTGCGCAAGATGATCTTCAACAAACTTCTTTTTATGCAGAGCACACTAAAAATTAAGTAATAAATATATTAGAGTTTAATATTGTCAATCACACAACTTTAAATGTGTATGCCTGTGATTATGTTATTAGCTTGTTTTATTGTTTTACTATTTATGAAAAAAAAATGTTTTCCTGAAAGGCATGTTTTCAGGCTAGAGACAGGACTTAAATAGAACATGCTCAGATCTCAACCTTTGTGCCTTTTTGTCCAAAAATGAATTACTATAAACTGAGAAAAAAGCATTGTATTTTTTTTTTTGAGGACAGGAAAATGAGCATAACCTTTTGCAATAACCTTTGCAAAAAAATGTCAGAACACACAAAAACATCAACCTTTAATATAATCACATTAAAAAAAAAAAAAGGAACAAAAAATCACACACACACACACAGAAAAACCCTCACAAATTAGAGAGGGGGCAGAACCCCTCCCCAAAAGACAGGTTTAGAAACAACCTCTCTGAACTGTCCTGTCCCCCACATCCTTGCTGTATCTCTTGCCAACCACCTTTGCCACTGCCTCCCTGCAGTGCTTACAGCACTGAAATTGTGAAATCACCATTATTTCCATGGCAACAGCCTGCAATATAAAAACCACAGGATTATAGCTTGACTGCAGAAGAAGGTAAAGAAGCAGCTGGAGTGTGAGAAAGAAAATGCTTACACTCAAACATCTCAGTCAAGAGAGTGAGAAAGGGGCATACAAAAAGCATATAGTACAAGTGAGACCTAGATCAAGTCCCCATCCAAGCCCACTGATGTGGCTACAGGATATTACAGGAGTCATGAAGTTGCAGGTCCAAAGAACCTCACTCATAACTGCACTGCAAGGCAAACCTAATAGCTGCCATCATCACCAGTGTGTAGATTGTCAGAGAGCAAGGACTAATTTCATAGCCTGAAATGACTTCAAGACAAAAGCTCTTTAGTCAGATATTGCCTTCTGCAAGTATATCACACAAGGACTAGATGACTAACATACATCTTGCACACCAGTAAAGTCGGTGCAGACAGCAAGAGCCTCAATAGCCAGAACTATTTACAGCTAGTAGGAGAAACAAATATTTTTCACACCCAAGGGTTCTAAGTTTGCTTACATTTAGCATAGCTTAGATTTGCACCAAGTGTCACAACCTAGCAGCAGCAAAGCCATTTCATTAAAAAGATTTATGTAATGGACTATAAAAAATGATTCATCAACCAATCGAGATAGATGATAATCTATGATAATCTATGAGAATATTTTTGAAGTATCATCACAACACCTAAAGAAGGCATAGCAATACATTATATATATTATGACTGTTGCCCAATTTTTATTCTGAATCTCTTCCATGAAGATTATCAAGGTTGACAAAGCAGTAACAATACAATTTAGGGTTGCCCTTGCCTGAGATCTTTTGATTCTAATTTCCCCCCAGAAAACGATACACGAGGGAAAGGAGACATTTCCATTACTCAAGAGCTTGGCTATCATGGAGACAGATTGAAGAGTATCTAAAACTGTTTGTACGCACTATGTACCAGCAGGAGATCCCTTTAGAATAACATCTGTAGAAACAGCTGCCACTCCACAAGCCAACATTCTTCAAAAATGCACATCTGGACAGCAGCACGAGGCATGTCCTATACATTTAACCCATGCCTTGTTTATATTGGCCAACTTAAGCACCTGAGGGAGAACCACATCTCCACGAATGAGATAAGCATGGTGATACAAAATCCAATATTGTTTTAAAAAGCATTATTTTGCACTCTGTTGGTGATGAGATATATCCCAGTGGAAGACAGAGACCAAGGAGTAAGCAACAATCAGACTTCTAACAGCAATGAGCCCACGAAGTTTGTGGTATCTCTGAAGGTTGTCCAAGTCCAGAATTAAGAAAACAGGACAGGAACTCAAACTAATGGGCCTTTTTTCCCTGCACGATAGCTATAACTGAATCAGTGAACTTGGGGAATCAAACTGAAGCAACTGCTGTCACAAAGAAATCCAAATCCAAGCTCAGGTGACCCTAAGACTCCACAGGTTTAGAGAACAAGGCACCAAAGACTTAAATGAGTCAGATTTTCAATATGTGAATGGAAAGTAAAACTATAAATAAAACCTGTATGTCATAACAGGAATGATAAGGGTAATATAACAGCACAACGGTACAGTTTTGCTAATGCAAAAATCATGTCATGCAAGATAGCACATCATACAGGACTGGAATAATCTCAAACACACAGAAATACTATAGCGATGTATATTCTGAGGAAAAATTAGCAAATGTGTGTATTTCTGCAAAGAAACACAAAAGTACACAAAAGTCCATGACTGAGTATAGGAACCAAACAATATCATGTGAGTAAGGAAAACAGAGGTAAGTCAATATTCTTGGATTTGTAGTAAAACACCAGTGAGCTCCAGCCTTCAGAGGAAGACAATGCTGGAAGACAACCACCAGCTACAGTTAAGAGATCTGCTACATCAAACTGTCAGTTCAGGTGAAAAAGGGACAAAGTCGTCTTGAGAAATTCAATTAGAAACAGACCTTTCTAGATAGTTATTAAATAGCTGTCTACTAGCTCAGATTCACACAACTGAGTAACAAGGTGGCACTGGCAGCTTTCCTGTTAGTTGAGGTACCCTTCACAATAAACAGTCCTCCCACGGTGATGTGATACATCATCCACTGCCATGCTCCTCACCATTCTAACATGGCATTGATCCACAGCAGTAATGAAAGAGAGGGAACTGTATTAAAGTGAGTAAAATCAGCAATACACATTATTCTGAGCTCTAGGTCAAACACCAATTGCTTGACAGAGTTAAGCATTCTTCAAGAATATTTCAGAAGCATGTATTCAGAAGCAGAAGTGTGTATCTTTCTTAAGTGTCACTGTCTGTCCATCCTGGCCCTGCACCTCCTCCCCACCATACATTTTTCCTCCTTTCTTTCCTAGTTGTCTTCCATCCTGAAGAAACTACTCCCACAGAGAGATCGTTTAGCCAGGTCTTTAGCTTCAGGTATGTTGATTTGCAAGCAAGTCCTCAAAGCTCCATGGCAACAAGCTTTGCCTTTCTATGATGCAAGATAATTGGCAGGCACCATACATTTAAAAAGTTCATAGGCAGCATGGTATTAGTAGAAGACAAAAATCTTATGTAAACATGGAGGTTATATTTAAAACTGTCACAATACTATCTGGAACCGACAAGGTAAAATAATGTAAAAACCTGGTTGGATTGATTTTCTCTTGAACCCAAAAAGGATGAAAATTTTAGAAAACAGTCATAACAATCTCATGGCAGCGTCCTTTTGAAATCAGATATCTCCAAATCCCACTGGAAAGCCAAAAAAGAACAGTGCTAGAATTACTGAGTGAAGGGGTGACACTGCATTATCTGTGCTCCCAGGAGAAGACCTACAATGCCAAACTTGCTCCGTAAAATCTCACTTTAAGTTGCCAGTGTTACAATAATACATATGGACAGAAAAATGTAAAACAGAAAAAAAAAACCACAAAAACACCAGGACCACATTGGACAGACACTACAGGGAGCTGTGAAGGCATTTCTCCTGACTTGCACTCCACCTATTGCTTTAAAACATGCTAAATGATTTTAACAAAACAGACAACAAGCCAAATTATGGAAAGAGGAAATTGACAAAAGCTTCATGCAATGACAAAGGAAAAAAGACATTTTCATCCCAGTCATAACCTTCAAAATTACTTTAAAATTCAGCACTGCAGCATCACATGGGAAACTGAACAAGTATGGAACATACCTGTGGGGATGTACCATATTCAGCATGTAAAACCAAACAGATATGAAATAATAAAATAGGACTCCACTGCAGATTACATACCCGCATGATTCAGAGAAAACCCCTACTATAGAATTCAGTTATTGACTAAAGCTCAGAAAACCAAGATAGAAAGTCTAAGAACACACTGGAATTTGAGGGGGGAATCCAATTAATTGCTTCTTTAATGCATGCTGGAAACTTATTTTGTACTAATTCCATCCTGAGAGCTGATCACATACTACGATAAGGATTTTTATCCAGGTAGATTTTATCTGAAAATAAAAACAAAAAAATAAAAATAAAAAGGCAGGCATCAAACAAAGACTTCACCTATGAGTCACACTACATTTTGCCTTGTCTCAAATGTACCAACTTTAATTATGGAACAATTTAGACAAAATCTATAGCAGCAATGCATTTTTGCTCCCAAATAAAAAACACTTCTATGCAAATGACTGCAAACTGAACAGGAGGATGCAGAAAACAGATGTTACACATTAAACATTACTGCAAAGTACTCATCACAAACAACTCCCACCCACTGGCCAGTCAGCATGTACTATAACATGCTAGGGAGACTTGGCAAATAATTCCACAGTTAAATCATGAATATTGATGCTCACAAGCAGAGATGTTTGGATTATTTGTTGTGATTAATATTCTTTTTGAATTTAGGTACTTTTAGCTTCCAAACAAAGCTTGATTTTTTTTTTTTTAAAGACATTTATCTTACCTGCTGAAAAACTGTCAGCAGCAGAGATGGTCATAAACTAATCAAGATGTTTGCTTTGTTCCACATACCGCATTTAATTACTTTTCTCTTTGTGCAACTGACAGTTTTAAATGGCGAGCGAGGAGGATGGGGTGAAGGATTGGAAGAATCAAACCCAAAAGCATGTATAGTTACAATATCACCCACACTAAGAATATAATTTATTTATGAAAATGACTATTCATGAAAAGGACTGCATTAATGCAGACAAAAATGCATTTGCATGAATGCTTGCAAACAGTGAACAACAGAGGTACATGAACATGATTCAAACAGCTGTTCAGAATTCAAATTAATGTTTGCAATACATGTTTTGCTGTTTTTGGCAGCTCTAATTACAAGCACCAGTTGCCAGAGGTAGGCTCTGATAGCTTCACTGCTGCAGTCTGCAAAAAACAAAAACACATAGCAAACTAATTCCACTTAAGTGACTATTCTGCATAGACACAGGGAACACCATTAGTATCAGTTATACTCACGAATTTGTGCTTACAGCAGTGGTCCAGTTGCAGACATAAGCTAGGGAAAGTCTTTCTCTGCTTGTTTTCTGCAGTCTAGCTGAAGCACTAAGTAAATCCTGCTGGATAAGGCAATTCAAACTAGGGAATCTGTTCTGGCATTGCAAGCCAAATCCTGCCAAGTCTGCTCTTTGCAGGGTTTCTATACCATCACTTTACAGCACTTCTGATTTCACACTTGAGTAGTAATCCACTAATCTTCTAGACTGCCTACACATTGTTGTACACTCTAACACATGCCAAGTAGCTCCACTGGCAATGAATTTAGAATGCATAAAGGATGTGGGCATATGCTCGCCTCCTGTCTCTACAGAGTTCAGATGCAATGGTGGCAGATCAGGCTTCCTTAGTCCTTCAGATGCATCTCATAAGGTCCTACCTGCACCAAGGACATAAATGTCCCCCTCTTCATCACTCAAATATACAACTTCTGCATAGACCAGCAGTGACAACCTTTGGATGCCTGAGTTCAGTTCTTAGCTACAGCAACTGATGCCAACAGTTTAATGAAATTCTTGTATAATTCGGTCATCAGAAGAAAATTCTAGGCTAGTTCTCAAAATTCTTTTCTTGGCATGCTCCCCAGAGAGCAAAATAAGTAAGAGGCAGTGGTAATTCAACCAGGTGTCCAGTAGCTTGGCATTGGGGTCTGCAGTGACAGAGGCACAATCTGGCAGAAGGGGGTTCAGAGGCATTTAGCAAGAGGGCTTCCCTGTCAAGATTATATTTGCCCCCACAAGCTGTTTAGTTTGAGCTTGTGTTTCATTTATAATAATTTTCTAAGTGTGCTGCAGCAAGAACTGCTTCTACAAGAGTAGAAGCAAACAGAAGACTGAGGTAAAAATCATGCTGAAGCTATCATTATGAACCAACTCAAGTTCATGATGCCTAGCCTCCATCTAAGTCTTTTAGAACACTTTTTAGCTGGCCCTGTCATTAAGTCCTTCCCAAAGTCTTCATGCAACACTGCTGAAAACTTGGTATTGGCCCCTTTTTCGTTTTAAGCTTTTATGATGAAACGACATCAGTTAAAACCTTTTCACCCAAAATATCTGTGGGAGAGTTTCTCTTGCTTCTGTTCGAAGAAAACAAAAACAAAAAACAAACAAAAAAACCCCCCACAAACAACCAAAACCCCCCAGAAAAGTAAAGCACAATCTATTTAGCCTCTACTAGAGAAGTATTTGTATCCCTGAAGAAAGTTTGTATGTGGGCTCCTAGAAAATACAGTAAGTTTTGTCCAGGTAATAACATTAACTGGTGCTCTGCAACCTGTCTTGGTACCGTTTCAGTGCTGATCTTCCACACTGTTCTTTTGTGAACGCCCATCTTGTGCACTGCCTGCACAGATATGGCATAATATGGTAGTGTATCTTGTATATCCTAGTAGGCTTCTGCCAGTGCATAGCATGGTCAAAATTAGGATATGTCTGAGGAGCCTTCACACCACTGCAGTGCTGGTACATGGTACTTAACTCCCAGTTGCACACGATTTAACACACAACGTGGCTGCTCATTCACCAGTGCCATCAGTCAGCAAAGAGAGAGTGAATTCCACAGCTCTCCCCTTCTGCCCCGAGGTCTCTGGATCTTGGTGCAAGGTTGGTCATTCTCTTCTCTGAAATTTGTAGTGTTTGAGTTTCAAAAAACAAACCAACAAGCAACAAAGAAACAACCAAAATTCCACACTGAAAAGCCCACAAGGAAATGCAACACCTCCAAAACCAGAATATCAGAACTACAAGCAGTGGGATATGAACTTGGGACACAAAAAAAGTACTGGAGCATACTTGTAAATGTACCTGTAAACTAAGTTTTCCTCTTTTATCTGAAGAAACAGGAGTGAACTCTGCCAGCATAATGGTTTATGTATGGAGGTGTGTCTCTGTGTCTGAGAGTGGCTGTGAAAATTTTATACAAAAGACCAAATCCTTCAAATCTTGTTATTGCTGGAATTATTGACAATAATCATACTCCTTATACATGACAAGATTAAAGTGACTGATCATAGGAGATTAGAGGTAAGAAACAAGACGAACAGATAGTTTGGAGGGTTTTCTGAGTGACAAACATGGTTAGATAGCCTGTCTTCACCTCCATAGTCTGATGCTAGGTGTATAGCACAGAAATCTTTGTTCAGACATGAACAAATAATACTGAAAATTGCTGGAAAAAACTAGCTTGGTAGAAATCCGAGCTCCTCTGCCTGCAACGTATTATAAAACCCCAAACCAAAAAAGCAGTACTTTCTCTGTATTATCATCACTATCCTCTACAACCTAGACATCACAGCCAATGAGCAACAAACTTTCTCATTACTGTTTTGAGCAGATGACAACTTCTGCTTTTTTATCCAGAAATCAAAGGATTCATGTCAAATGGGCACAACTTCACTACTCCTGTAAAATACAGAAATGCTACTTCTAGCAACCTATCACGCCTTTACTTCCTTAATTAATATTTAGATTTAGTTACCATTTTCACAGAATCTTCAATATAGGAAGGAGTTTTTAAAAATTAAAGCAACTTGGGTTTATTCATCTTAATGCAAAGCAAATTCTTTTTAATAAGAAAGCCTGCTATGATTATATTTTCTGTCCTCATAGAAAAGTTTCTACAACTTATGTAATAAACCGCCTTATTAATATGTTAACAGTCTCTTACAGAATGAAAGATACCAGATGCCTTTCTCTTACTCATTTCAATTCGTCAAAACCAAGTATTCAGCTTTTACTTTACATGATCTTCAGTACTTGTGTTTTCAGATAAATATGAACTGTAGTATTAATCTGCCAAGGATTAGTTATTGATATGTGCAACAATACCTTGTACTATTTTAATGTTGCTTTTGAGACACTGCAGAAGAGGAAAACGTTCAGTAGTAGAAACATTACAACGAATCAAATATATACCAACACATACACATAAGGAAAAAAAATTGGTACATTTAGCCCACCACGCAGCAGTGAGGAAATGTTCATAATTTGTTCTGTTTTCTGGGCCCAAGCAGGAAATCACCCAATAGAAATGAAGTATGAAAAAACCAGAAGTGCTATTTTTCATATATACTGAATAACAGCTAACAACAAAAGAAGCTGTGATATAGGGAGGGAATAAACAACAAAGGACTGGGTTTAAAAAAAAAAAATAGTAGGGGCCACACATCCTTAATTGAAAAGAATTAAGTCTCTAAAGGACGACATTTCACAGCAAGGCCAAGTAATGTAATGCTATTTCTTGTTTAAATGAAGTTCTTTAGTAACTTAGGTTTTGGGTTTTTTTTTTTTAAGGTAACTCAATAGTAGACTTAAAATGGCTTGTGTTATACTTCAATCACCTATGCATACAACTTATAAGGAAACATTTGCTAAAGATTCCACAATTAATAAAAGAAAAATGCATTCCTGTTTTTATAGACTGTCAAGAGGCAGGGCTTAACCACTGATGTAACTGGGAATAAGCCTGTACACTGAAATATTACACAATACACAGCCGCTCCACCACCATCAACTTTTTTACCAACTTTCTACCTGCTTTTAAACTCTTCATCTATTCTGCCTCCCACTGACATGCTCCCTTCTCAGTAGGGTCTGCAACCAAGGCTATTGAGCTCCTCTCATTTCCACCAAGCTGGTGACTGCTGGAAGAAGCTGATAGGGGCTATTGGACAACAAATGCAAATCTATGGCTCACTTAGAATACCTGAATCATTAGGGAACTTCAAAACTAGTAAAAACACAGTAGTTTTATTCTGTATCTTTCATAATGTCATTATTAAGCAGCAGATATTTTTAGCTACCAAAAGGCAAATCCATCTGCAGCAGTGGTGTTTCCAAGGAGACAGAATAATTTAAATACATGTGGAACTAGATCTCTGTTTTCATCAACTCCTATCTGTTACTGGAGCTGCGTTGACTCAGATTTCTCATTTAAGGAGGAAAATAAAAGTGATTGGAATACATAAACCTGAGATTATAATTTAACAGTTGTGCTTCTGCTTTCACATACACATCCATTCCCTAAAAATAACAAATGTTAGGATGTAATTAATTTATTTTTTCAGTCATATTATTTACCAGAGTTTATACTCCAGTATAGAAAAAGATACTGTTCAGTCTTGTAGAATAGTTTTGTGAATTTCTGACATTTGCTGTAAAAAATTAATTTTTTAAATTGACTATTTAGCAAGCATACCAGGCTCCATTCTCTGAAGAAATAGCTTTTCATCTCTGAAAGCTATTAAAAGTACATTCTAGTATTTCAGCTTTACGAATATATTTTATTACTATATATGCTCAAACCAAGCAAAAAAGCTACTACTGTCCTTTATTTCAGTGTTATAGAAGTAGACTGTGACAATTAAATAATTCTATTCTTTTCTATATAGTATAAAGCTGTAATTCTGTATAGTAATTCTTTTCTATATAGTGTAGAGATGAATAATTAACTAACTAAAAAATATTTGTTCACAAAATAGAATTCCATGGTTTTCTACCAATGGATTAATTTAGAATACGGCATTCAAAAAACATGGACAAGTGTTATGAGAATGACCAACTGCTTTATATTATCCTCCTTAATACATATATACTGATCAATGCTAATAGATTATATATTTCTTCATAGTATCGTATTATTAACTTGAAGAAATCCCAGAAAAAAAGTAACATTGCAATTATTTAGTGGTTACTTTAGTATCTTAAAGGAGCTACTGCAGATACTCAAGAGATTTAACATACCAAATACATAGCTATTTGAAAGAAATTATTTCCTACCATAGTGCTATTTCTGTCACTAAAGTGAAATAATGCAAATGTCTCATTGCTTAAAAAAAAACCAAAAAAACCAAAACCAAAACAAACAAACAACAAAAAACACCATATATGCACATTGGCAGCAATATATAATCATGATTCAATTACTTTTAATAAAGACTTCTGTTTCAAACCAGCAAAACAGGGTCCTGTAGTATAACAGTTACTGGCTACATGCAAAATGGAGAAGTCAATAGAGCATTAACATATTGAAATCCTTGCCCAGTGAGGCCAGTATCAAAATCTCCAATTATTTCGGTGGGGCCAGGAGTTCTGCCTGTCATCCTATATCCTCAAATAACGTGGCTTGAGGAACAAATCTATTTTCTTTATACAAAGCAAGAATCTGAAGCAAGTTGCTTGCTACTTGCCATCCCCAGCACCTGTGAACCAACAGCAGCTGATAACATGGAAACTCAGCAGAACAGGTTTCATACAAGCTATTTCAACAGCTTATTAAAGATAGTACAACAACTGCTATAGATCTCTAAGATTTATCTGTCTTGTACACGATTTCATTATATGCATGTTTTTCTTCTTTCTGACAAATTTTATGACCGAATTATAAACCACATTAATTCCATGCCTTAAAATAATGCAAAAATAAACAAAAATTCTTAACAGTTGCTCTGAGGAGCCATTCTTACTGCACATTTAATGCTAAGTAAAGCAAATATTAAAGCTGTTTCTTAAATCCTTTTCTTATCCAAACTCAAGAGATTTTCCAGCACTATTTTCCTGCTAGTAGCATACACTGTATTTTCAACACCAAGCATTTCCATCACACAAAAGACCTCTCTTCCTACAGCTTACTGAACAACTTCACATCAATGAGATGTAATGCCTATACTGTCACATGAGAAAGTTGTCAGATTGCATCAGGCATGCCTATGATTTCACTGTCTATGGATCTCGCATCGGCTGAAACCTCACAGACAGGAGAAATAATAACCAGAAAAGCTTCTTCAAAATCATTAATGAGGACTAAATAATAAGATACTTCCACGTGCATTTTTTATACCAAAAAATGTTGTGGCAAAGATCAAGAATAGCAATTCAGAACAGATTTCTTTTCACCCTTACCTGTAAATCGGGTTTCTAGGTTTCAGCTCTGTCAGTGCAGAGTGAAAGGTTTACTCCTCCTTTTTCTATCCATCAGACAGCAGTCATCCAATAACTGAAGTCATCCTGGCATCCTCTGGAACATGCTCGCTCCCTTATTTCCCACTCCCCACCCCCATCTGCATGTTAACAAAACGGGAAACCACAGAGAAAACACAAAACAAAGCACATCTGAAAAACAGCTTTACAGGCATACTTAGTAAACCATAAGGACATTCTGTACTAGAAGGTAATGACAAAATTTAAACATTTGAAAAAAAGAAGTCATTAATAAGCTCCAGCTCCAGTGATGAAACCTTCAGCTCCTTTTTCTAAGGAAAAATACCAAAAAGCTATAGGAACATAATTATTGCCTGTATATGTTCTTGGAGACTGATCCAGCTATCCAGATCTGTGTCTCTGTCCAGTGCTGTATTTATGATTTTTTTTTTATTAAAGTAACAGTGGTGCTTTTATACAAAGCAAGAATCTGAAATCTCAATGCATATTACCATAATTCAGAGATGGATACCAGTAACATACTACTAAACACAATCTTTTTTTCTGTTTGAGCCAGCATTTATGAACTACATAAAAGATATTACTAGATACTTTTTCTTGAAGTTCTACCTGTATAAAGCTCTATCTGTATAAAAAGTGAGTGTGCATTTATTTTACTTTATTTGTAATCCAGCAGTCAAAATCCAATGTGCTGTGTGAACTGTGTTCACACAAAACTTTCTACCTAAATAAGACTTAAAAAGCAAAAAAAATGACTGCATAAACTATTTTAAATGTTTGCGCTTCAAATGTACTATGAAGTCTATTTTTCAATCTAGTTGAAAAATGTTTTCCCAGATCAAGGAATTTTTATTTGCTATATATACATATACATCAGGTATCAACTCAGCTGAAGATGAAAGCATCAGATTTATTTTATGGCAGTTTAAAATAAAAATCAGGAATTAGTCTTAATTCTTAGATAAGGTAACACTTACTGCCACATCCAAACACTTGTACTCTAGAATTTCCCATTGAAAGGAAACTGTTAGGGAGCAGAAGCTGAGAAATACCTTTGTTTTTAAAAATTTCAAACTTCAGCTATGGCTTTCCAATAAAACTGAATTCCTTTAAATAGTGCATCTATCCTCTTCACTTAATTATTGATCTTTAACCACAGCAAGACTATACCAATTATCATACTTTCACTACAAAGTAATAGCTATTTTAGCTCCTGAAAAAATTAGCTGTCAGTCTCATCATAATGAACTGCTAGTGGATCCTATGCATACCATTCAGATTCTGTCTTAACAAGTAAAGTAGCTGTCTTTTTAACCAAATTAACTCAGTTTAACATAAAACCTCTTCCTAGATGCCTATAAAACCAGAAATCCCATCCTATAAGCATTAAAAAATAGCTATTACGTTCCAAATCCAGATAATCAATACAATTTTCCTTAGTGGGGAGGAACTGCATGGGACACTGAGGTAAATGTGAGCAGACACTTTGCCCTGATAAGTGACTGCCTGGAAGACATCTTCAACTTTATTTTCTTTTTATCTGCAGAAAGCGATGTGGAGTTGAGCATCAAAGGCTTCATCTCTCAATCAGTCTGACTACTGAGGAAGATGCATAGAAGATACATAAAAAATTGTAGTATCCTAACTGGATTTAATAAAAATCTTTTCATAAAGATGCAAGGTGCAACACTGTTTCAGCCCTGTAGCACTATTAGAATAACTAACCACTGCAAAATGGGCAGTACTAGAAAGTCACTGGAACGCCTTTTAAAATCTACTATGAAAAAAAGGTTATTAACAAAAAAACCCAGGACTTCCTAAATAGTCCCAGAGTGAAACAATTCTAATAGTGTTTCTAAAATAAAACACAAATGGCCGAGTGATCATCATTTAGCAAGCTGATGTTGCCCCCCCATCACAACCCTGCACACAAACCTCCACAAAACAGTGGCTACGCAAGCTCTGAAAACCTACACTTGACAGTTTCTTCACAAATCTACAACAGCCCTTGTTAATTTGCCCCACTTCGTACATCAAAAATTAGGTAATTTACTTGACAGATGCATTTAAATATACAAATTTCACCTCTGTTAGTTCACCAGGGCTTTGAGGACATGCCCCTGTGCGGGGTGGGTGGGTTTGGCTTTGGTTTGGGCAGAAGGCTAGCCTACAGAGAGTTCACCTGGTGGCACTGAAAAAGCTGCAGGCCTGCCCGTCCTTTGCCAGATGCTGCTTTCAAATCCCACCTTCCTTGGCCCCTGACCAAGCTACACTCCCACTGTGCTGAACCAAGACCTACCTCTCCACCACAGACCCGACCAGAAGGCTTCTAGCTCATCCCCTCAGTACTGGGCTGCCCACAGCTGCTGGCTCACCTGCCCCTTCCAAGCAACCTCCTAGCACAACACCCAACCCTTCTTTTCCAGAGCCAGCACCTTCAACACAGAGATGAAGAAGCTTGCTTTTTTATCATTATTATTATTTTTAAACTTATCTATACTTAGTACACCTTACAACACAGATTTTAATTTTCTTCTCCAGAGCTGGAGAAGAAAGGGACAAAAGGAAGGCTTCATCTGGAAGCAGGTTCCTGCAATGACAAGGACACTGAGGTGGAGAGCGTCCAAAGGACAATGAAGCTCAGGAGGGGTCCAGAGCAGAAGTGTTGTGAGGAGTGGCTGAGGGAACTGGGGTTGTTTAGCCTGAAAAAAAGGACGCTGAGGGGAGACCTCATTGCTCTCTACAACCACCAGAAAAGAGGCTGTAGCAAGATGGGTGTCAGCCTGTTTTCCCAAGTAACATGCAACAGAAAAGAGGAAATGGGCTCAAGTTGTGTCAGGGGAGGCTTACATTGTATATTAAGAAAAATACTCTTCACTGAAAGGACTGTCATCAGTGGAAGAGGCTGTTCAGGGAAGTGTAGGAGTCACTACCCCTGGAGGTATTTGAAAGACACACAGGTGTGGTGCTTCGGAACATGGTTTAGTTGTGGACATGGCAATGCTCAGTTAATGCTTGGAATTCATCTTAAAGGTCTTTTCCAATCAAAAAAACTCTATGATACTATTGCTTTTCTCACTCTTCCTTTCTCTGATAACAGCTGTTGCTACTAAAATATTTGCTTCAATTTTCTCTGACTCCACAAAGAACAAAGCTTTTCTTGACAAGCCATTTGTGGAAGGATAATGTTACAGATCACCTCCTTCATGAATAAAGCTTCAGATAAAGAATTTCTGAAGTATATATAAATTCCATCTCTGTAATCCACTCTGCCTTACCATATAACAGTACTGACTGAGTAAATTAAAAGAATATAAGTAAATTGAAATCAGAAACCACAAAGCTGCCAACATCCTTTGACTGAATCTCCACAGCTGTACTATCAGGCTGCTTCTAGCTCAGTTTGGTTCATTACAAATCATATACAGATCCTGGTTCAGGTTCCACTTTGAAACTCACAGATCTTGGTAACATCTGGGCTTAACAGTCAAGATTTTAACTTTCCACTCAGAGCTAATGGACATAAAGTTGAAAGGTACTAACTGACCCACTCAAGACCAGTAAAAATTATATAGTACACTTCATTTATGATGAGGATTAACATATACACACCTCCAAACTCAGGGATGCTGGAAGAAAGAAATAAAACCTGTGTTTATCATAATGCTTTAGACAATCCTGATCATAGAGATGAGTTGACACAGCTTACTAAATAATCAGAACTTGCTTCTTGCCTCAAACTTGCCTCTTGCCTTTCATAACACACTTCTAAAACTAAACATGATTTTTCCCCTGATACCTGCTTTCAGCCTCTTCCTTTAACAGAGCTAATTGTTCCACTCCCTTCCCTTGCTAGGCTCATCAGTAGTCCTGTTACCTTTCTCCATCACCCTTATCCTGTACTTTTATTAATATATAAATAAAAAAATATTTGGAATCAGTATGGGATGTGCTGATATCCTGCTTTCTCTCATTTTTAGGATACTGAGTAGTATTGAATGTGAACTCAGGGCTGCTGCTTGGCAAAATCCTGCATGGTCAAAAGAACTGGAACCCATTGTAATCCAGTAATAGTAATAAAAAAGGTTGCCTTACATTTGAAGCTTTTCCATTGCAAGGAAATCACTTATGATTTAAGACTGAAAAGAAATGGTTGAAAATAAACTGAGGTTTCTTTCTCACAAATGATAGACAGATGCCATCACCTACTAGCCTTAGAAATTTCTCAAATCACAAAGGATTCAAGTAGTCCAAGGTTTAAATAGGAAGAAGCTATCAAATAGGATGCGTGTAGTACAGTTGCTATGAAGCTCTGAACAAACCAGAACTCTGCAGTCTGAAATAGCAAGGTATTGTAAGTCAAAAGCTTCACAACAAGCCACAGTGGCTTCAGTGCCCTACTGACTGCATCTAATGAATCCTGAAGGGGCAATTGTTCAGGTTAAAGAAGCAAATGGATAATTATGGGTGACGCACAGTGAAAACACATCACCCTGTACTTTGAAAATCAAAACTATTTCAAGAAAGAAGAGTAGGATTACTTTGCCACAACATTCATACATTTTTACTCATTAGTAGAACCTAGAAGACTCCATCTCTGAAGCAGCTGTGTTGAACAGTATTTGTTCCACCTCAAAACAGTAATAAACCAAGCCCTTTTTATATGGCACACAAGGATGCTAGAAAGTGACCCTACTAGTCTGTGGATCTGACACTTGGATATAACTGACTTCAGAAGGAATTACGTATCAAGGTGCTGTAAAAACTATTCAGTGATGGTGAGGGAAAAAAAAATGACTAGTCTGCTCCCTGTGCAGCTGAAGGCTGAAAGCAGTGTACACTGGTTCCTTCCTTATTTTTCAGAAAAAGAGTACTGCAGCACCCATTATAATAGCTAAGTCTTTCTTTACTCCTTGACAAACAAAAGCAAGCAAAACCCAAGCTTTTGTAAAGAACACCAGAAACCTCCACAAAAATAGCACCACATGAGAACAAATCTCAGGGCAAAATTGAGGAACCTACTAAGGCAGACTAATTTTCACCTCTTAGTTACATAAATTTCAACTTCTCCAGTCTCCCACCCACTCACCAACATCCATTTATATGCCTTCAATCAACTCAAGAGTACAGTCATCTGCCTTCAGTGAAATCAAAAGTGATATTATATATGAGACAAAAAAGAGAAATGATAATCAAACAACTTTTGCATAAGACTATACATAGAATTTTATTAATTCATCTTTAACTATCTCATAACACAGCTTTCTAGCATGGAAATTATTTCCAATTCTAACTACTCTATTTGCAGAACAACTGAGTCTGGTAAGTACTTCCCACAATCAAGAATCAACTTTTCATAAATAAAATGTCCCCTCTCTGGCAGTGTCCCTGGCCAGGTTGGACGGGACCTTGAGCAACCTGATCTACTGGTCGGTGTCCCTGCCCATGGCAGGGGGGTTGGAACCAGATGAGGTTTAAACAACTTGTCAGCAGACAGTATCCTCCAGCTCCAGCCATAATGCATCAAACTTCAAAAACAAGTTTCTTTTGAACATAGACTTCATGACTGAAAACCAAAATGAAGCAAAACTAACCCAGTTTTTACTAGCTGTAAAAAACCCAAACAAACATACAAACAAAAAAACCCAAAATAAATTCAGACATATCTTGTCCAGTAAGGAACATAATGCTGACATGGCACCTTTAGAAAAAAAATAAGGTACTGTTCATTTTGCAATGGAAAAGACTCAGACTGGCAGCTAGGTCAGGGAAGAATACCACTTCTCATTACTGTGATGGGCACCTTTGAGACCTTAGTCACCACATCTGAGGTCCTGGAATATTAACATATGTTCTTTTAATTTCTGCTTATTTTACAGGTTATACAAGTTTTTTATTTATTTATTTATATTCATTCTTCCTCTACTAATGCATCAATTTGATGAAATCTTAGGCTGATTCTGAGTAAAGCCAATTCTAACCTAGCTGGCAATTTTGCATCGAGATGCTTGGAAAAAAAAACAACCAAAAACAGGCAGCAAACATGTGTCCCAGCTTGCCTGTTAGATTTTAATTTTGTTATCAATAATTCCTTTAATAGATAACAAAGACAATAAATTGAAAGTGCTAGTTCATAGAATGGCTAGGGTTGGAAAGCAGCACCTTACAGATCATCTTGTTCCAACCCATCTGCACGGGCAGGAACACCTCCCACCAGACCAGGTTGCACAAGGTCCCATCCAGCCTGGCCTCGAATGCTTCCAGGGAAGGGGCAGCCACAGCTTCCCTGGGCAACCTGTCCCAGTGTCTCACCACCCACACAGCAAAGAATATACTTCCCCCTTGTCCCTTTCTTTAGGATCACGAATAAGGGTTTTTTACTTATGACAGAACTACAACGCCAGTCTTTAATACCTATATTTCTGAAATGGGATAGAAGTTCTACTCAAATGCCAGCATGGTTTTCATTGGATGCTCATGGAAATTGACTCCAATAGCTGTTGCAACTGAACCTGCATTTAGAGAAAATGCTTGAAATTTCATGAGTGGTATGTACATGTGTGTGTATTCAAATGTTCTTAAAAGTTTATTAAATAACAAACAATATCAAACATTTTTCCTTTTATGACACTCTTTAGTAGTTTGTCCAGAAATCTGCATTGCTGCCAATACTACAACATAGTAAAAAGTCCAAAACCATAAACATGTGAAAACAAATATTTTGAGCATAAGCAGCTATACTGCAGTTAGTTACAAACATCTGAGACAGGAGAGGTGGCAAGAGGGATAATACCAAAATACATTTCCTTCAAACATTTGACGCTGACCCTAAGTTAGCATTGTGATTTATTTTTATTTGCCTTTGTGCCACCATCCTGATTTCAACCACATGCACATTGTCCTAGACCTCTTTATTTTTTTCCTCCACTTTTCTGCTCTCCTCCACCCATGTCAGCTTCATGCATGACTCTGTTTACACCCTGTCCACAGCCTCACATATTGGTCACATTCACTTAAAAGCAGCCTTATACTCAGGCACAGTTAGCATTGGGGAATTACCCACAGTCAGTCCACGTATAGTACTAGATAGCTCAAAAGGTTACACTATTATCCAAAAGTCACTCCTCTTCTGTCTCAGATTTTCGATTTTCTGCACATCCACATGCATGCCAACCAGTGATCAAAGAGAAGGCACTAAATGGGTAAAGCTAATCCTCAAGTGTATTATACAAGCATAAAATATTTTTTCCCCATAAACTCATTTCTGGTTAAAAAAAACGTAATACTACTTCTAAAATGTAGCACTTGTATTGGTAGAAACATAAAAAGACTTGTGAAAAATCTACTTCCAGAAATCTTTGCTCCTTTATCATATGCATATTTTTAAGAGAGGCTGTGCACTCTTGCAATTGATCATTCCCAGTTTTCCCCCCCTGCTGCCAATGCACACCTCACCAAAACAGAGAAACAAAGCATCTGAAGAATGATGGCCAGTCCTTAAGGACATGTAACTAACTAATACTAACCAGTCTTTCAATAATACTGCCTCCTGGGATCCACTCTTTCACTTTATACCTTTTCTATTTATGCTTTTCCCAATATGTGTATATTTTAAAACCATAATTAGCTCTAAGGAAAACTTCAGCCTTGTCTTTTAATCTTTACAGATTACCAGTACAGCATTAAGTTTAGCTATTGAAAAGTAATCAAATGCAACGCTTGTAAGCAGCAGAGCTGTTTAGGGTGCAAGATCAGTTGTCTTTTCAGAAATTCAGAAGGTGCCTGATTTGTCATGCTCCCTGACACAAGAAAGGTCATTGTTTACCTTCTTCTCTGTAAGATAAGGTGGAGTTCAAAACATCTATGTATAGTTTTGCTGATAAATTAAAATGAGCTCATTTCCCAAGTGATGTGAATGTCAGTTGCACCAAAGAAGAGTGTTCAGCAGAAAAAATCTACTTGTGTCTTCACATATAGACTTGGAAAATAGTTCTACAAGAGACCACTCAGTTGGGAGGGAGCAGAAATCAAGTCCCTGTTCCCAAAAGAATACTGTGAACAAGAAAGCCCAAATATCCCTCCATACAACTGAATGACCCAGCATTTCTTTAGAGTGTTACGCTCCTTTTTGTCAAGTATCACCCAAAAGAAAAGATAGATCCCTGCTTAACACTATCTTGCCCAAATTGTTTCACAGTTTGTCAGTCATGGAACATTTTGAAAGATGCAGGTGTGGGTTAGACCACTTTCAGGTTCAGGAAAGAACAGTAAGCAAGCTTCCCACTTTCTTAGGAAGCACTCACAACTACAATAAGCAAGGACACATCTATCCATGGTAAAAGAGAAAAACCCAGTACCCTACAAGTCCACCCATAGAAGAGGGATCTCAGTGCATGAAGACGCCTATACTCTAAAGCATCTCAGAAATTCAGACATCCTACTGTATTACTATGTCCATTTCAGACAAGTGGAAATCCCAGAGAAATGGAAAACTACTTAATTGCCCATTGCAGGTTTTGCACAGACAAGTTCTACTCTCTAGGGTAAAAACACAGTATATGTTTATTACTTCAGAAGCTGCAGCTGTAGAAAACCATCAGCTTGATTTCATGAGTTGCAAATGCTTTTTTAACGGCCTCCACTGAAGGCCTGTAAGAAAATGCTTAGCAGAATTACAAACTTCAAAGGAACCACACCAACAGAATGTCATGGCTGGCAATGAAAAGCAGGACAGTAGAAAGCAAACATCAGGAATTATTTTAAACCAATTTCTCAAGAAGTGTCAGAAAAGGAAAGTTAGAAATTTTGTCAAGGCAACTTGTCAAGGCAGAGATATCTCTTTTGAGACAGATCAGGTTTGGGATTCTTCCGGGGCCTCTCTTCAAAAGTTAATATTAAAAATTAAAATCAGCATTTCTTACACATAGTTTGTTACACCTCAGTTAGGAACAACACTTAATCCAGTGACATAATCTGCTGTCTTTCTGCATCATTGTAAATTATAATTTTGGTGAAATAAATGAGCAATAGAAGCTGAAGAATGGGCTTTCATTCAATGTTCAGAGAAATAAAGTCAGTGAGTTACATGCAAGACGAAATCATTCAAGCTCTCCTATATTTAAAACTTGTTGTATGTGTTTATATTCAGTGTGTCCATGTAATGTAGAGGTGTATGTTAGCCAATGGTCTCTTAATTTCTGCAGTTTTCCTACCATATCTCTTATGGACCTTCTTTGATAAGGTCAGTCAGTATTTATCTTAAAAACTGGCCATAGCTGTGGTCTCGTGATAAGAGATGCAATGCTTAGACATCAGAAGGAGACGGGTGGAAGAAATGTACTTTTGTCTGAAGATCAGATGATCTGACAGTTAAATGGTATACCAAAGATGATCCTCTTATACAGCTACATCAACAGGGAACATAATAAAGGTTGGCTAAACAATCATGAGTATTTCTGCTACTTACTGAGTATGTAACAATGTAACATTGTGAGTGAAAAAAACTGTATTTGTAACCAAACTAACTTCTGGTATCTACTAGCAGGAATATTAAACACTTCCCTTAGGCTACCAGGGAATATTGCTAGAAAAGGCCTCATTTGTAATTAGATTAGCTATAATAGGTTGCAGATGCAAGCACTTTTACCAGTCAACAAGTGCTTTGCATTAAAATACAAGAGGAAAAGTCCAGTACAAGCTGGAAGATACAGGAGGGCCCATTTCAAATACATGCATTTATCAAGTGAGATTCTGTTTTTGATAATTTAATCTAGTAATGTACAATACTTATAAAATACTTTCATATACAAGTCAGAAACAGAAAAAAACCCATTATGGAATAATTTAAAATTCTAGATTAAAGCTGATCATTCTATACAGATCAAAACCACACCTCTAATCATCCAATCAACACTAAAATTAAACTAAATATTAATAATTTAAATCTGCCTATAAATAAAACAAAAATCTAGTATTGAGATGCAAGTAATACAAGACTTTCTAATAAACATATTTCAATCTAGTAACACAGTAAGGCAGAACAAGAAGATTTTCATACAGAAAACCAGTCAGTTTTAGCTATATTCATGGGATTTTTGTCCACTTCAACTGACACTTAGATGCCTGATCTTTTAAACCCCCAAAGGAAAACAACAGCTTTGCAAAAAGTAAAGTGAATGGGTTTGTGTTACACATAATGTATCACTATAAAAACTGTAATTCTTCCTCATCTGCACAGGAATTTTAGTCACACCCAGGATCAGCAGCAGTATCACTGAGTGTCTGATCAGTAACATACCAGATATTGACAAGAAATAATGAACAACGCACAGAATAATAAAGGTAATTGAAAGACTTAAGCTCAAAACCTGTTGTGGGTTGTTTCATGTTTTTTTTTTAAACCAGCATTTTGATCAGGCTGCTTCTAAAACCATGACTGAATTACTTTTAATCATTATTTTTTCTTAAATTTAATCTACACTACATTCTGAAGACAGACACAGGAATTTTCTTTAAAATCCCTATTCATAAAGGAGGTTATACCACAACCATCCCGGAATTCAAGGAGAACCATCAGTTCAGTACAATCGTGCACTGACACCTAGTGAATACTTGGAGTAAAGAAATCCTGTAGCTTATGTTCTCATTACCCACACAGGACAAGTCTTACCAACATATTAAGGCTGACAAGATGGTTCACATACCAACTATGCGTCCTTTCTACTCAAAGACAAAAGGATGTGCAGTATTTTTCTACACAAGCATGAGAACACACATAGAGTATGCAGTATTATGACTTGCTTGAAAAACGTCTGTGTCCCTGTAAACAAGTCACTACCTCATTTTATTTTTCACCCATAATGACAGCCTAATGACTACTGCACAATACGTCACTGAGACCAGCCAGACATCTCCAAGTTCTGAGATGAGATGCATTTTGCTATCCTCTGTATCCACTCAGGCAGTCAGCTGGCTCCACACATGGCACAATTGTTCTGTTTCCATTACGTAGCAGATGGTGATGGAGATGATCTGAAAAGCCCTTAAATGTGAACAGCACATGCTGAGGAACAGTGGAGACTGCAACCAGAGGATTTATAGCCGAGAACAATCTGGGGTCAGCGACTGTGTCATCACATTGTCACCCCTGCTAATGCATCTCAGCAGCGATGCAGCAGTGAGCTGTTTGACCTATTCATCCAGCTTCATGCAGAATCACCAGCTCCACATCCTTGCCATATACAATGGCAAAGCCTGACTGGGCTACTCACAACTCTCCTTATTCTGCAATTGCATCTAAGGGATCTCTTCTCCTAAACATTGCACATTTCTCAAATGCTAACAACTGCTTTTCCTCTTGAATTTTCAGAGAGCACTGAATGCAGTGGAAAACTGCACTGCCTGGGATTAACAAAGTTATGCAAACAAATACTGAAATAAACCTTCAAGCTTTAACAAATGGGCTGAGGTTGTTTGGGGAGGGTGGGGGAGGAGGTACACAATACACTGCCACATGCTACCAGTCACTGTAAATCTTTGCAGATCCATGTTCAAAATTCTGATTTTCATATCCCAACTTCCTTGAATTCCCAAACATTAGGAGACCCCAAAAATCACCTACATCATTCTTAATGATACACCAGTGCAGGCTACAAGCTTGTTTTCAGCATTAGCATGGAACCAATTTGAAAGTTGTTTTCCAAGAGAAGGGTGCCATGCACCCACTGAGTTCAATTCATCTAGAAAGCCACTGGGTAGAGGGGCTGTGAGGAAAAAAAGTAAAACCAGTCATCTCAAAGCTTCTGACTTCGCTTAAAAAACTGATATTGTTGCACATTTCACTTCATCCATGCCTAGGTACTGATGTGAAGCTCAATTTCTCTCTCATGTATCCAGAGGTTATTTTGACACAGCTATCACATACCCAGGCAACAGAACTAGTGGAAGGTATTTGGATGGAGTTATTACCTAAATATTACATTTCCCTACTCTCATACAATACCTGTCCAGCAGAAGTACATGTTTTCGCATGAGTAGCTTCAGCTGCAGAGATCAATGCAGTGGGTTTCTTAGTGTTTTTTATTGATTCCACAATAAACCTACATGTGTGTGTGGTGACAGCAGCATGGGGAAAACAAGCAGGTCTCCCTGCCCAAGCCACATGAAAATCTGCAGGCCACTGGCAGACTTTGCTTTCCAAATTTGGTTTCAATGAATTGCTACATTTCCGTTCAAATGTCATGAAGAACCATTCTTAGCTACACTATTCAGATCTTTTTGCAACACAGACACTAATTGCCTCACTTACCTAAGATGTTGTTTTCAGTAACTAGATAATTCCCATTTTTTTACCAGTTACACAAAACAAACAAACAAAAATAAATAAATAATTTAAAAAAAAAAAAAGGAAAAAAAAAAAGAGACTATCAGGGGGTGTATGGAAGCAACCTCACAAATCTGAATTGGCTTCTTTTTTTGAAACAAGTGCTCAAAAAAGAACAACAACATAGAAAACCTATCTAAATTTAGAAAAAGTGACCCATGTCCTAAGCAGAGTTACTCTATCACAGCTTCTCCTATAACTATTTCTTTCAGGATACATCTCAGACATCCCACACCACCCATGTATTTAAATTAGAAGGTGACAGGTAGACACACTCACACAAAACCATTAAGATTATTGCCACTGTTACTGATGCTGAATCAGGTACCATATTTTGAGATGCTCCAGTTAAGATGTGCAAGTTCATTTAAAAAGTAAATATTTAAATACATTTTGGAAACAAATCCAAGTCAAAATAAGCATTAGCAAAAACCCATAAAAATCCTGAGCAACTTTAAGTGTCCTTACTTTTTAATACTCATTAACATTGTTCACAAAGAGATACAAATTTATATGCATATACAATGTCCTCCTGTTTATCAAGGCTTCACCTTGAAGATGACGTTTTCCATGCTGTCCCTACAGTAAGCCTTTACAAATATTCCACCATTTCTTAAGCTATATTAAAAATTAGAACTGATAACTGTATTCTTGTTACACAGGAATTCACATCTACTTGCAATCTTACATGCAAACCACAGATTGTTAAGGGGCCAGAGATGGGGGAGTTGGGGGAGCAGGGTGCAAGATCAGCTTTCATGGATCAAAATTTCTTGTGTGATAAAGAAAATTTATATCCCCTCAAACCTGGTACAGTATTCTGCTCTGCAGACTAAAAATCCTTGTTGCTATGGGAACTGCAAAAAAAGCCACTCATTACATTGCAAGGATACAACAGAAACACGTCTGCTGGCAAATTACCAGCAGTTCAGGTTTTCATACAAAAAACACTGGTATTTTCAACCTGAAAACAAAGTTCTACACCAAATCTTACTTCTGAACTCTCCTTCCACAAATATTTTGTGAAATTTTCACTAAAATCTATTCATATGTATATATTCTTTATATAAAACAAGGTAAACAAGTTAGCATTTAAGATGTGCAGAAAATCCAACATGTATACATTTTTTCCAGATATACCTAGTACAAAGTTCATGCTAATGACTTACATTGCTCCATCCACACATAGGACAGTAAACAGACCTTTAAAAAAACAAACAAAAACAAACAACAAAAAAATCCCCACAACCAAACCAAAAAACCTACAGTAAAGCACCAGATGAGCAGCATATTAAGAAAAGACTTTTCAGTAAGACCAACTGTTTAAAGCAAGATTTAAACAAAATTGTTTAAAACAATATTTAAGGTTGGTTACACATGCAATTTACCCTTTGCAACGGTGTTCTCACCAGGTAACAAAAATTAATGTTTGATTACTAAAATAGAATATCATGCCTTTTGAGACAGCTGCTGGCACTTCAAAGCAAAGTGAAAAATCAGTGTCAAACCTAGAGTCATTCAATTCCCACTTGAACACAAACAGTTCCCAGAAGTGTGAATAAAACAACCAACACACTGATCAAAGGATCCATGTAATAACATGGAATTCACATTCTCAAATACACCCTTTCCAACACCATATTATAATCTGATACAGGTACTCAATTTTCCTGTCAAACATATATTATCTTAAATGTCTCAGAAACACTACATGAAAAGTACTACATAGATGTGCTGTTAGAATGATCTGACCTCTTGGTCATATGCCAACTTGTAACACAGCAATGAAGTTGGGAAGAACCCTGGAGAAAGCAGTTTTGCAGAGCAGTATCTGCAAACACTTCCTTTGCCCATCAAAGCAGTCTCAATACAGATTTTAAGCACGTTTATTTTAACATTATCATTAAGTATCACAGTGTAACAAACTACTTTAACAAGAAACCTTGGAAACTAAGTACAAATCTTATCTGTGGCCTGGTTCATGGTTCCAAGGGGCTCTGCAGAGGAAGTTAATTAGAAAACATTCTTTTTTATCTGTTATTACAAACACCCTTTTTTAATCTAACAACACTTGCTTATCGGACAGCACATCACACCAAACATTACCCCATTGGAACCAACTAGTTCTGATGAACTCTTCATTTCATGCCCCTCCTTGGAGCACTGATTAGGGCAGCTACCTAAAATTTAGCCATGCCCACTCTCCTTTCTGACCTAGCATGCATACCCTAGCACAGAGCTGAACAGTTCTTAGGAAATGCTTCAATAAGTCATCAAATAACTGAGGATATTCAGTCATGAAAGGCTGCTTTTTTTTCTACCTGTCAAAGCCATACAGTAAACAGTATGATGGGAGGTGGGGTAGGATCTTTATTACAGCTTGCAGAAATTGCAATTTAATTTGGACTAAAGCAGTCAAGCAATTTACAACAGCAAAGTGAAGAAGCTTGCAGTACTTTTACAAATAAAAATTTATATTCGTAGTAGCGTGGCATTATTAATTTGACAAATGTTTAGAACATGCAAACATAGAGGTGTCTTTTCCTCAGGAGTGACTGGTGAAGAAGGTCTATGAACTAAGAAAGTAACTCATATAACAACATATAGTACAACTATAGCAAAAACGTGGGAAAATATTTAATCTTCTACATAATTTTATCTGCATATACATCAATCCCTCACTTAACCCTACATACATTTGATAAGTCATTATTTCAGTAATATGGATACTCTGTATTTCTCAGTTCATATACACGTTAGGCATCCATCTTTGCTGCCAGGGACAACCAACTCTCCTTTTCACTCTTGTTTCTCCAAATTAGCCACCATCAACCACCTGTAGAAGATTAGTATATTTAACTGTTTAGAAAAGAAACCAAGCAGCCCCATTCACCCCTCTCTCCACATTCAACAAGCTGATGAAATCCATTGATCTGTGCTGTAACATCTGTCTGTTGTTAAAGCAAGCTGCTACTTCTATTGCTGTAGTACCCATGTGACAAATACCAAACCATCTGAATATGTATTCATATTCGTACAGACCATGTTTCCTAAGTAAAACAATTTACCATAGCCAATATATGTTTTAACAACACAATTACAACTTCCTGCAGTTGCTTATTGCTTATTTTCCCCCTAGTTGTTGTGATGAAGTTACAAAGACAGTAAATAATTTTAAAGTATCATTAGAATGACCTAACAGAACCCAAAATCTAAACAGTAGAGGCAAGAGATAACAATGACAAAATCAGAGTAAGGTAACATTGTATGGTGCAAACACTTGTCAGTCCTACTATGCAAGTAAGGGTCTCCAAAGCATGAAGAAGCCAGCCTACATTCAACTGCTTTATATTCTAGAAATCTCAGACTACCTAACTCAAACTACAAACAGATTTCACTAGGTTCAACCAAACTTACACCACATATCACAGAAAGTTGTGACTGTTTCATGATAAAAGATAGATTTAAAAAGCTCGATCTAAGCTACCTAAGAACACTTTAAAACTCAGGATGCTTAGTCAGAAACAAAGATAAGTAGAAACAACTCCTCTGAGTTTTCCAGTTTTCCTTTATCTTAAACAAATCATGACATTTTAGTGGCTCACCCTCAACTAGTGAGGTACGCTGCTGGCCTAGCCTGAATTATGCTTCATACAATAAACACAAAAAATTACATATTAAAACAAAAGCCATAGTTAAAAACAGGCATACAGAGAGGGCACATCTTAATGTCAATTTCTAAATGCAGTATTTTAGAGACTGCAATTACTGTAGCTTGCTTTCCTCTGACAAGGCTAAACACCAGAAATACTAATACTAAAGTCACCCCAGGTTTTTGTCTCTCTAGCATCTTTGCCCTTGTATCTTTATTTACTTCACCACTTCACAGACTAAATATAAACATCTGAGAGCTTTAACTGTATACTATTTATTGAGTTTCCACACTGTTTACAAAAAGGCAACAAATGCACACTTTACAAATGTAATCACTCATAGCAGTCTTTAACAAATCTTCACCAAGGAAAACACAACCTCATTCAGAACACTGCAAAATCAGATGTGTCCAATTCAGCAGTATTAGTAAAAGAACATGGGAAAGTGAGAACCCCTTTCCTCCTGAAACAACTCTTTACCTCTGCTAGTCTGTGCCAACCACTGCCCCAGCCCAATCATTTGTCTTTCCTGCATACTTAGGCCAGAAAACATTTTGGACCAAGAAAGAACTGATGGTATCTGTTGCTCCCGACTTTGCTGCACTCAGCACATTTAGAACATGGTTTCCCACACAAGATTAGCCCAGCCTCACAGCACATGTCCAGAACCACAGGGAGCACAGAAACCCCATAAGAAGTCTCCCAGTTATTCCACTCCCAGTGTAAGACTGGATACACCAGCTACCACCTGCCACCCTCATGCCACTCTGCCACCACACCTGCAGCAAGGCGGGTGGGCCTGGACACCCACCTTGACACCAGCATTCCCACAGCCACGCCTGGCTTAGGACAGTACTTACACCAAGGGGCCCTGAGCTGCTCAGCACAGCTGGGAGCAAAAGTGTGGGGAACTTGGAAAACCTGAGCACAGCTAAAACCCACAGAGCCCTAAAAGGATGCCACAGGCCACCTTACCTTGCAGCTGAACGTCTCAGGTACGTGAAACCCAGGAAGGGCAGTTTTATAGACGAGAATGCAGTATTTTGCAGGCAACTTGCAAACCCACGTACTAGTAGAGTTGGTTCTCTTCCTCACCAAGAAACCCCCAACTCCAGGGCTAACAGAGAGGTGCAACTTTGCTCCACAGCCTCCTCTGCAGTTACAGACACCCAACGTACTCGCAAGTAGTCACCCGAAGAACTGGCGTTTCAGGTGACTCTGCCACCGCCTGAGTCCACCGGGCCTGCGCTGGCCGTTATGAATAACGCGAGTAACGGGAACGCCTGGCCGCTGCGCTCCCGGGTCGGGTAACACCGCGCAGATCCCCAAGGCCGCTGCTCCCCTCAACCCCCCTCCCAACACCGCCCTCACCTGCCGCCTGCCCGAGCCCGCCCTCACTAACACGGTGCTGGGGCCGGTGCCGCCACCCGCTCCCCGCTGCCTTCCTGGGCCGCCCTCGGCGGCCGTTGGGCCGGGGCCGCTGGCGGACGTGCCGCCCGGCCGGAGCTCTCCGTGCCCCGGGGGACCCAGCAGCCCTCGGCCTGTCGGCGGCACGCCTAACGCGCCGCGCCCTCCATCGCACTCCGCTTACCTGCCCCGGGGCTGCAGATGCGGGGAGGGGCCCCGAAAAGCACCCGATGGCGGCCGGGCTGGGCTCGGCGCGGTCGCTCGCTACCTGCCGTCCCGGGAGGCGGCCCCCACCCGCCGCTCCATGCCTCTCCGCGCCTGCCCTCCGTGCGGGAGAGGGGGGGTGGGGCGCTGCGGGCCGCGGAGCACGGCGCGGAGCGGCCGGGGAGCGGCGCTGTGCCGCAAGGGCTGCGGCAGCTGTGACCCGGCCCGTCGGTCGGTGTTTGCCGCTCGCCTAAGCAGAGGCTCTGGCTCTGAGCCACGAGGCCCCTGCGGGGACCCAACCTCACGGAGCGCTCGCCTCGGCATCATAAACAGCAGCAGGAAAGAGACTGCCAGAGCTGCTCGAGCCCTCGTTTCTCGCGTACCTGAGTCCGGCCCGCAGTGCCGCAGAGGGCGGCGGGGAGCATGAGGGCAACGTGCAGGAGAGTGCTGTGGTTAATAAAGCTGTGTTTCTGCCACTGGTTTTCAGTGTGCTAGCGGGTGTTTTTAATTACAGATAGATAGGGCGGGGGGGTTGGGGGAGGAAAAGGAGCGGGACGAGGGGAACCCAAGCAAAACCAGACCTTCTTGTATGTTTTCAGGTATTTAATTATTTTTTTAATTTTGTGTTAGCTTTCTGTTAGGTATAAATCCCTGCAAGAAACATACAGATTTCTTTTTCATGGTCTAATTCAGAAAAATATACACATATGTATCTGCATTTCCCATAATAATTTTCCTCTGACAAAAACCAATCAACCAGCCATAAGTTTTGTTCCTTAAATTACAGCATGTCAGATTCTCATATATTCCTTTCTCAGTCTCTACCATGACAACGGTTTTTCCACAAGCAGAAGTAAAAAACTAATTGCAAAACTGCAGCCTGAGGCCTTCTTCATTAGTATCTCAACTCATTTTGGAGTAAACACTCTCAGCCATTAGCAATTGAAAACTGGAGAGAAGCGAAGGGCAGCATCCTACTGCTGCGTTTGGAAGCATTTCTCCGCAGCTGGGGTCCATACCCAAAGCTAGGACTTACACACCACATACATAAATTGGGTATGTCTGATTTTCCTGATTGTCTACAGAGACGTATGTCTTCACATCTGTGATGATTATTCGAGTTTGTGTGTGTCTTCCTTAGCTTTTAATTTATTCAGTGTATCCTACTTTCAAGGCATTATTTACAAAGGAAAAAAAAAATCTTTTTAGAAAAAGCACTCAAATGTCATTGCTAGTTCTACTGCTTTCAGTCTTGAAAATGCTATTTTATTCATAATAAATTTTAGCGTGTTTTAGAAGATCAGAGATTACTTTGCAACAATGGAAATAAAATATTTTAATGCATTGAGAAGCTAATCCTTTGTCATCGTTAAAACCTAATGACAATTTCTTGTCCTCCAATTTTTCAGGAAACTGCTTTATGCCTCAAACTATAGGAAGCCCTGCTATAGTTTATATATAACATATATAACATATATATATAGCTTATATATATATATATAGTTTATATATAGGGGAAAACCAAATACTTTGACACCAGGCATTTTTCCAACATATTTCCATGCATCTCGTGAGGGATTCTGTAAAGTGGAGATTAAGTAATTTGCAAGACAAATCTGACACAATAAATTCTTATTTATGTTATTTCCCCCAAAATTTGAATTCCTTCTCAGTTCCATTTCACTTACTCTTGCAGTGCCTGTTCTACATCTACCTCCTGTATTCCAAGTGTCAGCTCTTCCATGAGATTATGTATGCCAGCTCTTTGGCAGTGAAAAGTACTGTCTAAATTCACCACAGAAGTTTATAGTATTTTTCACATTATAATTGCATTCAACAACCTAAGATTAAAAAAATGAAATAACACAACACTAAGAATTTGATGCTTTACCAAAACTTCCAGCAAAGCTTCTGATTTCTACACCTTGTATCTTAAAAGGAAAATAATGTATCATAAATATTTTGTTTTGTAGTAAACAAATTTTGTCTTATAAGACAAGGCTAATTCTTTACTTCAAATAGAAAATATCATTGAAATTATACGGGTTTGCAGCCTTGAGAGCTAGATTTGAGCTACCATATATAGCTCATATGTGTTCCTTTAACGTGTTTTTCTAGCTGTCTCAGAATATCTGACATGAAAAAGGGGCTTAAGCATCATGTACAAACAAACATTATCCTACATGAGAACAGTTTCAAATAGGATTAGATAACCTGAAGAGTATAAGTGCGAATAATATTAAAGACCTTTCTGAAGGCAGAAGGCTTCCACTTTTTTACTTTTTGCAAATCTATTATCATACTAAGTTTTAATCACTACACCTTATTTCTAACACCTCATACATTTGTATCTTACTTTCATAGCATCTCTTGATAGCCAATAGCTTTTAGTGATGAAAACAAAGACAACAATTAAATACAATAAAAAATGAAGTCTTTATTCTTTTGGCTCAACTGTAATGTGGTTTACTGTTCTTTATGGTAATAGCATTTTCCTGCATGCAGTTCACCGACACACAAGTCAATAGTTTTGTAAAAGGAGGAGTCAACATTGAATTTTTGCTTGTGTAAGAAACACAAAATGTCCTGATGTGATCAATTATACAAGTTTGCTATTTAATTCCTGTGGAAAAAAAAAACACATTGTGGATCCCATATTATATTTAGAACAGTTCTAGTGCAGCATGAATCAACAAGAATAAGAATAGTCTATGTAAACAAACACTGGTAAAGATCTCATGAATAAAAAGACTATCTTGGAACTTCTGATGCAGGCAGTGCTAGAATTTTAAACAAATCTTCCCCACCACATTTCAATTACAAGTTATATCTATTTGGAAGCAAGTGCATTTGGACTCAGTTTGAAACTTATTTCACATTAAAATGTGTGCAAAAATACAGTACTAATAAAAAAGCAGAAACCTAAAGCTACCCCATTCTTTCCTTTGTTTCTTATTCTGTGAAGTTCTTGAATTAAAAAGTGCTATGGATAGAAAGTAACAAAAGTGACAGTGACATCAACCTGAAGATAATTCTCATTTCTCATTTTATGTACAAAACGCTGAAAAATAAAATAAAATGGTATTTTTTACAGTATTTATATTTTCTTAGAAAATTCTATCCATGTATTTTTCAACAGATTAAGCAGTTTGCAACATATCCTGTACAGTCTGACTATACACCGTACAGTAGTCACTTAAAATGGTAGAATGCAAAGCAAGAAGCTCTTAAATACCTGCAAACTATTGCTTGATGTCAAGAAAGAATGATAACCAATTGAACAATTTGTTTCACTTAACCACTGAGATATGGCTTCCCATATTAGACTTTTAACAGTGGAAGGAGGAAAATTACAGCAGCAAAGGCCAGAGAAACATGCATCAGTGATATCTTCCAAACTATCTATAATGGTACAGAATACTTCATCTTAGCTTTTGAAAGCTTGCAAACTACACTTATTGTGGTACATATTTGATGCAATTTATATTGTGCACAGGTCATTATTTGTTTGCTCAAACATGCACCACAGATAAAATAACTATTTACATAGACGGTACTTTTTAATCAACACATACAATGTCAACCTTGCTGAGAGCAGAAGATGGCTAAACAATACTGCAGGGTGAAGCAGAACAACTTCATAATTTTTAAATTTTGCAGGTTTTTGGTAAATTCAATTTCCCAAATTCAGGTAAACTCTTTTCTACATTAGAATACTTAAACATGGACTTCATGTCCCTCAGTAAATTTTTTTTATGCAGTTTGTTCAACTACAGTTAAATGAATTATGAAAAAATAAAATATCTGTTCTATTATTGAAGACTCTATGGGACTTTACAGGCACGTTAAGATTTATCTGGATGAGATACTAGATGGATACTGTTATTAAGCACCTCAAAATATAGAGCCACCCTGAAACATGGAAGTAGTCAGACTGCTGCTTTGTGCGACGTCATGTTTTCTCATGCATGAACTAAAAGTGCAGCATGCCTTCATGCAAATCACTTCTGTCTGTACATTACAGAGAACCCCAGAGTAGAACACTTGGTTCTCATACCCTTTTCCCCAACAGAAAACCCATTTACAAAAATAGTCACATATAATAGTAAACAACTTGTGAATTAAAAAATGATACGTTCACCAACACTGATTTTTTTTTTTTTTGTAAAAATATGGCAAATGTGGCTGTTGAAATGCAAACAGTGGATACAATTTCTGTACTGTGTGTTTCATGTTAAACACAGAGATTCATACGTTCGCACCTTTGTTTTTTGAACTGGTCCCTACAGTCTGATTGGCCATTTTATCTTCTCTTCAGCAGTGTCAGCTGGTATTAAAAACAACAACCTCTTGTCAAGATGTTACCCTGTTTTACAGAGTTGCAGTTTGATGACGAGGGGTCACTGTCTTGTTATAGGCACTGACCTTTTAGATATAGATATATATAATTGTATATATATTTATATATGTAAAAACTGTCAGTTTGGCATGTACCTCCTACAGGAGTCCTGTTGACTCAAATACATACTTTCTCAGGCTGTAAACAGTTTATCACAAATAGAATTCTGTGTTACTTTCTACTTTCCCTGCTGTCTTTACCTTTATCTTCTTTTTCTGATTTATCTTTTTCATATTTATCCTTGTCTGGCTTTGTTACACTATCATAGGATGGTGGGGACGTCGTGGATGGGGTCATATCTGTTTTTTCTGGAGTAGAGTTCTCATTTAGTTTATCCATAATCATATCTTCTTTCATGGGCAGATCATCCTCCTCCTTACCTTTATCCTGGTTAAATATACATGAAACTTTTTTGACTTTTTGCCTTAAAAGATGACGTCTATAAGCACGCTGAATGATGACAGCAGATACCTCCTCCTGTTTCCTTTTCAGTGTGGTTGTAATTGGTTCGTAGGACACTTTTGAAGGATTGGCTGCCATGAAGCGATCTTCCATCTGTATTCTGAGGGCGTCCATCTCCCCACTTTCCCCCAAAACACGCTTTGTGAAAGCAAACAAAATGTCAAGGCAGTGAATTCTGTCCCCGCTTACCATGGGCAGATCCATTGCAATAAGCTGGACTTTGTTTGGTTTTGCTATAAGAAGAGGAGGATCTAATGAAGCTGCAAAGTCTGATAGTTTACTGAACTCTATGAATTGTGTTGCATCGGGATCAAACTTCTCCCAGACTTCATAGAACATCTCAAAGTCATCCTCGCTCAAGGGCTCAGCGCTTTCTTCAGTAGCAACACTGAAGTTCTCCAAAATCACAGCAATGTACATGTTCACCACTACCAGAAATGAGATGATGATGTAGCTGACAAAGAAGAAAATCCCAACAGAAGGGTTCCCACAGTCGCCTTTGACAGAGCTACCTGGGTGATCTTTATGAGGGTCACAGTCTGGCTCCCCACTGTTAAGAATTGGGGCAAGCAAACCATCCCAGCCAGCAGATGTGGTAATTTGGAACAGACAGATCATGCTGTTGCCAAACGTTTCAAAGTTGAACATGTCATCAATTCCAACTTCCCTCTTAACATAGGCAAAGTTGGACATGCCAAATATCGCATAAATAAACATGACCAGGAAGAGCAGGAGACCAATGTTGAACAAAGCAGGAAGAGACATCATCAAAGCAAAAAGCAGAGTGCGGATTCCCTTAGCGCCTTTAATGAGACGCAGGATTCGACCGATTCTGGCAAGTCGGATGACTCTGAATAGTGTGGGGGATACAAAATACTTCTCAATCATCTCGGCTAAGAACATACCTAGAGGAAAAAAAAAGTGGATATTTAAATTTAAATTAGTAAAAAATACTACCTTTAAAGCCACTGCTAAAGATTTTTCTTACAAAAATTTTAGAATTTTAAGAAGAATGGGACATTTGAATAGATTTTAGAAATTAGACATGCAGCTTTTTAGAAAACCTTTACAGTTTGGAATGCTAGGAAAATCCGTAAATACCAATAGAAATTCTTGAATAATTCATAGGTAATGAAAAATTTCATCAGTGACATTTCTAAATATTAATTGTATCACGACATGTGCAAACAAACACACATATACACTGCATCAGTCTTTTTAGGACAAACTGAAAACTAGACTATGTGGACTAACAAATGGTGAGACCAGAAAAATAACTTTCCATTTAACTCTAACAAAAATAATCTTTAGTTAATCTGAAGAAAGATCATATTGATCATAGTATTAAAATGCCATGTAATCAAGTTATGGTATTCAAAGGAAATAGATGTGTTTGAAGGGAACTGCAACTTCATAATCACATGTGAAATAACATGATCTCAAGTTTAGTATAAATGACACAGCAATTCCAAACATAAACTAATAATAAAAACGCTTCTTAGAACTCAATGAAGAGTAAAGGCATTGAGCATTATTTTATGTAACTCAAAGCAGAAACATAACTACATCTTGTTTCCATACACAATGGCAAAAACAATCTGCATACTAAAAGTTATGAGAATTTAAATTTACAGAATTTTTACTCAAGTTCTTACTACATGTTTTGGCTCTGCTTCTCCATTTGCTCACTCTAATTCAGGTATGGAACTGTAAAGCTGAGGGTTTTGCCCTGTCTTGGGTGTTTGCATGATAGTCTAACAACAGTCCCACATGGATTTTGCCCTGGGATTCTGGATTGCATGACTTTGTTTCTGAAACTGCTACTGTTAGTTTATATTAAAATTGCCTTTCCTGTATGGGTTTATTTCTATGCTGAGGAATTTCTACTGAATTCAGTATAAAGGTGTAATTTTAGCTAAGAAAAGTGAGATTTTATGAAAGCCATTGCTAAAAAAAATAATGTTACCATACTGTTCTTATTCTATTGATAATTGAAATCAGAAGAAAGAATTGTAGTCCGATGGTAGTGACAATGTTAACCAAAACATAAGCAAACTTTACATGCTAAAACCGCTTTAGTTTCCACAGAATTAGCCTTCCATGAAAAAGAATTGTTCTTACCTACTATGGAGAGAATCACAACCACAAAATCAAAAATATTCCAGCCTATAGTAAAGTAGTAATGTCGAAGTGAAATCAATTTCAGGACACATTCTCCAGTGAAAAGTACAATAAACACTAGGTTAATCCAGTATAAAATGTTTTCCATGTCTTCACTCTGATCATCTGTTTCTACCATCATTGTGACCATGTTAAGGCAGATAAGTATCATAATACTGATATCGAATGCTTGTTTTGTAACAAAATCAAAGACCATGCCTTGGAATTTGTTCTGGAGGGAAGAAAAATAAGACACATTATGATATGCATTGCTAAAATCACTTTTTTTGAAACTACTGAAAATTACTTAAATCTAGTATGAAGGGGATTTAATTCTTCCATTAAGTTCTCCATTTGTATAAATTTTCCAGTTCATACATGTAAGCACAAATTAAATAGAAATGCAACTATTATGTCTGTAAGCATTAAAGCAAGAATTGAAAAATGTGCATGCTGCATTGTTCTTAAAGTTGCAAAGGAAACTTTGCCACCCTTTACTAGTTCACTGTAAGCTTTTGAGACACACAATTAACTGAATAAAAATAACTGCAAAAAACTATTGGGGGGATTTAAGCAGAGTGAGAGTTAATAGCATTTCATTTGCAAGCAAACTTACAAGGTTTCTGAGTCCAGTATATTCAGTCTAGTTCTGAGTATTTAGTGCTCTTAAAGCTGCAAAAATAACTTCTGGAGGAGCTGGAATCACCCTCTGCCCCAGACAAACCCTGCTCTGCAGTGCTAGGGGAGCCCTGCTCATTTTATGGATTGTGCAACAGAAATGTGAAAGGCAAAATTATTCTTTTTTCAGACAGTGATACAGCAATTTTCCCCCTTACAGAAATTTCAGAGTCTTCCTTGATGTTTGAAAAAGCCTATGCCCTAAGGCCTTCATGTATTTTGACAAACACACTGCCACATTTAATTGTTCTAGTCAAATCAGTGTTTTGAAAAAATGCCACAGAATGTTATTGCTGTCAGCAGAGAGAAAATGAGGGAGGGAAAGGGGGAAGAAAGGGATGAGTCCTCCATGCGCAGACTACAAAAGAGAAAAAAAAAAACCCTGGATTTCAGATGAATAAGGCTTTTCTTATAGCACTTGTGTTTTTTCATCTCATGAGTTAATCAGCCTGAGGCCTAATTGAAACAATCCCATTTTAAAATAAATTTTAAAATAACAGAAAAGATAATTCTTACAGCTGGTCGAGGTATAGGCTTTTGTGGTTTCTTCGAACCCAATTTTTTCATTGCATTGTAGTATTTCTTCTGTTCTTCTGTCATAAAAATGTCTTGACCTCCAAAGTAAACCAAAGAGACAAAACCTGGTTACAATCAGATTTCTCTATTGATTACTTATAAGCAAAGATACTGAATAGAAATAATTACTTTTGTTCATATGCTCATCTCTGGGAAAAGTTTGGGCAGACATAAAAATCCTCTTTTATTATGATTATGAGTACTTTAGCAACAGAAAAATTATTTTATATATCCCACTCTAAATGTTTAAGACGGTTTTGTTTTTTTTTTTAACTTGCATTGTCTGTGGTGGACCTCCATTCAGAAGAGGGAAGAAAAAGAGGAGAGGGTCTTTAGGAAGGAGAGAAGCTTCTTCTTTGTTTTACTACATTCCATCAGTTATTACAGAGATACAATCTAATAAAATATTACATTCCCTTTTTTCCCTCTAGAGTAAATTTGGCAAAATTTCAGAACTGACACTATGATACCAAAGGATAATTAGAAGGTATCCGAGTGGTCATGTTTCACAACCTCTTCTCCCTCCAATGGGACAGGACTTGAAGCATGAGATCCTAGAGCTACTACATAAAGCCAATTTTCTTCCATCTCAACCTATTTCAGCACATGATCCAGCAGCACTTCTACAACTCCAGTAACACCTTGTGTAGCCAGATACTACAGTTAATTTCTGCAGCTGAAACACTGATACCTTTTGAGGCAGTCTTGGAAAAATACGAAGACTCAAGTGAGTACAAATACAATATGAATTCAGAAATCTACACTGCTGAGCTCTGAGACATGAAGGTAGCATAGCTAGAGATTTTATAGCTACATTTAGCTGTTTCATTGGGTAGTCTTTTTATATGTCTACTATAGACTCTGGCCTCAAATCTACTTACAAAGATGACATTTTGTATTTCACTGACCATGGATAGACATGTGGTGTCATTTGCCCATCAAACCCTCATCAATTCAAATTGTAAGCGTTAATAATTTAAAGTATTTAATTTACAGAGCATATATTACCGTATCATAAAAACAAAAAAAATGTTTTATGAATAAAGGTACTGGACCAAAAAAATCCAATTTTTTTAGCTTTCTTTCCAGGCTAATGATGAAGTACTTATCTTTTTTTTCTGCTGGTTGAAATTGTCTATGATGACACCAATGAAAAGGTTCAAGGTAAAGAATGATCCAAAGATGATAAAGATGACAAAGTATAGATACATATATAGGTTATCTTCATACTTAGGCTGATCCAAAACCTGAAAAAGGCATAGAAACTAAGTGTTAGTTTAACTGTGAGGACAGAATCAAATATTTGCTGGACAGAATTTAGGGCTCTGTCATCGTGATCTTCTCTTCTTAGAGTCAAGTTCCAAATATCCATCCCACTGATCATCAATCTAGGAAGTTACATTCTTAAAAAAGAACTTTGCTGTCATACTTGATGTTTAATTTTTAAAAATGTAACTAGCCTGTATGAGAACAGAATAAACAAACATGTCCACAACTGGTTGAATAGTATTGTAACATCTGTCTGAGTCTCAAGACAACCAGAAACACCATCTTGTAAAGTTGCCATCATTTCTGTTGTATATCTGACAGGAGGCTCCCAAAGTGGGCTTGTGGAGCTTTCATTACTATAGACACTGAAGCAACTATGATGGGCTATGGAAGACAGATATCCAAACTATATTTAGAGTAAGCATATTTTCTTGGTTCAGCTATGCACATTTACTGTAGTACAACAGGCCTCCTGCTGTGAGTGTAGCTTACAAAAAAAGCTGGAGTTTTTCCAGGTTAGTTTATTCTGTTGTCTACTTAGAACTAGAAGGGAGCTTGGACCATAGGAGCAAAGAGAAGGTAAAACTTTAAGAAAATATACAGGAGAAAAGTCAAGAATGTGTATGATGTCCTGAAGAAAGGAGCTAGGTGGTTTGCAGAGCACAGTGAAAGTCTGAACTTTAAAAAAAGATCACCCTTACAAAAAAATTCTCTCTAAGCTGTGTATTTGTGCCCATTTCCAAATGTGCACATCATGAGAAGAGGAAAAGTCACTGCCTGGCAATAGTTATGTCTGCTGTGGAACTGAAGAATTTTGGTCCAACTGCACTATAGAAAACATGGTAGTCTTTTGACCATTTATAGTTGACCACACTTCAGGATTGCTCCTCTGCTTTCTTTATCTATTCTATTTTTTCTATGGTTTCCACTTCCTTTAACTACATTAGTTAACATATAGTTAACTTTATTAACCATAATAAATCATCGTTCTGTAATTTTTACTGGTTGAAAGACATTAAAATTACATTCTCATATCCTGGAGCTTATTCAGCCAAAAAAAAATGGAGTCAAGAGACTATACTTACATTACGAGAATCCACAGCTGCATACATGATATCCATCCATCCTTTAAATGTAGCCTATAAACAGAACAGTGGTGTTTAGCTCATGAATTTTCTGGGAAGTGGCTTTTTAGAAACACTGCTTAAGAGCTGAAGCCTGCATGTCCTTAGAGCTCATCATAAACACCTGCACAATGCAATACTAATCTATTGTATGTTTTATTCATATACAAGAGTTGGATACAAATTCAAATATCTGACTATAGAGGTGACAGCATATATTAAGAACTTTTCTCAATTATTAGTAATATCTGGTATAAAAGTTTTATTCTGTGTATGAGCAAAATAGGTGTCCTGTACACCTACTTCAATGCAGCTAAGGTGAGTTAGGTTTGACCCATGCACAGCCTCTACACTTCATTTCTTTAGAATCATGGATTTATCTCACACTTCATAATGCCAAACCAAGATGTGAGAGACAATATTTCAAGAAACAATGAAAAAATTGCTTTTTTCTGTTACAAGTAAGCAACACAGATATAGAAAGGGAAACACAAATCAAGAAGTCATGACTTACCACTTGAAGTAGAGAAAGATAACCAAGGCCTACGTTATCAAAGTTAACTTTCACATTCTTCCATCGGGCAGTTTCATTGTTTTTTATGAGCTCCTCACATTGACTGTAGTTGTTGATTTGGCTGATATCAAATCTCTCATCAGTTGTAGTGTTAACACAGTAGTAAAATTTTCCAGCAAATAGATTTACTCCCATGATACTGAAGATCAGCCAAAATATAAGGCAAACAAGAAGCACATTCATAATGGATGGAATTGCCCCTAAGAGGGCATTCACAACCACCTAGAGTAAAAAAGAAACCAAAGAGAGACTGTGTAAGTACACAGGCACATTATCTTACAATGCTTCATTAGCCTTCCTTAAGTCTAAGTAACTATTTTAATTCTATTATTTGTGTTACACTTTTTAAATTGTTGAGAGTAACTAGGAAGAAAAGCAGTATGGAAGAAAGATAAAGGGTCAACAAAGTTAGAAGGAAAAACTGCTACTGAAAACAGTAGGAAATGTTAGCTTTGAAGAATGGGAAAAAGAACAACAATCAGGTAAAAAAAACTAAACAAAAATCAGCATTTATTAATTCTTTTTAGAATACTTACTTAATGAATGTCTGCAAAATCATATCCACAATATTTCTAACTACTGATTTATCAAATAGAAAAAACTTTTTTTATTACATGTTTACTGGATATGTAGTAAAAATCAGTAGTACTGAGTAGCTGAAAATAATTTTAAGATCTCTTTGAAATAAAAATAGGGATATGCATGCATGTTCATTGGGATGGTTATATATCAAATCAGAAGAGCAGACATGTTCAAATTGGGATAACAGCTGAGTATCTGAACACAGGAAAGCTGGTGCTGGTCAGGCAATTGTCAAAGAAGGTTCTAAAAAAGGAAAAGACTTGATTTAAATCCCAAATCAATTTGGGGGAAAATTGGGCTTCAGCAAATAAAAATATTGAAATGTGCTCATGCATGATGATGAACAATGATTAAAAACATGACACAATTAAAATATAGTAGTAAAGAAAGTAAAATTGAGGAGAAAGTAGGTCCACTATGAATGAGAACAAGTGATTTAATGATGAAATTGAGACCCACTAAATTAGTTAACCCCTATTTTGAATCTGTTTATAAGTCTAACAACATAAAATTTAATGACTGGAGCATCACTGCCAATTAGTATTGAATCAGATTCTAATTACCTAATGAAGATTTTGTTTTAAAAGTGCAGGATGTTAGGTATTACATATTTTTTTTTAATAATTCATTTATTTTATATGATGTAGGTACTATAACAGATCCTCTAGCACACTATACATTTTTTTTCTAGTTGAAATACAAATTTGTGCTTACGCCTCTAAAATATTTTAGCATTACATTTATATCTACAATTAATAGGTCCCATAGAATCAACTGTAAAATTACTCATCTATGTATATTACCCTACATTTGTAATATATTTGTAATACATGTGTAATATATGTGTGTGTATAGCTACATTTGTAGCTATTTTATAGAACAGACAATAAATTCTTTGAATGCTTGAGTAGGTGATGACCCATCACCATGCATACCATACCATAGACATTGGCCAAAGGAAAGGAGTACTACTTGTCTTACTTTCAAGGCTCCATCCCTGCCAAAACAATAGCTCTTTGGGTGGTACATTAGACAGAATGATCCTATACACTTAGGATCCTTAGACTTATGCTAAATTTAGTAGCTGGACCAATAAAGGGTCCTTTCAATGTAAATTAGTCTATAACTATAAGAGCAGAAAATGGTGGATAAAAACCACCAAACTGGTGGATAAAACTTCAATGCTTTTTTTTGCCACATATTTCAAGACACATATTGTAATAAGAGTTATTTCTAATGGGGAAACAAAATAAAAAGAATAGTTTCTTACTCATACTAAAAATTTTGTTACCAATGCCTATTATAAACCAATAAATGAAAATAATATAGCATTTTATTACTCATCAGCTAGGCAGAGAGGATTCCCTAAGTAATTAATAAATCTCTTCTGACTATTTCAACAGTGCTATCTTGTACTGACAAAGCTGTGCTCTCAGCCTTATCAGTGAAATGACTATGGAAGGACATGGGGATTAGTTTGACCTAAACAAATGAATAGTTTGTCCATAAAATGGACAAATTTAAATTGGAAATCTATGAATTCACTGATTTTAGTGTGAAGTTTGACTGATATAATAAATCATGACACAATTTTTTCCAGTTTGGGAATATTTCTAAATAGATAAGATACTAATTATTCTTTTCACATTATTTTTATTTAAACTTGTCTCAATTTATCTACTTTAAAATCTAAGTAGAATTCTTATATATAATAATTTAGTAGGAATAATTACTGTGATATAAAGGGATAGTTATAACCATACTTCATGGCTATATTCATATATACATATATATATACCCATATATATTATTTTCATATTTTCAGTTTATAGATGTTACAAACCAATGAAATTACTATATTATGAACATCTTAAATTTCCATGTATCATGCCTTAAAATCTTCTGATACCAATTTCTTCATCAACTTAAGCTACTGTATCTTTAAAGACTTTAAGACTGTAATTAATTACTTTAAATAAGGCAGAATTCAATACATACACAGAAAAATGTCAATAGTTAATTGCCTGACTAATAAAGGTCACATTTCCAGTCTGAAATTATCTAACTTCCTGTACTACTTTTAAATATATTTTTTTCACTAAAATCATAAATGTCTTCCTTACTTGGGTATTTTATGAAGAGACACAGTAAGCACATCAAGATCAAATCTGTAGGTAAAGTTTAGACCTCTATGGAAGTCATGGGATTCAAAATTACCCATGACTCCATGACTGTTTTTTCCAGAATTTGGAAGCAGTATTTTCTATTTGAATTTGTAACCCTTCATCAAACCCCATTTCCTTTTTGGTTGAAGTCTTCTGCTTTCCACACACACAGAGCATCACATTTTCTTCAGAAGCACATCAGTTGTAGCTGACTTATAAGTTTGGTAATCAGTTTATAACCTGGGGTGCCAAAGATCAGTAATTACAGGAGGGAGCTCATACAAGCTCTTAATTACAGCAGTTAGGGTTTCAGCTCAGTTGCACCTGCCATATTGCTATGGCAATATGTCCAAGACAGATGGACCCTGAAGGTGTAAGTCAGACATCATCTTGTGGATGCCATCCCTAATTGTTGCCCCTAAAAGAAACATTTCTAGAGCTTTCATGTCCTGGAAGAATACGTAAGGTCCTTGCGCATTTTAATGCACTAAAGAAGTGATCTAAACTCATGAGTCTGACTTTGCAATGCAATAGACAGAGGAGATCCCAGCTGGAGAGCTCAGGATCTCAGCAGTGGTAACTGATACTCTGATAACAAACAGCTGGGGACTGTAATAAATGCACACAACTCTGTCAGCAAAAGTCTTCTGATATGTTTTCCGGCAGCTAGAGCACTCCATAGATGACAATCAACATTTAAAAATCAATATGGAAAGCAGTAAACAGCCAATATAGGTCAGAAATCATAAAGCCATCCCCATATTCGGTATACTAGGAAACTGTCTTAAATATAATGCAAAAGTTCTCATCTGAAAGAGAGAAGGTATTTTAACACTGCCCATTTGCTTATTAATCTAGGTTTCTTTACAAAACTCATAACAAATTCTCAATTAATTTTACAGAATATACTTGCATGAAATGTAAGGGCATATATGTGTGTGTATACATGCACTCACTTTTATGAGGAAGTATTGCTTTTTAAAAACTGTTCTGACAATAGCAGAATTTATTTGTATGGGATAAATTAATTTTTGTATCAGCACTGCATAGATCCATGCAGCTGACAAATCCTTGAGCCCTCCAGGAAAATACAAAACAGGGTGAAAGGCCAAGGAGCCTACATAAGTGTAACATGTAACACATGAATACATATAAGCAGATGAAGCCCTTTGCTTATATGTTAGTGACAAACGTAAAATATATAGGGTAATAGTGTAGCATTTCTGCATGGATTTGTCATTGATTATTCTGCATGCATTGTTTCTGTGTATGCATGCATTATTTCAGATTCTTTCATTTTGTCTTACCCTCATCCCTTCAAATCGCGACAAGGCTCTTAGAGGTCTCAAAGCTCTTAGTGTCCTAAGGGATTTAATCGCACCAAGTTCTGAGTAGCCCAAGGCATTAGCTGTTAAGCTAACCAAAGAGACCTACACAAAAACAGAAAGGCAATATTGCTCATTCATCTTGAATAGCTTTTTGATACATATGGTGGAAATGATGTGTGCCCTGAACTTCTCAAGAAGATTCAAGGCTGGACCTCTTTCTCCAGGAATCCCTCTGTAATGCAGAAAGATCTTTCAAGTCAGACAAAGTAGAATAAAAACGTATATTCTAGGTACCTGTTAATGAAATCATGTTGATAGAATGGTATAAAAATACCTTCTAAATTCATATAAACCAATCAAAATATGGTGGTATTTAAAGAAAATGAAGTCACATGCAATAAGAAAACTCCTAAAAGTCTGGGTGAAATGGAATGATCAATTTAGGTCAGGACTTCCCACAATATCTTCAGAACTTGATGAAAATATAAAAGCTTATCTGAACCTAGGCTTTGGTCAAACGTAACTTTATAGTGACCAGAAAATCTTATTCAACAGGCAAAGCTACCAGAGCTGTTTAACCAGACTAATCAAGACTGATAACGAACTGTTAGACAACAGTAGAAGCTTCATTGTCAGGCATATCCACACTTCATTATATTCCCTGTGACTCCTTTAACCACTTCATCAGTTCTGGCTTGCATAAGGCTGGTCCGTTCTGCAGGCAGATGGGTAAATAAACTAGAATAGCTGTAAAATAAATGATACAATTATCTATCATAAGTAATCCTTGGAAAGGCATTTATAGTAAACCATGGGGAAGGAGTGGCTCCAGTAAAGAAAAGAAAAAAAACCCAAACAGCTTCTATTTCCCTCTGTTTAATGCCTTTTCTTTCCATCCTTCCTGTTCCCTCTCAATTCTTTCATTTACAAGTTAATCTTTTTAGTATATCTCAATCCTCTGACTAAAATAAAAAAAAAATACTTCAGAGATTTTTCCCATGAAAAAAATCGTTCCAGAGTAAACTTCCCATGAAAAACTAATAAAGTTAGTTATAAAATCCTCAGAAGTCACTAGACCACAGATTATTGAATAAGAATCAAATACTGACTGATAACACAATAAATACATGATGACAGTTTCAAGTATTACCCACAAGGTTTCTGTAAAGCTCTACTGGTAATTTACATATCTGATGATTGAATCAATAAACATACGTATTCAATCACAGAATACTAAGTGTACATATAGTCATATTTTATCAAAGGACCTGCAGTACTTCTATGGACTTAAAAGTTTTCCAAGCTCCATATTGTGAAGAATTCATGGTCTATCATCTCATCCCTATTTTAGGGAGATGCACAGTGATTCCCTGAAAATAATGCTGCTTTTTGGAAAGAGTCAACAAGAGACCCAAGACACATTCTTACCTGGCATTCCACAGGACTTATAATTGTGGAACTGAGAGATGCCCTATTAGCACAGATAGTTGTAGTAAGCCAAGTGGATATGGAAGAGAAATGTATGCGTGCTCTACAATTAAAGATCTGCAGACTTCTATTTATGCTACCCAGTACTTTGCATACATTATGGAGTGTGTAGACTTGCAATTATAATGCACTTCTCACAAGGTCTCCAGAAAACATGTATTTGCACCTTGGTGGTACAGCCAAAGTCACCTCAGAACCCATTCTAAGGGAGCTTTATCAATAGATTTCCATTTGCCTCTTTAAGGCTGCTCATGTGATGCAGTGAAAAGTGCAAGAGTACTGAATAGCACAATGGAACTGAGAGTTCTTGTCAGTATTTTCATTTCATATTATACAGAATAAGTGACAGGACACTTGCAGTTACTGATTAGAATGTTAGAAACCTTTAAATTCCATATACAGTAAAACCTGAAGAGGATTAACAGCATCCTTCCCGCACAACAATAAGAACAAAATAGTAAAACTCATTATTTGAATAAAGCATTACAACTTCATAAAACTAGAAAATATCAACAGAGCATCTCTAGAGTATTAAGTATATACAAATACTGATCAGAATGAGAAAAACATACCATAGCTATAGTTAAAAAAATGAGTGTCAATTGAATAGAATAGAAAGCACGCCCTAAAACCCAGTATTATTTTTAGAGCCTGTCATATAGAAAAAGAATGAAAAAGAATACCTACATCAACAATCAGGAAGTCCAGCCAGCACCACGCATTAGTGAAGTAGGTTTGAAAGCCGTAAGCCACCCATTTTAGCAACATTTCCAGAATGAAGATATACGTAAAAACTTTGTCAGCATATTCAAGCATGGTCTTAATAGTTTTCCGTTGCTCTATGTATATATCTTCAAATGCCTGTGAAAAATTTTTTGGGAGATATTAATGTGTTGCAGTGTGGTATATAGTAGCCAAGAAAGAATTACATTTTGAAGGATATGAGTGATATAAGGCATACATCATTCTCTCAAGCACAACTTATACTTTCACTTCATATTGTAGTCTTTTTATAAAGCTCAGTCTAAACAAAATATTCACCTTACAGCTGAGATGAACAGTGATCCACAAAACCTATATTAATTTCCATCAATAGCAATGGCCAATAGCAATGTCTTATTGGTATAAAGATTTCTTTTGTGGTAGTTACAAATTTTTATCAAAATCATATGAAGGATTTAATAATGAACTCCATGATACAGAATTTTTGAGGAACTAATGATTGAAACCAAACTATATACAGTAACCTACAAAGCAATCCTGAAGAGAGATCATTAATTATTTTCAAATGAAAATGTCCACATTGACAGTGAATCACTGTGCACTGATCCAAGTGTAGGAAGTATGCTATATTTTATTTCTGCTATGAGGAACTGATAACTTCAGGAGTTACTCAGTGCACCTGATTTAACATCAACCTGCTGACAGAATCACACCGGCACCTTGCGTCTGTTTGACAATTCAAGCTGCTGTTGATAAGCTCCTAGCTCATCTATGGTTTATTTTGAATGCATATTACACCAAAAACTATTATCACCCATGTGAGGACATGCGGATACTGGTATAATCTAACTAATTTCTTATTTCCATTAAAACTAAATTTTTGAATTTGCCAAACTATATGTTTCATAGCCTATGAGCAACCTCTTATGTATACAACAATACATGCCAAATACTTGATATAGGTTGGCATTAGAACATTTATGAACTGCATATTAAATTCTTATATTACCAGCTATATAATTAACTCTAAACCTAAATGCTTGCTTTTTAAAATACACACAGTAGTTCCACATTGGATTTACCAGAGCGCCGCTGCTCAGAAGAATCATGAAGACAATGAAGGTCTCAAACCAGTTGTGTTCAACAATCTTATAGCACGTTTTCCTAAGATTCCACCAGATTTTCCCTTTCCCATCTTCTACACTAACTTGACAGCATTTGAATCTCCGCACACAGCCTAAGTGCAATAATAAATGTTGAGATGTCAGAATAAGATAAGCATTTATTGGGAATCACAATAAACAGAAGTCATTTGGCTTTTTCCCGTAATATTGCAATAGATGCTCATAAGTAAGTATCTCCTGTTTGAGGATTTTCATATGAATATTTTAAAATAAAGCTCTGTAGCTCTTATAATATGTTCCAAGGAGAGAGATGGAGCATGAGATGTGTATGGCAGTACCCCTGAATGAGTTACAAAGAGAAAATACAACTGAAATCACAACGCTTCTTTTTGATTTTATGTAAAAATAGAACCCAACCCAAATCAGCACAGTTGGGACAAACTTCCTTGCATATATTTTCCTTCACCTACCTTCTGTAAAACAAGCCTCAGGCTCCAAAGATTCTTCAGGTTCTGCTTCTGGCTGTTCGCCTTCTGGAGGTAGTCCAATATCAACTGTGCTGCCTTCTGATGAACTGGATGCATTTAATTTCTGTGAATAAAACCCCACATAATTATTTTTTAATATTTTTTATGTTGAGTAGAAGTTCATGTTTGAAATGCACACCATGTGCTCCATGCTCTGATATTAAAATAATTTCTTATCTGCAATCTATAATGCCAAATTGCTCTACTACAGGTGAGGTCACAAGATTAGAAACCCCCTTGAAAACGTATTGGTATTTTCATTCAAGGAACTGCTGAAATTATTAGACTTCTGAGTCTAATTATTATTCTGATTATTATTATTCTAATTATTATTCTGAGCCACACATAAGAATTCTGAAATGAAATTTCAGTAAATTAGGAATGGGTTCCTCCCACACTTTGTACCATTCAATTATTCCAATTATGTGGCTGCAGTTTAGATTACACTTCAGATGTATATACAAACAGATGTATATATATACTTCAGTTATTAATATAATTTTCCAAAGTCATGACCAAACCAACAGCAAGCTGTACAAATGTATTTTCATGTCTCAAGTAAATGTTATTCTATCAAGTATGTAAAATATAAAAAGTTTCTCTTCAAACTTTTATTTATCATTGACATGAAAACACATGTTATGAGTTGTATAGGGTAGTTTAATTGTCTTTATTTCCAAAACAGCAGCATATTACTTTAAGAGCAGTAGCTGATATTTTGCATTCTCACTTGCCAATGCATTTTCTGAATTAATTGTGCATTTGAAACTACTTATTACTTTGGTACAGTACACATACATGTTCAATTAATATTAGCAAACAAAAAATGTTTGGTTTTTGTGGATTGGTGTAAGAACAAATGCTTTTAAAACAATATTGTCATAAAACAATATTATGCCAAGGAGTCATACTGGTAATATAATCCAGACCTCAAAAATTTATTATTTCACACCATCACATTACATTTGCAACAAATATGAGTACTATAATAAGTAAAAGTAGTTTTATCACAGCATTCTATGACTCCTCTAATGTTATCACTATCTGGAGTATAACATCAGTAAAATGGCTGCACTGATAATTAGCTAAATTTATAAAGGGAATGATGTAAACAGATGTAGAATACAGTCTATAGGGAATTTTTATTATACAAAGAGATAGTCCATGGTAACATGAAAGATGTATTTTGGAGAAACTTAAAACTTAAGTTAGAGGCATTATTCCTTTAAAATATGTTTGAAAGGTCCATTTTTTATATGGTATTTCTTTTGTAAAGGCAATGTAAACAATATTAGTATGTGAATACACAAAGTACCACATGACTTTAATGGAATTTTACATTGCAAACTATATTAAGTATTTTCTTCAAACAAAAAGATTAATTCCTTTCTCCTTCACTTGGATTTTATCAAATCACACTGACAATATATGTTCCGATTTTGACATAGGCTTAACTTTCTTTTTTGTATACAATGGTACACTATAGTCCTTATTCTAGAGGATGAAACAAATGGAAGCATTGATATTAGGGTATCTCATACACATAATTTTAGTGATATCTGCACACCAAATTCCTTTATGTTTCTTTGAAAATCTCAGGATACACATTCATGTCTCACCTTTGTGCATTAGCTTCACCATCTGTAACGTTAGGTCAAGTGTACAAAATCATGGTTGCACACTGTTGTGCAGATTACACTTACTAATTTCCCATTGCAACATAACCAAATTATAGATAAAGCATGGCAGTTTGGTCATTGTGGAATATTGCCTCTAAAATGGAGAACCTGGAAAGTATGCGATAAATACTGTAGTCCTTAAGTAAGGACCACAGCATTTAAACATTGGTGGAAGTCAATCATCAGTTTGAGGAAAGGTCAGAAATCCCATAGACACAAGGCACATTCCAAATAAATTTCTCATGTTAAAAATGAATGTTTATCAATTAAATGTATAATTTTTAAAATGAGAAGTGACTGTTTGTATGGTGTAGAGTTTTCTTAAAATGTTGCTTGCATCATTCCAATCTGGACAGCATTTATATCAAAATGCTGTAATAGTAGCACAGCAAAAAAAAAATCATGAACTAATTAAACCATAAGTTTGAAAGACCTACTGTCCATTCTTTTACAGGAAAATGAAGACTTCAGTAACAGATATTATGCAGTTAGTTTGATCAGTACATGTTAATCTTAAGGCTTAATGAATTCCTACAACTGAAATTGTGTAAGATTAACAGTTAACTCATGATAGAAGATTAAAGATATCCACTATAAGAAAAGACCAGAAATATCAGATAGAAAAGGTAGAAAATTATATGGTAAAACAGTCAGTTATCAGGAGCATCAGAAAGACATTTTTGTTTATGTGGGTATGTATAGTGAGTTGTATCTTATAAGTCTCTTCTCACTTAAATTCTGGTATGCTTTTTAAAATATCTGTAATAATAATCACAGGAATTAAGCTAAAGAGAAAGATTCTAAATTGAATCAACAGCAGCTGATACCTGAAACACAATGAAATGCCTTATCCCACTGAGAAATCATTCATTCTTTGGATGTTGACTTAACAGAATATTTCCTTAGCATGCTGTTCTATTATAATAGAATCTATCTCCAAACTGATCAGTTTATGAAGAAGCATATTATACAAATCATTCAATAAATTCAGTCTGTAATAATTCAGTATCATTTGGGGAAGAACAAAAATTTCAGCAGGCATAATTACTACTTTGTTTGTTTGTTATTTTTAACATTGAATATATTGCATGGCATTCTATACAATAATTATAAAATTTAGAAGATAGTGCAAACAGCTTGGAAGGTGTTACAACACATCATGTTAAAAACTTGCCAAGTAAATTAAGTTCAATGCACTAGGAAAACTTCCCAGTAACAATAACATTTACACAGGAAACTTTGCTCTGGTATAAAGCAACTGACCCAGAGATGTTGTAGTGATTTCTATGTATTCAATGCAAAATCATCTGTAAATGGACCATGTTATTGCTGATTATGTTATGTCCATACGCTTTAATACATAGGAAGACTTTTTAACCATTTACTATGACTTGTCAGTGTTAACACATATGGAATCCTACTCGATAGTCAGACTACTCCTATTTACAGACCCTGATATGTTAGGTATGTAGCATATGTCCCAGTAATTGCATACGTTTCTTAGCATAATTAAGTTACTCAAATTCTTCTTGGCTCACCAGCATTACAAAAATTGGATTTAGGCAATGCTATATACTTAACATATAAACAGAAGTAAAAGTCAACCTGTAGAAATGAGATAATCACGAAATTAGAATATCATATTTAATATAATTGTATTTTTTTAAGCTTTTTTAATACTATGGTTCTAGGTTTTAAAAGTATTCAGTCATCTAGATCTGAAGAGATATATGAGGGTCAAGTATTAGACACACTTAGACTTATGGTGCCAGATTTCTTCTGAATAGTATGCTAAGGAAATTGTTTTTGGAGAAAACTGCTTTTAAAACCCCAGAATGTGGACTCCATCTCCTTTTCACAGAAGACAATAAGGGGAAAAATACTTACATGGTTCTAAAGCAGCAATATATTGATTACATAGAGATATATCCTTTATGTCACATCTACCAAGAGCATTGCAGTCATGCTTTAGTCAGCACTACAGTACAGTATGAGATACAGCTTTTAGTTCAGCTTTCAAGAAAGAGACGGCAAGTGGAAAGCAGCTTGCCTATTACAGCAGCATTGCAAAAAGCAGCAGCCAAGATTAGGTCAGGAAGTTTTTGATACAGTTACTTTCTGAGCCTTGATGACATCTCACAGATTCATAAAATTCTGCTTCACTTACAGCCAGGCCACTTTGAGCTTCTAACATTTATTTATTTTTTTAGCTCCAAGATGATTATCTAAGAGTAGCTAAACAGCTCTTAGCTCAACATTTTTAACAAAGCCTGAAAATTTATGATTGGCCAGGATGCCACTAATAGCTGTTAAAATCACAGTTTAAAGGACTGAAGGAGCAAAGAGCAAAACAGACAAAAGCAGGAAGATGGTGCCAAGGAAAACCCCCATTATGATTTTAATGTTGTTTCCTCCTACCTGTGAAAGCATTAAATAAATGAAATTATATTACTTTTATTTACTCAGCATTATGTTGTTGTAAATATGAAAATGATATATTTTTTGTGATATAAAAGCAGCTATTAAATCTAAACTCATCTAGTCTTATTCAGAACAGCTATATCACCTAAAACATCAACCAAATAATAAGTATCATTGTAGTCCCACTGGTATAATTAAGTGGAATCTAGATTTCACTCTGTCTAGTGCTTATACAGTCAGGCATAACAACTCTACCAGTTAAAAAAAACAGAACTGTTAAAATCAAAGCAAAACAATTCTGTGATGATTATTGTTTGCCAACACTACAAAATAACCCCAAAGATCCCTAAATTATTGTCCACTCTTTACTTTACTGCTATTCATTTTTCCTTTCATCTACTTATTTATGAGCAATTCATAAATGACAAAATTTGCAAGAATGTTGGATGAGAGCAAAAGCATCCTAAGTAGCAGCAGAAATATTTGCAAAAGCACTCCCACTGTAATCTACTTTAAAAAAACTCTTTAATTCACAAAACAATAGTGAAAGGATAATTCTGAAACAGAGCAAGGGACTGCTGTTTGTAAAGCTTCATTAGGCAAATTCCAATTAACTCTAATATTGAACAGCTTAATATCATCCACTATGAATCACAATATGCCAGTATGATGTAACCAATTCACAAACAATCCAAAGACTAAATTATTCAGAGTATTGAAAGATTTTGATTACTGAATATTTTTAAATCAAAATTTAAGAGTGTGTGTGTCTGTGTCCGTGTATCAGATAAGTTATTCCTTTAAAATATAAAACAAAAGCTTATAAGCCTATAAGACAAAAAGCTATGCAATTAGTATATTATAACTCTGATGATTTACCAGTTTGAAAGCAGTATCATTCAACTATGGCACTGTAAATATTATCTTAATAGGCGAGAGGTAAGCTATACTGAAGCTGAGGACATTTTTGAACAAAATCTGTAGCTGCTTTACTACTGACCTTTATTACTGATAAGATGAAAATATATTTAAATTTCTCAGGGCTGACAATCATAGGTGTTTGAGGAGGTAGCTGATTTGTGAGCATAAATTAAAGAGTAAGATGTAGGCCAGATTTTGCTATCAGTTTTCTCTTTGCACCTGTACACTTGCTAAGTGTGGGTGTAAGTAAGAGCAGAACTGATCTCTGAATGTTTGACCAGCAAAATACCAATTCTGTATGAAATTTTTTTAACTAAATGATGGTCACATGCTTTGACTGTGGAAAAATTAAATGAACGTCATGCTTAATGGTGCTTCAAGTACTGCATATTAATCCCCCAAATAACTAAAAGCTTATACAAATACTGAAGAAAAGCATTTCTAAGAAAAGAATAGTGAAAAATAAAAACATGGGTACCTCCATTATAAGTAAAGATAAAAGTTTTCTAAAACAATTAGCAGCCTTTAATTATTAACCCAATCTACAGATGGACATATATATAAGCTTCTGATGACAATCATAGCTCATATATTACATATTCTGATTTTTGTCAAAAGGAAAGAGAACCCTTCAAAAATAGACTCCTGAAAATGTCACCATCAGTATTGGGAAAGGTACATAGCATGCACTGCAAAATAGTATTAAAATAGCATGGAATAGCATCTGAACCACAGAAATACTGGGTTGCTGATCTCGGCTGTCCATGCTGTGGTCTGAATCCTGTGACTCAGCAGAGAGCAGCTGCGCATGTTTGTACTGTATTGCAATGGATAGGACAGGATCATAGCTGACGAGCATGCAGGCCAATCATTATTCATTAAAAAGTGATTATATAGTATATACATATAGATGTACAACTTGCTTGGGTAACCTGTGCAAAATTGGTGACACGATGCTCTGCCTCGCTAAAAGGCACCAGAGCTGCCCGCTTGACTGATCCAGCTTGGTTCTACTCCTGTGAGAAGTAAGAATGGTAGGAAATGAAGTTCAGGACACAGTACCTCTGTGGGGTTTTTTTTTCTTTGTTTTGTTTTGTTTTTTTTCTTCTCTGAATACTACTTAAATAAAATATACATTATTAAAGTGAGTGCAATAGTATTAGGATATCTCATGTCTTTCATGGCTTTTTGAAGTATTTTGTAGCTTGTTATATTTCTGTGTAATTACTAGCCCAGAAATTAAACTTAGCATAAAAATTTAATCATTACATGGCTATACATGCACTACAAAATTTTCTATATAAGCCATTCCCGTAGTACTTAAGGACCTAAAAAGAAAAAATATTTTAATAGCTTCTCTGATAGCAGTAATGCAGCTCAGGTCCACTGACTGGAAGCTTAATGACTGAAAATTATGTCTCAGGTGTGGGATAATCCACTTTAGGATTTAACCTATGGGAATTCACACTAATATTTTCATCACCTTGTAGAATAATCCATTTAGGGTCCATCAATTAGGAAAAGTAAAGTTTTGGCTAATGAAAGCAGTCAGCAGTCATACCACCCTGTTACACAATTAAGAAATAGATGCACCACTGTCATTACGGTCATACTCAGCCCTGCTCGCCACCATCCTATAGGTCTGAGTAATGTACACCCTCCATCTCTTCTACTGACACAATGCACTTGTGCAGCAATGAGTTAAAGACTGAATGGACTACAAAAAGAAACAAAAGGGAGAATGTTGGTGATCAGGGAATTTATCCAGGAAATTAAAGGGTCGTTCCCTGTTTCAAGGCAGTTTCTGCATTCTAGCCAGTGACTACTGACTGCTAAAATTATAAACAGATTTTGTAGTAGGGAAACATTTTGTTCTCAAGACATGCCTGAATCATTAGGCACTATCAAAAGTCATGTTCCTTCTTGCTGCTGCTGTTCAGGGAATCACAAATTATTTTCTGCACAATTCGAGCGTCAGCAGAAGGAACAGAGAATTCTCCACTAGTACAGAACTGTCCTGTGATTACATTCTTAAAGAGAGACTTCATCAGCTAACTAGTCTAGTGAATCACTAATAAATATATTTAAATAACTTCCTTCTTGGAAGTAATTTTAATTCATCTGATCATACTGGCACTATACAGTTAATGTCTCAAACTGTGTCTATGTGAGATTTTCTTTTGGTGTTGTTCATACAGTAGTATCATTTGAAGCATCATTGGCAGTTACAACACATCGACAGAATAAAGTAACAGTATCTTTTACACACTTTCAAATCGAGGCATTTAGAATACTTTAGGAAAAAATTCTAGATTTAGGTTAACAGCACCCTTAAATCTGATAAAACCACTAAGTTTGCAGAAAAATACAGAATGACAGATGAGTATTTCTTACTCCACCAAGGTAACTATAAATATTTCGTCATAAAGAATTCCAAAGTATTGTTTTCTAGTACTGTACTTGAGATAGAGGCAATTTATTTAAAACTGTCAGTACACCGTCTGGCTATCACTAGCTGCTAAGCAGGGAACAGCTGAAAGTGATGGATGGACTTGAACATGATCAGCAGGAAAATAACAAACCCAGAAAGACCAGGCCTATAGCAAGAAACTATAGAAAAAGAGAAAAATAAAATGTGTCATATGAAATCATTATGAATGACTCACTGAAAGAAGGAATTCGATCAGATTAGCAGTGGAATTTGCTGCTCCTTGAGCAAGAGGAAGTTTTGAAACAGTTAACAATGGGATGATAGAACAATGGAACAGCAGAAGGATGGAAGGACAGAACAATGCCTTGTGTGGTCTAAAGGTGCCTGGAAAATACTTTTTTTTATCCTATTCACAGATATAGGATAGAATCAACCAAAATACTACATTCAGACCAAGAACTTCCAAGTAATCAGCCTCTTGACTACACAGAAAAATTAAAGGTTAATTTACCTACAAATTTTGCTTTTTTTCTACATCCAAATCAGGGTTTAGAAGTGCAAGACAAATACTACTAATAAAAAAGGTGCAAAAAAAGAAACCTTTTTCAACAGAACAATGTTTCTCATAAGAAAAAAGAAAATTACTAAATATGTGATGCAGACTCTACAAAAAAGCATCTTGAGATAAGAATTACTAGAATCTTATCCATATTTATACCCTGAGACTCAAGCATAAGGAAATGACTTAGAAAAAACTTTATGCTTGTTTTTTCTACATTGCAGCATGCAGTAATGCTGAATGAACTGGCAGTGGTACTAAGCATAGCATGGACTTACTCCATTTGAAGTGGTAAGCCCCCACCATACAGAGCTGTGCAGGACAGAGCATTGAGTTTAGGTAGTCATTAAATCTTTGGCATTCACTAAGTGCTAGCTCAGATTTGTCCATTTGGCACCACCTCGTGCCAGAAAGATGTACATTTTATTACAGTCATAGTAGGTAACATTCAAATATCTTAAAGCTTTAAAATGACAATGGGTAGCCATAAGAAATTATCTGATACTGATATATAAAGGTTAATAACTTTTAAACTATAAGACCATTACTTCACTTCTTCAGTGCTTCTTCTGATATCAGATGTATGGTTTATATAAAAATTGCATAGTGATGATGGTCCAGTATTCAAATGTAGTGATGATGCTGTTGCCGTACCAAATAGGTGTAAAGCATCACAGTGAACTGTTAATTTGACAGGAGGTACTCCAGAAAGTAAACAGGAGAGTAAAAAATCTGCACTGATGAAATAATCATGGAGAAACTTGCACAATGCCCACACATTTTGTATTACTTTTGGTATGCAGAACTATTAAATTGGTTCATTTTGATTTAATTAAATAAAACAGAAAAAGCTATTAATTTTCTAAAACATTGCCCTATGTATCTTGATTGTTACTGTAAATGCAATGGAAATGCCATCTCAGTCAACACCCACAATGTTATGCTAGTTTTCCTGCATGATGTACTCTAGGTGGCCCTGCTCTGGCAGGGGGGGTTGGACTAGATGATCTTTCGAGGTCCCTTCTAACCCCTAGGATTCTATGATTCTATGATGATTCTATGATTCTATGACCTTAAATACCATTATAAGCTTGTGTACATTATTATTATATATAATATGTACATATTATTATATATTGGAATTAAATAGACACCAGTAGAATATGACACCAGTAACCTTAGGGAAAAAAGAAAAGCATCAGAGTATTTTAAATCTAGAATTAATCTTACCTCTTTGCTTTCTTCCAAGTCTGACTCACTGCTGAACTCCTCTGTATTTAAGTTTTCAAAATCTGATTCCCCAACAGCAATTGGAACTGTCACAGTGAGGCTTGGGTTGTTTATGAATGACATGTAATCACTTTCATCAACAACATATTTTTCCACGCTGCTGCCTATACCACTGGTAGTTCCATTACCTTCTTTAAGATAGGCAAGGTTTTTACCTATATCTACTATTGTGTGGTTGGAAATACAGCTGTCTTTCTTGTTGTTAAGGTCTTCAAGAGGTTTGATTTCATCTAAAACTTTCTGCTTTCTAACAAAAGCTTTTTGGATGAATTCATGCATTTTTCTCTTCATGTAATCTATGCCTTTCTGAATCCTTGCCACAGCAATCTGTAGATTGTTCATTTCATTATCATCATCTGTAGCAGCAAGGTTGTCTGAACTGAACGAGCTCAGCAACAAGGCCAAAAAGAGGTTGAGTACCTAAAAGACAGCAAGGAGAAAATATAATGGATCTCGTATTTTTAAGTAAAAAATAATTACATTATGGGTTATTCAATATGACATAATTTTTATTTCAGAGCTAGGACTTCATTTCAACCCACCTTCCTGATGTTCTTTCCAACCCATAATCCCTCTCCCCCATATTTTATTATAGCTTGCCAAAAACATTTTTAGCTTGTTTAACTTGACTAATGTAGGTGAAATATCTGAGCTGTTCCTTGACTCTCTCCTCCCCAACTGGAAGTAGTGCAGGTCTGCTTCTCAAAATGGAGAATGACATAAGGAGGCAGGATACAATATGATGTGGAAATTTATGCAAGCTAAATCCACTGTTGTTGTCACAGGTAAGGGGAATGCAAGCAGACTTTGGTCTTCTACAGTTCAACAGGCTAGTTTCAGTGTCTCTAATTCAGATTATAATAAACTTATATTTGCCAAGAATATATCAATCTATTTTTATTTGAGGTAGGAAAGCTACCTGAGATACCGTCCACAGATGTCATACACATCCATTTCAGAAAACTATTTCATATTTCCTTGCATAGCATTTTGCAAACACACAGGAGTGAACTGGACTACATGTAATTATGACAGACTATGGGCAAAACTGATTAAAAATAATACTTAAATTACATTTTTCAAGTCTTCCAGTTTGAACCTGCAGAATATTTTAGAAATATTTTAGCCCAGTTTAAACTTGGTAGCTAAGTCTGTGGCTATACATATTTATAAAATTTGTGGATGATAGCAAAAAGAGAATGGATGCTGTCACTCAACAAAAGCTACAATTAGGCATATCCATGGTAAATTGGTGAAGTGATTCAAAATCAGTATGACATTTAATTCTGCAGTACCACTGTGGGAAAGCTGCTTATGGAAAATGAAAAGTACATGCACAGAAGGTGTGAAAACTTGCAAGGTAGAAGCACTGCAGAAAAGGGCATATAGGCTGCATCAGGGGGTACAGAAATTCTGCTTATCAACTGGAGATGTATCATAAGGAATGTGGCGTGTCAGACATGGAAGCCTAACAAGCCACATAATTATTCCACATTATTCCGAAATGATGTCTGTGAAGAATTCAGGGCCCAGAAGCAAAAGGGAAAAGTAGTCTAGAAATCATTAACTGTGGTTTAAAAAGCTTAAAAAAAAAAAAAGATTTGAAGACTTATTTTGTTTCAGAAAGAAAAGAAAAAAGGGGAAACAGCAAGCCTTTAAGGGGTATAAAAGTTGTCATGAACAGTTACTGCCTTCCAACACAATTGAGACCAGCTTAATAGGTTACAAAAGGTATTTTTAACTCTAAAATTAATTTAACACTAGTCTTAATAAAGAGGTTATAAATTTATTAAAGATTTAAAAGAAAAGGTAGACAAACAACCTGTTAACCTGGGTTACAGAAAGGGCAAATTAATTACCTGATCTCCCCTAAAGTGCTTCTCCAGTCCTCATCTCTGATTTCTGTATCATTAAAAATAGGAAATGTGTTCTAATAATTTTTTAAATTCCCCCCTGATTACATACCACCAGGTTTCCAATCACCATGACCATCATGAAGACTGTAAGGCACATGGTTTGGCCTGCAACCTCCATGCAGTCCCACATCGTTTCTATCCATTCTCCACACAGCACTCGGAATACAATCAGGAAAGAGTGGAAAAAGTCATGCATGTGCCAGCGTGGAAGTTCACAGTCACTGGAGATCTTGCAGACACATTCCTTGTAGCTTTTCCCAAACAGCTGCATCCCAACCACAGCAAAAATGAACACAATGATGGCCAGAACCAGGGTCAGATTGCCCAAAGCCCCCACTGAGTTGCCAATAATCTTAATCAGCATATTTAGTGTTGGCCAAGATTTTGCCAGTTTGAAAACTCGAAGCTGCAAAACAGAGAAAAGTATAGTTATTTGTGTTACTAATTGCAATGAAATTACTGCTATGTATTTCATATCGCAGTTACCCTGTGTCTAAATCATGGCTAATGTAACCTTTAGAAACTTAAGTTACAAGATTCATGTCTTCAGTTCTTTGTACAATACTAGATAACAGCAGTCTCAAGCCCTGATTCAAGTCATAAGAAGCCAAAAATACTGCCTCTGTGCTTATTTCAATTATCACACTACCTCCAGTTCAGACTTTCCTTCTTCTGGTGACTTTAGATATTTACAAATAAGTTGTACAAAACAGTCTTTCTCCTATAGTTAATTCTAAGAGAATATTATTAAAAATAAACGAGCACATTTGAAGCATGATCAATTTTACAGGATTGTTAAGTGTACAGACACTTCCAGATATTTTTCTTCTTAACTGGATGAGAGATGGAAGAAGTGGCTTTCCTAGAAAGAGAAGGAAGCTAGAGTTGTTAATGACAGGCATTCAAGTTACTTGAAAGTATCTCTAACAATACTTTTTCTGTTATTTATAATAAACATAATGTATCTCACAGTTTGTAATACAGGACTGATAAAAACAGACAAAGAAGAGTGTTACATTTAGGTACAATTTGAAAAAGGCCAAAAAAAAAAAGGACATTACTTTGAAAGACTGAGCAAGTGTTTCAGAAAATTGAAAGAGGACAACACTAGACAGAATCTAAACCTATTTTTTCATGGGGTGAGATTTATGAAATACACAGATGCAAAGTTAAAAACAGAATTCTGTCATTGAGAGAACAATCAGTTCAGACAGTTATTAGACTTTAGGCAAATTACAATATAATGCTATATAGAGAATCAGCAAATAGACAAATTTAAACACCTTCTTTTCTTAAAAGAAGTTTAACTTTTATTTAAAGTTATTTTAAAATTTTTTTTAATTTAAGATCAAAGTTGAGCCTGATGATTTGGAACTCTAGTTTCATGTCTCTGTGAAGGTCTTTTTAAGAGACGATTTGAAAATCAATTTGCACAGTAGCCTGGCCTTCAGCAGGACCAACGTTTTTATAGTTCTTATTCACAACAGAGATATTTAATAACAGAGTGATATACTGTAGGGACTTTCAAGCAGAAAAGCTGCTAGACAGTAGATGTGCTCTTGTAGAGGATGGTAATGGGGAGGCTGGTAGCAATGAAAAATCCCTATAGAAAGAAAAATCTCACTACTTGCTTATAAAACTAACCCTGCAAGCAAACTGGTAATGGAAGTTTACCAGTTAAAGCCATCAATAAGCTTTTATTAACTAATCCATTATTTACAGATTACTACCTCAGGTAGTTAGGGTCTGTGTCTCTTACAATTTTTAGTCCCTTGACTATGGAGAAGAAGACTCTAAGAGATACTACTTCTGAAAAAGTTAATCCTTGAAGCACAATCACTGCAAGAGTGGAACTGATGCTGACATTGCCTTGAAGAAGAAATAGATGTTATAAAGATAATGCATAAAGCAAAATTGACATAATAGATGTATACCATTTAGTGGGTACACAATTTAGTATTTTTATCAGTTCTTAAGAAAAGATCTATCTTAGCCAAATTAATCATGTACAAATGAAAAATGCACAACATACAAAGACAAATACAAAAATATAACATAGAAACTTATTTTATTTAGTATATTTACCAATCGGAATGATCGAAGGACAGATAATCCTTCTACATTTGCAAGGCCAAGCTCCATTAAACTAAGACTCACAATAAAACCATCAAAAATATTCCAGCCCTCTTGGAAATAATAATAAGGATCCATGGCAATTATCTTGAGAAACATTTCTGCTGTGAAAATTCCAGTAAACACCTGCAAGTAAAATGCAGTTTCTTATTCCAGTTAAATGAGAACATACTAAAAAATTAATACTAACAGGATCTAACTTTTAACTAACTTTTGTTAAGTTATATCTTTAGCAAGCAATCCAGCATAAAACTTAATACTGTTTCTATATCGTCACACACTGGGGTTAAGAATCAAATTCAGATTTAAAGCTTACATATGCATCACAATATTTAGTTTTCAAAGAAGAAATCATAAGAATGTGTTTTTTTATCTAGCCTGCTAATATGCATGCATAAATACTTAAAATCCCTTCTGATTTTAATGCTCAGTTTTTCCTCCTTAGACCTCATATTTGCTCTTAGGATATCTTTTTTCTTCTTGAGAGGAACAAGTATTTTATTATGAAAAAGAATTATACTGAAAGTTGAGCAGAACTATTCTGCTTCAGGATGACCTGCAGAAGGCACTGTCGTGCCATTTCACCATTCCCTGCATGCACCATTCCACATCTGCCATGTTTACCAGATCTTTCTCCTCTACTATTCCTTGAATACCTAGAACCTCAGAAGGTGCTAGTTAGGCCTGAAACAGGTCTGAGAATAGAACTGAAAAGTTTTATGATTTGTAAGTATGTATACAAAGAAAAATATTAGATAAATTCCTAAAGTTTTAAAAAATCCAAATGCACCTTGACTCAACAAATATTACTTTGTCTCCATAAAGCAAGAGCAACAAAAATCCACAAATTTCAACAAAGAGGGACTCAGTACAGCTTAAATTTAAATTTGACCATACCAAGCCTATACATATCTAGTCAATATTTTCTTTCAAAATGCATTTGACATACATGTTACCTTATGAAAGACTTACAAGGTTTCCAACTGAAAGTACACCACTAAACTGTTCCGTCATTGGATAGTGCTCCATGGCCATGAACAGGGTGTTTAGGACAATGCAGATAGTAATGGCCAAATCAACAAATGGGTCCATCACAATCAAATTTACAATATGTTTGACTTTCAGCCAAGGAGTACAGCAGTCCCAAATCAAGCAAGTGTTAGCAAATTTATACCAACATGGTGGGCATTTCTGCCTGGATTCTTCCAGTTCTAGAGAGAAAATTGAAAAGAACATTTGAAACATATCTTTCCATTTCAGAATCACCTGTGTATTTCCTTGAGGCTTAAATGCTGTTTTCCAAGATACTGTTGATAAACTGTGTTGATACTATGGACCTTTCGAAATCAAGGCTACTGTCATTAAAAGAAATTGCAATTAAAAATGATCTATCCCATTATGGTTTAAATTTGATGTAAAAAGAACTCTAAATATTCTGTAGATAAAATAACCATTCACAAGCAAATCCTACAAAGGATGCAAAATAGAAATTTGTCCTAGAAATCTGGCAGAGAGGCTGGCAAGTGAGTGGATTGAAAGCATCTTGCAGAGAAAGACTTGGTGGATGAAATACTGCATTTGAGCCAGCAATGCTTGCTCACAGCCCAGAAAGCCAATCTCATCCTAGGCTTCATCAAAGTAAGCATGGCCAGCAGGAATAAGGCAGGTATTCTCCCACTCTGCTCTCCTGAGACTCCACCTGGAACAGTGTGTTCAGCTCTGGGGTCTACAGCATGGGGCTTGAGCAATCTGGTCTAGTGGGAGGTGTCCCTCTTCATGGCAAGGGGGTTGGAACTAGATGACCTTTAAGGTCACTTCCAACCCAAACCATTCTATAATTCTATACACAGAATTAATTAAATATTTAAATTTTTCCTCATGAAAGACAAACATTTAGAACAAGCCTGAAATCTGAGAACTATTTGGACAGCAATATGGTCCACAAGTGGAAAAGTGCTCATTTTTACTTTCCAATTTATTATTTTGGGTATTGTCCTTTAAGCCTCAAAGTAATATTTTGCCCTTTATAAGAAGCAGTTGCTTAATTCCATGATTCAGATTCTTTGCCTTAAAGAAAGCACAACATAATCCTTCCTTTGTGAAATTTTATGTCTTGTGAGTTGTTAGATGGAGATTGTTATTTTTCTGCTGCAAGAAGTATTGGCATTTTAATAATTTAAAAAGAGCTTTTACCCCAAACCATAACTTCTGTAGGGAAAGACTGCATTGATCAATATTTTTCTGCTTGCATTTACCTTGGAAGTTCCCTGCTTTTACCTCAAACCTATTAGCATACTGAAAGCATGACTGCTTTTCCAAATATATCAGTCCTTTAAAAAAAATAAAAAAATAAAAAAATACTACCTCTATCTAAAAATGTCAACTTGCCTGTACCTTTCAGGCTGAAACTTAAACCACCACTACTACTTAGTGTACCATATTTTAGTAACACTTTATGGCACTTTCATTTCAAGAAATGGTGTTGCATACCTTCCATTGTGTTTGTAAGCATGCTGGCTATACTCATTGCTCTTTGCCTTGCACTAGGATCTGTCAGGTAGTCCATGGGAACATGGTAAGAACTCGATCGTCTCTTTCTTACGTCAGTTTCTGTAGTAGTGCCCTGAAAATAAAACACTGATAAAATAGACTATTGATTGCTCATTTCAAAAGAATAACACTAAATTATTATAGAAGTATAATGGTCTAAACCACTCTGCATCACACTCCATTTACATCATAGTTTTGCAACAGGCTAATGTATGCTTAACTTTGTATATAACAAATAGCCAAATACATCAATAGGACTGCTCTTGTATTTAAAAATAAATATTTAAGTATTTTGCTGAAATGGGGCTGAGACGCTAAAAAGTATTTTAGACTATAAACAGCCCTTAGACTATACAAAGTTCCACAATGCTTGTCAATGAGCTCTGCCGTGACCTTCCAACTTAGGCAGTGAACTCTGTTTCTAAACATGAATATGCAAAGCCCAAAAGCCCACACAGCTAGCAGTAAAAGCACAAAAAGTAAGTGCATTTTTTTAAGATAACGATTTAGAATAAATTATCAATTTACTAGCACATGTTCTCAAACAAGATAAAAGGAAAATATTTAATAATGTTGGCATCTCAAAAAAACCCAAACAAAACACAACCTGGAAATATGAACTGTGGGACAGAAACAGTATCACAATCCACATAAGCTGTACTATCTGTGTTATACAAAAATTTTCATATATGGTCATTGTTAAGTGAAACACCCATTTAATACATTCCAGTAAATAAATATAATTAATATATAATGATTCTACATTTTGATATCCTGTCTGATATACGAATATAGAATCTTCCAGTTGTCTTCAGTTAGCATAATAATTCAGTGGGTATAAGACTACACATAATAAATGTATTCAATGGTTTACTATATTATTCTATTAATTCACAGAAATTAACATGTATTTTTGATTTCTCCTTTAGCTTATAACTGGAATATATGAAAGGAGCATTCACAGCTTGCCCAGAAAGGAAATAATTCCCAAGTAACTTGGTTTTGTACAGACAAGTAGCTGATCATACAGGGAGAGGACATCATGCCTGAGCTATTGCAGACTTCCTTACATTGCTAGCAGTGGCTGCTTTATCAATCATCACCTCTGGCAGAAGCTGTCCAGTAGGTGACATCAGAGCTGGCGGCCCACCAACTAATGAAACGACTCCATTGCAATCCACAGTGCTGTGCATCTTCCCGTTTGCTGGAAGCGCAGGTACTATCCTGGAAGACCTACTGGCCTGACTAATGTTACTGTTGCGCCGTTCACCGTGTCTATGAGGAACAAAGAGAGAATCTCTTCTGCTCTCATTGTCTTCAAAAGTGCTGTGCTCATCATCAGCAAAGTCATTCTCTGATCCTACATCTTTTGCTCGACCTCTGAAGCTGAAAAGACTTGTTCTGCTATTGCGTCTTGGGGAAAACAGGGAGCCACGAATGCTCAGCAAAGACTGCAGGCAAATAAAAACAATGATTATCAGATGAAAATCTTTAAAATGTATTTTTTTCATATAAGGGAAAAAACACAGTGTTAGTATGTCTTAAAGGGTAAGATCATCACAAATAAATGAGCTGGTAAACAGCCCCCCGCCCCCCATACACTCCGTTTTGCATTGTAAACAAAGACCACATAAGTGACAGACAAAGACTGGTTATTTTACTACTTTGGGTTTATGAAATCAATTGGTTTAATAAGAGGAAAAGAAACTGCTTGACAGAATTGTTTCATCTGCCATTCTGCCTGTTTCATTATCAGCTGATTATAAACTGAATAAGCACATCTAGACACTATTTACTCCAGATCTGACAGGCTTAGTAAGTAAGGTTTTAGACAAATTTCCTGGGACTTGGTCTGCACATATAAGTTTATCCCAAATACTACCTTGTTTAAAAATATTAATATTTTTTCAGATTCTAGTGAAGTCAGCTACAATAAGTTTTTTATTTCTTTTTTTTTAAAGCCTTAGCTATCCTGGACATGCAAAGATATACCTCTAATTTTGTATAAACAACCTCAATAACCTTCACCAGTTTCCTCATGGGGAGAAATACTCTGCTATAAGAAGATATTTTCAGGATCAGAGTAAAAATAGTGCTCTGATCTTGCAAATAAATATACATGTTATTAATTAATAGCAGTGATTCTTTTGCCTTGATTAATTAGCATTACCACCTAATTTCATCCAAGACCTCTATGGACGGCAAAGATGATATATAACAAAGCAGCATCTTTGTTTCTCTTCTGCAACTTATCTTTATGGACCTAATCCCTATTGTTCTAGTCACTGTATAATGCAGAACAAAAAGGTACTCTGGGAACAACCTATCATCTAAATGTAACACAACAAATGGATACAAAAGCGAGGGAATACAATGAGGCAAAATTGATGGGTGTGAGAAACAGTGGTCTTAGCTCACCTGAAGTCACTTCCCTGTCAATCTTTCTGTAGGCAGCATGGTAAAAGAGAGTTTTAAAGAGGGATTTGAAGAGAGCAATGAAGTGTTCTGTGGAAATTCATGGGAGCTTCTTCCAACCATGAGGGGCAGCATACCATAGAAAGCTCAAAGAAACTAGTTTGAAAACTTAACATGAGGCTAAGGATGCTGGCATGGGTCAGTCAAAGCTGGGGCTTTACTTGTTTACTGTAAGTAGACAAGGTGGGTTGGAAAGAACTTTAGGCACGATATGTTTTATGGTATTAAAAATATACCTTTAGGTAGGTAAGTTTACAAGCAGATTAGGTAAAAGCAATGACATGCGTTAGTGCTCTTTGCAACAACATTCTTGATGAATACAGCAGTAACTGGGGCTCAAAAAGAAGTCCAAGCTAAAAACAATTCACAGCTGTGGGTCCAGAGTAGAGGTTTTTAAAAAAATAAAAATAGAAAGGAGAGGGATCTAGTAAAAGGCCTTTTGGACACCTCTTAGAAAGCTGTCAGAGGGTAACAGGGTCTTCTAAAATTCTAAAGAAACACTAAACCAGGAGAACTGGGAGATGACATCATGAATGTTAGGAAGAATAAGGTTTTCAAGAAGAACATAATCATCAGTTATATTGAAGGCTAGTGAAATGTCAAGGAAAATGTCAAAGATGATATAAAAACCTGAATTTTGTCTAAGAAAATGTTATTAAAAAGTGGTGAGTGGAATTTCTGTTTAGTGGCTCGAATCCAGAGTGAAAGGAACTAGGGCTGGAAAACCAGAGAGGAGGGGATTGCTAGAGTGTCATAGTAAACATCTGCACATGGACTTGGAGATGAAAAGGTAAGAGAAGCAAGCTGTATGGGGAATGCTTCACTTCTTACAAGATGTGATGAACTGAGCTGCAGTTGAGTAAGGGTGCAATTTGAATGAAGACACAAGCAACAGTATACACCCAAGGGATCAGATGGGTCTTTAACATGAAGTTGATGGATATATGTGTCAAAATTTTTATAAGGAATGGAATGAATCATGAACTAAATTCAGTGATGAAGTCTTATGGGGATGAGTTAGACAATTAACAACATAAAATGGTGGTAGAACAAGGGTGTCCCTGTGTGGGGACGGATGAAGTATTATTTAAAAAGGAAATATGTTAGAAAGGAGGGTTAACTGGGCAGAAATAGGAAGCTAGAAACATTATACACCACCACAGTCTGGTCTAAGGAGGACCAGAAGAAAATATTAGATGAAGAGGTCCGAGCTTCTTTGAGAATGGGAGCTGGAGAAAGTGGTACATGAAGAGAATATGTATGACCATGATCTATTCAGGGATGAAACAGGCTTTTCAGAGACACTAATAGAAAAGTATTAAAAGGGAAGGAAGCAAGTCATGAAGAACAGGGAGAATAGAGAAGGTAGGGATAAAAGGAAGCATATTGAGACACACAAAGGGGAAGAAAAAGGATACAGGGTTTCAGATCTGGATTTCAAGTGTTGAGGGGAGAGCTGGAGGTGGGCAAATGAAGAGGAGCTGTCGAAGGGATAATAAAACTATCAAATGAAATGTCTGGATGGGAGATGCAGATGGCACTCTGAGTCACTGGTGTTGCAATGTAAGAGAACACATGCAAGGACACATTGCCACAGATATTTCTGCCTTCTTCAAGATAACACAATTAATGGCCTCACATCAGTTAATTTTTTTAACTTCACATGAACTTTTATGCAACTTCTACTGGGTTTTTTGTAACCTAAAGTTAGTACTTTTCTGATTTAAAACATGAAATAACTGTATGTGTGCATCAATTTTTGAAGCCACTGATCATGCTGAATAACATCCATCTCGATAGGCAGATAGGTCCATTTTCATTAAGAAATTTGAAATACAGCTAAGTTTAATTAACACACATTCTATTGATTTTTCACAAAAAATCAGAATAAAATACCAAATCTCTCAAATTTCTTTAGTTTCATCTTTGGCTGTAAGTATTAGCATGGCTGTATACTTTGATTTAAGATAATAAAGAATCTGTGGTGTCTTGAAAATTGACCAAACTGCTTTATAGGACTTAGTTTACATGGTAAGTACACAAAAAAAAGGTGTTTAAGAGGTGATAACACTATGTTACCTGGTGTGGAGAAGAGAATCTCTTTTCATATGTCAGCCTATTTCCCTCAATGGAAAATCGGAAACCTTTCCTTTTGATGCTGTCCTCTGATCCAGATTTGTGAAATTCTTCCCCATCCTTCTCCTCCCCTTCAGACTGCTCTTTTTGCTTTTTCTTCTTTCTTCTGTTCCTCCTCTCTTTGGCACTCTTAGAGCTCAGTTTTGATGCCTCAGACGAACTTTCTGAGAATCCACCTATTCCACCTGCTCCACTATAATCTCTTGAGTCAGCTGCTGCAGCTGCTGCTGCCTGTGTGTAGAAGCACATGTGCAATTTACATTTGTACAAACACAAACCACTCACTATTTTAAATTTATTGCCATTCGTTTAAAAAATAATGACTATGAAATAAAAGCACTGAACCCACTTCATAGTACCCAGCATATTATAACAGTTTACCCAAGGGAAAAATGTGCTGTCAGAGGACTACATTAACAAGTATCTGGTTTAGAATGAAGCAATATGTTGCAATGAATTTTTCATCTGGAATACTATACAGAAGTAAGGAATTGAGGCTAAAAGAACAGCAACAATCCCTATTAACAGGGAACAAAATTTTTTACAGTTTTGCCAGATTTTTAATTCTCTCTAATTTATTAAAGATCTCACGCAACATTGTTTACCTCAGTTTTGCAAATGATAATAAGAGAGTTCAGTTAAACAGCAGGCTATTAGTGACCTGTTGATATTTGAAATTTCAGACATTTTTTGAGCATATGATTAACGTTGATTTACAAGTTGTGAAAATAAACCCCCCAAACCAACTGAATGACCAAACCAAAAAACCCTGTTGCCAGCTTTAGTCATGCACTTACATGCTCTATGTGGCCGCATGCCAACCAGATGTTATCAATTATGGTATTAAAGATTTCAGAGTCTTCAAAAAATGAAAAGGAATTTCAAAGCAGTATACAATTGTAACATATGTACCACAGAAGCATTTTGTCCAGTTTCTCTCCTTTTTCCAGTTTTCTTTAAAACTGGAACACTATGGGATTTCTGCTGTGAGAGCTGGAGAAGGAGTAAAAAAAGCCAAATGTTGCTGAAGATAAGTATTTCTCCCACAGCACCTACAATATCTTTGTTTTTGCTACTTAAATAAGAGTTCCTGGGACATTTTTTTGGTTTTTTTATTTTCAACAAAGTTAGTAAAAAGTTAATTTCCACATCCAATTTTAAAATCCAGTACTTCAGCTTATTGGTTATAATTTTTTCACAAAATAACAGGTTTACTCAAGCCATTAGAAAAGGGCAAGAGGAAACATTAAAGATAATTTGCAAAATTCAGGAATTTATACAGTAGGAAGTAACTGTTAGAAGTAGGGAGTAAAAGTATTGCTATATGTGGACATAAAGCGTCTGATTGCAATCATGAATGGAGGAAGAAATTTTACTTTATAGGGATACCTGAGCTTCTTCCTGTTGTTTTTTCAATTGTTCCAGCATTTGCTGAAATTCTGCTTCTTTCTGTTCTGCTTCTTCCATGGTTGCTTGATTCTGTTCTTCATAAGCCATGGCAACCACAGCTAGGATTAAGTTAATCAGGTAGAAAGAACCCAAGAAAATTACCAAAACAAAAAATATCATGTATGTTTTCCCAGCAGCACGCAGTGTCTGGAGAAAAAAGAGAAAATACACATTTTTAGCAGACTTTTAAGTACTGTTACATAATATGGTAGCATTTGTGTTATAATCTAGAAGTACATTATGATTACTTTATGTTAGCACAAGATTATTTAATTACTTTTTTCATAAACAAAGAGCACTATTTCCTGGCTATATATGCAAAAAAAAAAAGTTTTGTTACTACTATGCTCAAGGTAAACAAGATTCTGCAGTCTGAATACTTCAGAACTTCTAGAAGTGAGAATGTGTGGCAGCAGTTCTTGCCCCACTGTATGTCTATATTACAGCATTTAAATCTAGCAGTACTGAGGCCACTAACCTGCATCTTACCTTCTTGTCTCATCAGTCTCAAACTACAATGCCACAAAGACAGTGCAGTTTACATGTGTCATGCTGCACAACATTGCTGTCAGGTTAAGGGTATGTGTAGTTCAGAGACAAGACATAACCTTTTCAAAGAAAACATATTTATACTATACTGCAAATCACTTTAACTAGCATATATTTACAGCATGTTTGGGGAAGAAGTTTTAACAAACTAAATACATTTACTCATGTTAAAATAAACAGTAATGCTTAGCTACCTTCATAAAACAGCAGCTATTTCTTAAAAATATTTGAGTAGCACGTGGGAACCTAAATAATGAACAAGGCCCCTTTACATATTAGAAATAACAGATGAATTCTGTCCCAAAGGCCTTTAGGGACACATGAATGAAAAATAACTACGCAAGTACTATGCAGTAATGGTATTGGTGATGGTGCTGTTTATTTTAATAAGTCCTCACCAGCTGGTAAAGATTCTCCCAAAAGTCCTGAGTCATCAATCGAAACAGTGACAAGAATGCCCAACTGAATGTATCAAAACTTGTGTAGCCATAGTTGGGGTTTCTACCAGCTTTCACACATATATATCCTTCTGGACATTGACTACAAAAGAAGAGGAAATGCTATTTTTAATAACTACTCTAAATTATGAAATGCTACAGTAAATAACAAAATTGTTCACAAGTACCAGTTGCTAAAGAAATTATGAATAAATAAAATTTTATTCTACAACTCTAAGATAAAAATAGATATCTCACTGGTTTTCAATTTTTAATTCCATTTCCTAATGATATTTCAATGTTTTAATAATACAACTAATAGTTATCTACCCTTCCCCACAATTTGTCATACAAATACACTTTCACCAGGACAAGAGAATGTCAAGTGGCATGGCTGATGATAAACAGCTGCCAGCAAGCTGTCAGTAGCATTTATGCACATAGCATTCATGTGGCTACCTTTACAAAATTAGCCTAAGATGCTGCAGAAAGTGCTTGTGTACAGTCAAAATCACACAGATGGGTATATTTAATTATAGCTTCAATTTCAAATATTAGTAATTTGCAAATCTACAGTATAGTTGATATTAAAGTTGACCACCTGAGCTATTCTAAGTAGCTAATTATTTTTTTTCTTGATGCATATTGAAAAATTATGATTGCTTTCTTACCCAGCATCTGAGCTATTGCCACACAGGAGAGCATCATTTTGTCCTTCCAAGAAGTAAAAATGATCTGTTGTTTTTTTAAAAAAAGAAATAAAAGAAAAAGGTAATGAGAAAGGCATAATTTATACCTAATGGAAACTGAACAATGGTATAGACTTTTACTCTTTAAAGAAATAAGCAGAGCTAACGAGCAGTTTAACTGCAATATATAGTGATTAGGAATGAAAGAAGCATGGAAAATACTGGTTTGACAAGAAAATGATCTTCTGTAGAGTTTTGAACTTGGTCTTCCTTTAGAAAACAGAAAGTTAAACAGCTAAATCTCACTACCCTACCCAAATAAATAGCATACAATGGGTGTATTACCAACTTCTGTATATCAGCAAATGAGTGAAGAAATACCAAGAAAGCAAGACTAAGTATGAGGATGATTCCTTGCTGTTGTTCATACATTTTTATATATACCATGTGGTGTTACTAATTTATGTCTATTAAATACTATTTTTTCCAAATATTTCTTGGGAAAGTACTGAATTTTTGCAGCATGAAAGTACAATACATGTGGAAAAAGTTGATAACTGGATCTTATGCACTTCAGGTATATATATGAATTTTGTTAACAGGCTGACTATGAAAATGAGGTAAAATATAACTTGAGATGAAAGTCAAAAGCCTCAGCACATTCTTTTATTTACTTTGCTCTGCTTTGAGGCAGAAAGGGAAAAGCAGTTTGCCATCTATTCCTAGTTTGGGTTTCTTCTGGTAAAATGGGAATTTCTAGTGGAGATTTTTGGGTCAGATGGCATATTAAGCTAAAGTTGCCAAAATTAGGTATGTTCTGGCTGTTCTCAGGAAGCAGATGGTTCCTTGAGATTCACTGCCAGCTGGCTGGACTAGCTTATCTGGCATGAACCAACTCAGGGCTAAAGCTAAATAGACAAGCAGGGAACTGCAACCAGTTCCTATTGACTGTTTCTACTTTGTCACCACTGGTATATGATAGAGACAGCATAAAATCTGTTAATTTCGAAGAGAGAGATCCTGTGCATAATTTATGCATCTGCAGTCAACTGGCAGATAGCAGATATGAAAACAGTGAATTTTCAGACATGCCACTGCTCACATAGTCATGCCCCACAGGACATAAAACCCCTACTTAATAAATTTAAAGATGAAGATAGGGACTAGGGCGGATTTTCAAAATTGTCTGTTGGCCTAATTCATATTCTTATATGGTACAGTTTCTTCTCTGGTAAGCACAGATTCCAGTTAAACTATTCAGTCAGCTCAACTCTCAGGCCACTATTTTGGAAAACATATAATTAATACATTTTCCAATACAAAGATTATAATGAAAAATTAATGAAAACAATCAATATGAGTTAATAAACAATATGCCATACATAAAACTCTTCCTGCCTCCTGCCAGCTTAATAACAGGACAACAGTCACTGGTACAATTTAAAAAGAGACTGGATGTGGCACTCAGTGCCATGGTCTAGCAACCGCAATGGTGGTAAAAGGGTTGGACTCGATGATCTCTGAGGTCCCTTCCAACCCAGCCAATTCTATGATTCTATGATTCTATGACAGTTTCATACGCAATTAACAGAGATATGTTCTGGGTGGGATCCTAACAAAATACTAGAAAAACGATTCTCAGAGAGCAGCTGCCAGTGGCCCAATGTCACTTCACAAGGGCATCTTTCTGAAGATGCTCCAGGGATCTGGGCTATCCATGATTTTCATTACAAGTTTTAGTACTGATTCAAGACATGAAATAATAATAATAAAAAAATGCTCTGAGTATTCTGAAGACATCAAGCTAGGGGACAAGATGATTGAAATTTAGAATGAACTTTACAAACTGACAAGCTGCTCCAAAATCAATTGGATTTATTTTAGGAAAAAAAAGTGGAAGATACAACAACTGACATATCAAAATGAAATATGTAAAATGCAAAATAGACAGGATTTGATCACAGCCACTGCTGTACAAAAATACACAGCAACAGTCATGAACTGCAAGTTGACTGTGAAGCAACAATGTTGTGTTCATATAAGAAAAATGTAATTTTGAGATGTGTTATTAGGAATATTGCCTATGTGGTGCATAAGGTCATTATTTCGAGTTTGCACCTTTATTAGAAGAGTAAGTTCCAGATTTGAGCATCTGATTAAAAAAACCAAAACAAACAAATCCCAAAACAAAATACCCAAACAAACAAAGAAAATCCCAGAGTAATTGGAGAGAGTCCAAGAAAAAGCAAATAAATTTTACAATATGTACAGGAAGTGCCAAGTGAAATGTGCATTGGTCTCTTGTACCAAGTAAAAAGCAATAGAAAAAGATGAAACCACCTCAGTTTGTGCCAAGGGAATTTTAGACTGGATATTAAGAAAAAAATTATTCACCAAAAGGGTTTTCAAGCACTGGAACAAGCTGCCCAGGAAAGTCATGGGGTTACCATCCCTGCAGGTACTTAACAGACATGAAGATGTGCTGCTCAGGGACGTGGTTTAGTGGTGGACTTGGCAGTGTTGGGTTAATGGATGGACTTCATGGTCTTAAAGGTCTTTTCCAACCAAAATGATTCTATGATTCAATAAAAACTAATACAAAGCAGTCTATTATTTCTAAGTCTACAGGAGAAGAAGTAATATATTCAGTGTGAAATTATGAATATTTAGGTTAAATATTTAGAAAATAAAAATATATTTGTGTGTTGTAGTACTGGAAACAGCACAAGGGGAATGGAAGGGAATCTGTTTTTTCAGATGTTTGTAAGAATAGGTTATCATACAAAATCACCAAGAAGACATTTCTATGGTACTACAAGCATGCTGAGACAACAAGTATGTTTTAAGATTATAGGCATTGAGACTTGGTTCCAAAAGCATTTAGTTGTTAAACTGAGGCTTCCTAACTTCCAGTGATACAGGTATCAGCTATAACATATATATAAACTTTATTAAAAACCCCTAAGATTATATCTAACTACAAAGTTAAGCCCTAAATACACTAAATTAAATAGGAAAGACTGAAGCTATTTACCTCTATGAAACAAAGAAGAGTAATCTATTACAGGTATGCACATAGTGGTTCTCTGAATTTTAAAACTATTTTTGTTAAGTAGTGATATAGTAGTGATATAAATCAACTAAAGCAGTGAAAATACTGCATTATGAGGAAAATCAAAATGATCATTTCTACATTTTCTACATACTTAAAGGTACACAATGTAATCTAGTTCTTATTTTGCTAGAATATGAAGCATAGAATGAATTACTAGTATTGGAAGAAAAGCACGTCTGTATTTTGAAAGGGAGTACGGCACATAGACACCTGCCAAGTCCTGAAAGAAATAATGCAATTGCATTTACATGCTATGGCAGGATTCATGAGCTAACAGATGATTAAGTGTAGATTTACGATATTGGGTATTATTTTGCCCTAATGTAGCTATACAATTTCAGATCCCATATAACAATTGTCACACTACTTCAGGAGGCTTGAAGCTAGCATTAAAATTTCTGCTTTCTGCTAAAATGTAGACTTAACTCAGACAGTTATATTCAGTAAAAGGTAAAAAGATACTTTGGTGCCCAGCACAACATTATGAATATGTTAAACTACCTTATGACTGTTCTTTTACTTACTACATAAAATGAGTGCTTTTATGTGTCTTGGTCAGATTACGGCATTTTATTTGCAATAAAAGATACTGATGCTTTTGTATCCATTTAAAAACACTTCAGAAAATCAATGCAGTCAATGATATAGTTAACTCTTACTTTTGTCTTCGATGTACTCATCCCAGTTAAATGTTGTCATTGTTGTATTAATAAATGTACCATTTTCACCTATAGAGCTATTAAAGTAGGAAATAACAGTTGTTTCAAAAGTAGAATTGTCTGGAGGCCACTGCAGGCATTTATTCCTCAAGTTGCCCATGAACAGCTGCAGCCCTATTAGTGCAAATACACTCAGACAAAACACAGTCAGGATCATTACATCCGAGAGCTTCTTCACTGACTGAATTAGGGCTCCTACAATAGTCTTCAAGCCTGCAAAGACAAAATATTTTTATTTTGATGTTAAAATAAACATACAAAAATTTGTGCTTTACCCTGACAAGATAAATATTTCATGCAAAATTACAACTAAGTCTCATGTTTGTGGTACATTTTTTGTGAAAAGCCTTGTTACTTGTGAAGATGAATGAAAAGCTCTAAGTTTATGCTTACAGTGTACATGAATAAAAAGTAGAAGATACCAAACACATTATTTATACCAAAAAAGTGATCTCATTATTCATGCTGTATCTCAAACCTATATAGAAAAGCACTTGCTTTTGCTGATGCTTCTTGCCCAAACCTTTCTTATATGAACCTTTTAAAGAGTATTTTGCATTAGTAAACCCATTATAAATACATTATAAGTACATATTTGAATAATATCCACATGATAATCTGCTCACAATGTAAGAGGGGTGATGGTTTGGAGAAGAAAGACATCTTTAAAACAAAACCCCATGCATGGCCCATGCTATACTTTAGAGTTTAATTTCTTATACATTACTTTAAACTGAATTGTTACTATATATCAAGTGCCTGCAATAAATGATAAAGTTTGCATCAGTATGAAAGCTTAAAATTAACATATATTTAAAAGATGTAAAGAAAAGCTTGATGTCATAAGATGCAAATCAGGCTGTTAACTGCAAATATCTCATGCAAGAATTTGTTAAACTCAAAGGCTGATTTTTTTGAAATGAAAATATAACTAATATTAGAAAAGCAAGAATCAATTTAAATAAAATTACGTGTCTTGATTCCTGCTTTTTTATTTTGTTAAATGTGTAGCAAACAAAGTTTATGCTTTGAAAATGTGAGTAGAGCCTTTGTGGAACAAAAGTCAGCCTCAGTGTTTAACCTAGCTCTCACCTGGAATGACTGAAATTGTTTTCAAAGCTCGGAGAACTCTGAATGTTCTCAACGCTGAGACATTGCCCAGGTCCACAAACTCTGTCACATATCTGTAATAGGGGAGTTCACACACAAACACAATGACAGCACACAAATAACAGTTGGAGCTACAAGGGGCCTAACACCTTACACCAACTACTTCTTACCTGGGATTACAGAAATAGTTTTCAAAGCTCTCAATACTCTGAAAGTTCGAAGAGCTGAAACATTGCCTAGGTTTACAAATTCTGTTACATACCTGTAGAATTAAATCACAGTTACTCAGAATTGAGGCAGATTTTATTCTATTTGCTTGGGTCTTTGATCAAGACCTCTTCACTGTTCACTGTATTTTGCCTGTGTTATAAATTTGCTTCTCTCCATAAAATTTTTATCAAAATAAACCACATTGACTTGAGGGTTGAAACCTAATTTGGTCATCTTATAGTAGGAAGTGAAACAGATTCCTTTAATTCTGGTATGCAGAAAGGAGACAGGATGTGAACAGTTCAATCTGATGGCATTCCTAATCCTTATGGGCTGGCACACCATGCTGGCATCTGCAGCACATGCTTAGTTAGAAATATTAAAATGTTTAAAAGAAGTAGAAGAAACATATTGAAACCACAGGAATTCCAGGCTCCAAATGTTCTGGCTGACAAAATGTGAGGCAATTTTTAGTCCCTAATTTCATGGTATCAGAAAGGGTTTGTTTTTTTTTTAAAAAAGAAAAAAGACAACTTACGCAAATGTAATGACAGTGAAATCAAGCCAGTTCCATGGGTCTCGAAGAAATGTAAAGTCTTCTAAACAGAAGCCCCTTGCAAGAATTTTAATAAGTGATTCAAAGGTATAAATTCCAGTGAATGTGTATCTGAGGAAAATATGCAAGACAGAGTTGATAGAAACACACACGTTATCTTTATTTCTTATCCTCTCTAGTTGCTTTCTTCTCATTTTCTTCTATTCAAGTGGCATAAGAATTTAATAGAAATTACAACCAACTTTAAACATTTGCAGAATGAATACTGTAAGAGAGGAAGAATCAAATACTTAGTAAAATACTACATTACAACCAAATGCTTAAGTTCAAATTCTATAATCTATACCAATGAGACAGTTGCAAAATTCCTGGTTACTTCATTGGTGAATATTTATGTCACATCTGCATCCATGTTATAACAAAACAAATAGATATTGTTAGGATTTAAAGTTTTCAGACTAAAAATTTCTTTCTTCTGTGTTATTTTTATGCAGCAAAATGCCTAAGTACCATGAGCTGGCAATATGCCACTCCTGTCAATCCTCATTGACTTTGTTACAATATGTATCCAGTAATGTTATATTTATGCATCCAGTAATTCACCTTCAGCAAGACCGGCATAGTACTGGAGAGAAACAAGTGTTTTTCAGATGCAAAATCCTGTGCAAGAGCAACTAAAAATATTTACAGAGGCCAACACAGTTCATCTACTAATTTTGACTTTAAAATATGGTTGAAATGTAAAAAGTACTAATGTTTTAATTCTGACATTAATTTCAAATTGTCATCTCCAAGTTATGCCACCTTGAAATTAACTTTCATTTATATCTTTAATGGAAAAGAATTCAAATTACTCTGCCTAAAAAGCTTGAACTGTTCTTCAAGCTTGATTACACCTGAAACCAATCTTCCAATGTGAATTTTTTCAGATAAATTAACTAAATATTCCTTTCCTGCACAACCTTACTCAACAGATTAGGATGACTTCTGTTAAGTATCTAAATGGCACAATTTAATGACATGAAGAAATATTGAAGCTACCTATATTTACCCATAAATATTTACTGTATGCTAGACAACCTGAATACATGTATGTTCATACTGAACCCAAAATGAGAAAGCTTCTACTGACTTTAACATCCTTAAAATTTCACTTTTTATTACTGATACTGAACAGGTACATATCATCCAAAGCAGCTGGGAATAAAGAAGCAGAAGCATAAAATGCTGATGGAAAAATTAAGCCATATGAAGAGCAGTGCTTCACACTGTTGTCTACAGCCTTGGAACTGTCACCTTATATGCAGCGACTATATATGGCCACCAAGCAGTCAAAATCACATTGGTCTGTTTCTTTCCCTAGGGGATGATTATCCAGCCACTTATATATATTTTTAATAACTTATTTTCCATACCGGCTTTCCACTATTAAATTGCCTTTGGTAAAAAAGCTGCACCATGTTGAACACAGCCATCCATTAGACAATTCCTTTAACAGTTGCTGCAATTGGGATGAATAAGTTTATTTCCCCACGTTTTGCACAGATGTGACATAGAACACAGTGGAAAATATTTAGGATCCACTTTTTTGTATGGTCATAAGATGCTTCTCTTCTTACATTCCCCATCTACCACTGCAAAGGATGGAGGACACTGAACAACTTGCAATAAGGGAAGTGTTGTAAAACACAGAAGAAACAAGCCTTAGAAAAGTTGTTCAAAGGATATGCCAACAAAGCATTGTTGCCAGTGGATGCCAGCTTATAAAATAATTTGAAGCACTCTATTTCCGATTACTGTATATTAATCAAAGAAAATCCATTTAACTTACTCTACATTCTTTGTCCAGTCTGGAGGGTTACTCATGGTCATAAATACACAGTTGGTCAAAATAGTGCACATGATTAGCATGCTGAATAATGTAGGTTAAGAGTTAAGGAATGTAAGCCAGAAAAATCTCATAAAAGAATATCAAATAACATGCTGCTTTGGCAGATTTCCACCATCACGAGCTATTTATCCCTTTACTGCTCTGCTAATACTCAGGGAAAAGCCCTGAATATGTTAAAGCTTTATAAAAGTCACTGCTTTATAGCTCTTAAAAGAGAACAATTACATACAAAAAGTTAGAAAATCTGAAAGGTAGTAAAAAACTCCAACCCTTAATGCTAAGAAGAATTTAAGTTATTTTTTCTTTTGAATAAAAATGTGAAGGTTTGAAGTAGTAGCTTTTAATTGAGTGGAGTAAGACAAAAATCCTTTTTAGCTGATCTAGGCAAATCTTATAAACTCCATGCACACAAAATGGGGGAAAATACATACTCTTCAGGATTTTTTTGTTTCACGATAAAATTGGGCATGTATCAATATTTTTACTTATCTGTATTGCTTATTGTTAAGATATTTATCACATATCAGGAGAGAGCAAAGGGAAATTTTACAGAAAAAAAATTTTACTATTGTTTTTTTATATTTACACTATTTGACTTACGTATTTAAACGTATTTTATATACATGTAATACAAACATTGGTAGAGGGGAAGGCACATGATATGCCCAAAGAAATCTAAAGAATTCCAGAACAGAGAAATCATAAATAATTTCATTTATTTTAACAGAAGTGCTCAGGATCTACAACCTTACCCTTAGAATGACATTCTTAGAAATTAAATACTGACTCTGAACTGAAAACCACACAGATGATGCACAAGATGTCCACATGATGGCACCATTACCTAAAACTAGGAAGAGGAAAAGCTCGATTTTGAGAAAAGCTTTAGCTCTTGTTACTAAAACGCAGGTTCAAACTGTGCTCCTAAATAGCAATCTGAGTTCAGTGGGGTGGGAATGCAATGTGAGGTTGCCCTTGCAATATTCTGTTGGCATGTCTACTTCGATGAAAAAAAACAACAAAACAACTTCAAGTTACAGTAAATGCTTCTGCATTCTGTACCCTCAAGAAACAGCAGCATTACATTCAATGATTCCTACCATTTTCTGCTCAGTAAGTATATTTCAAATAATTTATTCAGTGTCTAGCTTCTCCCTATATAATTCATCTATAAGAGCAGAAAACAGTTACTAAAAAAAAAAAAAGTGTTTTAAGAGTGTTTCACAAGCCTGTATTTTACTTATGCTTTCAAAATCCTTTTTGATGAAATGCCCCCTTAGAGTTGCAAATCCTCACTATTCTTTCATCAGTGAAGAAATAACTAGACTATACCTTCCCATGATTTTAAAAATTAACTTTTTGAATTGGGTGATTCTCAGCTCTTCTCCAACAGACCAGTCCCATGATCTTTTGTTATTCCATGTAATTGAATAATGCCCTAAAATATCCTGAGAAATGTAATATAATTAAAAAATACTTACTTGTAGTGACATCTATACCAGGCAAATACAAAATAGGCTATGTAGTGTCATGATTGATTACAAAGCAATTTGTAGGCTAGACATGGATAGCAACATCCAACACAAAACAACCATTGTAATTATCAGACTCTCAATATATAAAGATTGAAAAAAATAATCAAGATTTATTGTATATTATTGTACATTTATTGTACATTATCTCTTTGTAATACTACAGAAAACTAAGTGTGTTTATGTCAGTCATAAAATATGTGTGCAAAGATTTTATTTGTTCCTTAAGTAAGTAGACCTGCTGAAGTCAATGCCCTCATTGCTCATATGATCAGCATTTAGGACCAGATCAGTGAGCTGCCTACTGTAGTCAGTTGTTAAAACAGTGAAAAAGGCAAAATAATAGATAAGTCATTATGATCACTTAGCTTTGCAAAGCTCTACCTATAACGTGGAAAACTCATGATCTACTTGAAAACTGAAAGTAAATATCTATGGCATTACAAGCACATAAAACAGTAATGACCAAGAAGTAAAACAGACATGAAAGATACACATAGGACCAAGAATGAATAATAAACCAAGAAACCTAAGCTGTGCTATCAACCTATCCTTCAGCTGTAGTGATCTGCATCAGAACACCAAAAGCAATAATGGAACCATGTTTTCATTAAATGCTTGTGCAAGCACATACCTGGGGTCAAAGATCAGATTTTTAACACAAAGTGTCAGTGAAGAACTGGTAGTGTTTTGAGCAATATATCTGCAGTTCATGAAAAATGTGGAGGAGGGGAAAAAATGATGTGATGATTACAAGATAAATGAGAGAAATGGAAAAATAGGTGGAGGGAGAAAAAAGACAGGAAGAAATTGTAAAGAATCATGACTTGTTATCTGGCTTCCAATATTGCTGTATTCTGATCTAGCTTTGAACACAGATATAGCAAGGGAAAAAGAATAGAAGACAGAAACAGAAGAGACAAAAGGGACTCTAGATCATATTGATGCTGGTACATGTGCCAGAGAATGATTTAAATACTAACATCTCATTCACTACAGTTTTAGACTAACCACTTCAAAAGGATATGAATGTACCAAAATCTTAATAGCTATTTTTCTAAGAGGATTGAATGGAGTTAACATGTACAGGGCAGAGGTGGCACTGAATCGGAATATTGCCTTCCCTTTGTTCAATACTATAAAGGTCTGGAAAAAGAAACAGAATGAAAAATAGCATTTAAAAGATATTAAGTTACAAACAAGTTAAAAGTTCAAACCTGGAATAATTTTCATTTACTTGTTAATGACATTTGGTCAAACTCTTACTCCATTTCCACCTCCCCCAGAATTACAGTCACCTTCTCCAGTTCACACACAGTGGAGTTCAACCAAATTCCTATAAATATAATTGAATGAAAACATCTGAATAAGTTTAGAATTCCTAAGTTATCCTGATATTGTTAGCTAGAAAACAAAGACAGGGATAATATTCATAAAATTTGAAGAATTATGATACTTTTTGTACCTTATAACATATACACCAAGGAACATAACTTTAAAAAAGAGACCCATTAGAATTCAACGTTTCCTGATTCAAATGACCATCATTAATTATCAATGGAAATTTAGTGTTCAGTAACCAATTTTTCAACATAACACTAAAGTTCTGGATACCTTTTGCTGTAATGTAAGGAAATAATCAAGCTTTGCTTCCCTTTTCAACTATTTCTTGTGAGAATTTCATACCTGCAATTCTGTATTTCTTAGACCATACTTTATTTTACCAAATACAGAATCCAAGAATGTATATCTTTTCAGTCTCTCCACAGTTTCAGCAGTATCTCATACATACTTCTAGCATTTTTATAGAGCATTTATAAATGTAAGTTTTCTTAAAAACTGAAAATAAAGAAAAACAAGGCCATTATTTAACATGCGTTGTTTTAAAATTCTTTATATTTCCATTCTTTTGAGGAAATTCCTATCTGTTTCTATCATTTCTTTCTACATGTAGGTGAAAGTTCATGCTCACTGAAGGTAAGTGGGTCTAGCTAGCACTATGGCAGCCCTAAAAGACCCCAAAGGGAATATAAAGTATGCAAACCTGGGGCACTGCCAGTTGCCATGATCTGCTTCTGCTGGAATCAGAGGGCAGCAGCTGTAAAGATCAGGTGCTACTTTCTGATCAGGTGTGCCAAATACAGCAGCTGGAATTGTGAAAACACAGTGCCTCCCCTCTGCCTGAAATCATAAATTTCAGCTTTTCCATACCGAACATGTTCGCATTCCCAAATACCCCTTGAGTCTCAAGCCATACTTTGGTCCTTTACTACAGAGGAGAAAGGATTGTTCTGTAATGTACAAAGGCACCTACCACTACTTTTCAACTCTATTTCTGTTCTTCCTGCAATCCAAGAAAACTGCCTTCAAATCAGAGCTTTTCATAAGTTTTCAGCTCCCTTTATTTTGGCAAAACCTCTGATGAAGCATCATTTGTGTGATGCTGACTCATCAAGGCATATTAAAAAATTAAAATGGAGCCTGACCTAAACAAAGACGTTGAAAGATATGCAATAAATATGAAGAAAAAGAATAGAAATTATTATGATAATGTATGTATAGTTTGGAGCCTTACATCTCCCACTAGAAACCACTATGGTTTTGGAACAGATGAAGACAACTGCTGTGCATTTCTCAATCAAGAATAAGCAATTCAGCAGGATTTTACTTCATGTCCACAGTTAATGTTTTTTCCCATTTACAAAGCACAACAATATACAAGCTAGCCTTAGTATTTCCAGCACCAAATTTAGAATTTTTACTACTGCACAACTGGGAAAGAAGAAAGGAAGGCAGCAGCACTTTGACCTAAATTTCATTTGCCTTACTTCCAGATTTCAACAGGGTTAATCAATTGAGTAGGGGGAGCAGAACACAAAAATACACAATAATACACAATAACATAATAATTTAAAACCTTTTTTTCAAATCTACTCATGATTCTCCACAGCATGAACTGAGTTTTAGAAATTCTGAAATGAATTTTTTTAAGGTATATATTTTTAAAGTATGCCTATATTGTTATTGTTTCAATATATTAGGGATGAGGCATAACCTTAATTCCTGCAGGAAATATTTTTACTTAGTTGTAGTTTGATGCATAACAATTCTTGGGGGGTTTCTGCTTTTTTCTTTGAAGTAGCTCTTTTTGTTCATGTTTGCTTGTTTTGTTGCGTTAGTTGGGGGTTTTTAGTTTATTTTTTAAATTCACTTGATCTTCTTCAGTAGCTAATTTCCATAGGAAAGAAAAGAAAGCACAAGAAAAAAAAAGAAAAAGAAAGAAATAGAACAATAATAATAATAAAAAATGCAAGAATTTCTTTTTTACTGGTATAATAAGGATGGCTTAAATGATGCCAAAATCTAGAGAGAATGGAGTTCTGGAGGCAACCCAAGGCCATCTGGTCAAAAGGCCCTTTATATATATATATATATATATATACACACATATGTATATATTTATATATATAAAGCACCTATCACCATACAGATAAACATTCTTTGGAACCACTCTGACAGCAGAGGTAAGAACAGCACTTTTGTGCTTGGCCGTAACAGTCGATGTTGTTACTTTAAACAAAAAGAAAATATGGGGATTTATTTTTCAAAAAAAGGACATCTCTGTAAACTATTTTTAAAATTACATAACATTCTGTTGGCACTCCATGCGAATTCATACCTCCTCTATTTATTTCCTTCTTTTAAACACCTCCCCTTTGATAACAATAATAAATCTGGATATGAAAATGTTTTCACTCAGAATATTCAAGTTGGATATATGATGCCTCTACAGACTAAAAAAATGGATGGGGAAAATCTTCACCACACCCTGAGAAATTACTTTTACCTATTTCCTTATTCTTCCCAGCAACAAGAGAATGCAACCTGAGTTTGCCATGTGACAGTGAAGAAAGCTAGTGAGATGTCTAGTGGCCTTTGAGATGGGTTTTATAGTAAAGACTTGTTGCTTTCATATCTATAACACAGCAATTAATAAAAAAATAATTCTAGGTAACCTCAGTGCTACTTTTTTAATTCTCTTCTGTATAAAATATTCAAAGTTACAAATTTTAGTAAAATGCCAGGTATATTAAAATAAAACAAAATGCACCTCTACCTACAGAACAGGTCTCACAAACATTCACTTTTAACTTCTGCTTTTACAGCTGTGATTTCTGTCAGTGAAATCACCTGTTGGGGGGATGTAATATTTGTAAAAAATGGGTGCAGAATACTGGAAATACCCTTTCAGAGGGTTTGTGCATTTTCATCTTCTTAGTCTGATAGAAATATACAACACACTCACTTTTTTATTGATATAATATGGGTCCAGGTCTTCCAAGGGCTCAGACACCATTCCTGGAGGTATGTCACCATAAATAAATGGCAGTGTCTTTCCTGCCTCCAGGTCGCTATTTGGCTTTGGGCCATCTTCATCATCATCATCTTTACGTTCTTGTTTGGATTTTTTAGCTTTTTCTTCATTGACACGTTGCTCAATAGCTGCAAGTGATTCTCTTGTGAAATAGCGGAAGCTGTCAGGTCCTGGTGGTACCAGCACTGATTGTGCCATCTTTTCATCCTGCACCTCTTAATTACTGTTTAATCTCTCTCATAGAAAAGTGCTAAAAATATAAAAGACATAGAAAAAATTAAAGCAGCAGAAATAGCTACAAACAATATAAAGGAATCACTTTCACACAATTTTCTGAGGGACATATTTTCAAATTTGGTAATAATCATCCAAGAGGAGGCTGCAGTGAAAAGAGTTTATTTTTCATTTATTTTTAATTCACAACAAACCATTTGCCTTTGCAGCTGGCCTGTTAGAGCTGTCTTGAAGGTATCAATTCTTAAAACCTTTAGTTTAAAATTCATTTAGTGCTTGTGACAATAAACAGAGAACTTTAAAGACTGTATAAAAAAAGTCCCATACCTTATAATACCATCTTCTTGCCTTTTTCAAGGGTAATGCTATACATTCCCATGAATAAAGCAGAGGATGTTTTCCACCACATCCAGTGTGAAGAATCAACAGCTCTGAACTGTTTCTGGATTGCTCTTGAGAAGCAAGACTCCAGACAAATAACCTCTTCATTACCCTGACAGCTGCACCTTGGACCAACCCTACCTCTAGCTAGACAGACCAGAAATGACTCTGAAAATCCACTGCTGCCATGTAAGGTGAGAGGCACCAGCTGAAAACAACATAAGATGCTCCTCTTTAGGTATAAATATGCTGCCTTTGCAGAGCTGCCAGCTCAGGAAACAAGATTCAGTCCTAAGCACCTGTATCAGAACCCCTGCCTGGCAACACACTGTGCACTGGAAAAATTGCTGAATTAAACAAAAATTATCTTTAAACATTACATACTGCACTTAGATCTTTTGCATCTGATGCCATATTTTCACAATTTTTACTAATAGGAGCAGTACGATACCTTCTTAATGGTTTCAGACAGTTCAGTGAAAAATAACAAGTGGAAAACATTCCCATTGTAAATACTTTTGATCTGAAATCATAAATGGGATCTCTGCTATAGCCTTCAGGATTTTTCTCGAGTCTTCCTGAGTAGGCTTATTAAAAATATAGCAAATGCAATTAAAAGTAACAGCTTCAAAGTAAGACAATACATACAAGAAACAATTACCATTTTAGAACAACACAATAGGTAGAGTGCAATCAGCATGATCCAGTTCTGCTATCTCGCTAATACACATGCTCCAGCACAGCTGCAACAAATTCCTATTTTTGAAGCCTGCTAAATAAACTGCAACACGATGCTCTCTCCTCCTTTTCAGCCATATGCACATAGCATATTACACCTACACAGACATGCACACACATCCCAACTCCTGCAGGTCTCCCTCTGAACATGCTCTCCCGCTGCGGGCAAATGCACCTGGTGCGTTCTGTCATAGATGGTCTGTAATAAAAATGCTTATGGAAGCTGCACTGACTAGTAGCAGCAGAAGGGTTAGTTAGGAAAATGAAAGTGGTCCTGCAGCAGAATCCTGCCCAGATTTATATTTAATTATACTGGGGGAAAAATAAAAAAAGGAAAAAAACCCCAATCCTAATCCTGTGCTGATACTGCAGGAAACAATTAAACATTCATTACCAGTGAAGAATCTTGCACTTATGTGGGTGTGGGATGGCACCAAGGAAGACTGCAGCTAAAATTCCATCATGTCTTTGCTTTTTTTTTTTTTTTTTTTTTTTTTTTAATTTAAATGCTCCGTCTATAGACCACACCCAACTTCCTGCTGAAGGATCCTGGTTATTGAAGTAAAATCTTGCATTTCCTGTGCGAGCCTACTACTAAGTGCTGCAGCTCTTACTGCCGCTAGATGGTAGTAATTTACATCCATAAATTATTGTAAGAAACGGTACAAAATTTCTGTATGCTCCAGCACTTGCTTGAAGTGAGACTCGGAGACTAAAATATACGATTTTATATAACCAGCGAGCTCTCAAGATTTTAAAAAATTCTTTTGAATATACAGCTGCTACTGATGATGAAACCATACCTGTTAAGTGACACAGAAAGAAAGTAGGAGGGATAGCAAAGTAAAAAAAATAGAAAAATGGAGGTTGCACAAGCAGTGTACAATCAAAGCAGCTGTGGAGACTGAATTATTGGCACTCTGGATTTTTTTAAACTGTGATTTGTATAAGCTTTCTAAAATACATTTATACAATATATTTGACGTTTATTCTTTACTCATCTGGAAAAGTCAGCAATGAGAGGTAAGGATACAGTTCTGTGTTCACTGCAGTGGTGAATTCTTGTACAGAAACCACCCACTGTAGCTGGGAGCAAGACTGGGTGATGAAGAGCACTCCAAGCCCCTCCCATTCGACAAATCAGTAAGACATCACCTTTGAGCACCACTACACCTAAATGCCAACCTACTTTATTTCCCTCTCCTGCTTTCTCTGTATTTTCTGTTTACTGATTTTCGTACTTCTGATGCACTACCAAAACTTTTAGTATCTCCCTTTCCCAGTATTGACCTCCTCCCCTGCCCTCCCCTCTCCTCTTTCTCTCACATATACCCAACTCTCTTTCAAACTTTTCAAGGAAAACATTCCTGCAGCTATAGATTCAGCCCTTGAGGCAGTCATTTACTTCTGTCCCTCTGCCATCTCCTTTCATTCAGCAGTGGAATAAAGAAGCTGTGGAAATTAATAGAAAGCAGAGGGTCACTCTAAAGTGAGAAACTTTGGGGAAGGAAAGAATATATAGCTGAAGAAATGCCTCTGTCAGTTTGAAAAAAGGACAATTAGAGAAGGACAAAAATATTGATAATCTTTCTCTCTGGTGATTGTGTTGAGAGAATGAACAGTTTGACTGGATAAAAGTAATGTTTTGAAACTTCTGTCAACTGAGAAAAAAACATGTCAAATGAGAAATGGAATTTAACCACATCAGAAATACTGATTTGCTTTTGAATTATTTAAAATTTAAATAATATTTCAAAACATGTTAAAATCCTTTTTAGAAAAGGTTTTGTTTGGGTTTTTTGATAGGTTTTCTAATTTCACAAATGATCCAATGGAATCAATAGAAATTTTACAAACAATTCCATGTAATGAATTTTTTGCTGTTGTTAAAAAGCTTTGCACAAAAACTTCTGGCTGGCTCTAATTAGGACTGTGGTTTGGAACTTCTCTGCAGCCTCAAAATAAGAGGATTATGAGATAGCACACATTCACAGAGGGGGTGAAGGAGCATGTAACTACAAAAGTATTTTGATTACTTATATGTATGGATATGCATAGATGTGTTTATGCAGCTGCATATGAAAGCTACAATAAAGCAAGCATTCAAAAAGGCTAATTCACAAAATATAGAACAGAAGTTTCATTCTTCCATTAATGGTGCATTAAGTTAAAGTGTTCCGCTTATTTCTTATCACATAGATCTGAAATTACCTCAGCTCTCAATTTGATTTCCACCAGTGCTATACAATCTACATGCATAGTATTGGAAGGGCATGAAAAGTAAAGACTAAAAAAGGAAACGGCCAGTGGGACACTGTATCCCATTGCCTTAGAGGCTTTTGGTCTACAGTCTTCCTAGGCTGCAAGGGGAAAAGAGCAGGTATTTTAAAGAGACAGTATAGTCAGAAAATATTATTATTATCTTTGCAGTCTAAAAGAGAAAACTCCTGAGTGTTTTCATGGTTGTCTAGGAACCCTTCATCTACAGAAAATCCTGAATAATAGAAGGAGAAGGAAAACAGATTACTAGCTTCTCTTCAGAAATCTGTAAAAATTGACTGCCTTTGTTAAAGCGAAGCATTAAAATGCACATGTGGCAACTTGCCATCATTCTGTGGTTCTGTGATCCTTTTACTCTCCAGCTGTGTTCCTGTACTATACTAGAATTGTCCCTAAGTACATGAATTTTCATTTAAAGTTATGAATTTCATCTCATTCTACTAACACCAAGTCATCAAACTTATCTAGTCCATTCTATTTAATAGCTTGCTCCTTCTTTGACAATGCCACCCAGCTTGGTGATAGGAGCAAATTATAGTGGCATACTTCCACTTTCTTTGCTGAAAAAAATCAATTAAATTTTAAATAAAATCTGTCTCAAAATTATAATGGTGACAAGCAACTTTGACAAAATGTAGGCTACTGTGGTATTTGCTGTAGTTTGCAAAATACATTGATGCAGTTCTACTAATTTTAATCCTAAAAAAGATCTGAAGGTAATGTTCTAAAATGAAAACGTATTTTTTGCATTTAAAGAACAAAGAGGATAGAAGAGGGAAAAAGGAGCTTTTTCTTTTTGAAAATAGTATCTATTTAAACTTGTAAATAGCATACATTTAGTCAAATACACTGAATCTAAAGAAATTCCTGTCACCTCTTCCCCTCATGCTATTTGGAACACTTAATATACTACAAAATTAATTATGGTGATCTAGACGACTTAAAAACATGTTTGCTAGTTTTGAAGATGACATGAAACTGGAAGGGCTACAGGTAAAAAGCAGGAGTTTCAAATGTCCTGACAAATAATAAAATGGTCCCAAAATTCAATGCAATTCAAGAGATAGAAGTCCTAAGTTTTTGATTTAGGCAAGACTAAATAACTGAAGAATTACAGGATGAGGAACAATCATACCAATAGCTCTGCACAAAAAGATTATTCACTGCATCAGAGGCCAAGCACAAGTGAAAACTGTCAGTCTGCAAAAACAAACGAGCCAAACAAACACTTGGGACTTCTAAACTTACGAAATCATCATCTACTCCTCTATTTGTAGCAGTATGCCCAATTTGGGCACTATATCGTAAAAAATATGGGGTCCATCTGGAAAGAATTCAGATTAGAGCAATAAAGAGACAATTTATGAGAAAACATCCAAGGAATTGTGGGATTTATTGGAGTTTTATTTTAACACATGTAAAAAGCCTTTATATTTCTTGAGAAGTATTCCAAGGAAGAGGAGAAATTTGCTTTCCTTTTATCTGGCATATAGGCAGAGGTTGTGGACTTAAAACTGCAATAAGATTTGTCAGGAAAATTTTTTACCAGTGAAAACAGCACAAACAGGGCATGACATGACAATCATCCAAGGGCTTTAAGAAATGCTAGGTCTTGTAGAAAGAAAGGTTAGGATGTGTGGGATTTATAGCAAAACTGATCAGGATGAGAATCAAGAAACTTGTGACAGGCCTTCACTGTTGTAGGGTTCTAATGAGTGTAGCTTTCTCACTGTTTTGTGCTGCTCCATCTGTTGTATTTCCCCCCAGGCCTCAAGAAAGCAAAAGCTTATGTTTATACACCAGGGGACCAGAAAAGAAAGAGGTGTTGATTTGTCACTATTGGCTAACCAAGTTCTTCAAGAGTTAGTGGGTTTCACAACAGAATAAATTGACATCACATGCAGGAAAGTGTCAAGGACTTCTTTACAGAGAAAAAGATGGAGTGCCTAAGGAAGCATTAGTGTGGAATACTCCTTCTGCCCATAGTTTCTCTTTACCCGCCCCTCTCTCCTTCCAGTCTTTTCCTGTTCCCCTGGCCTGACAGAAAAGACATTAAAACTTGGAAGTTTAAAAGAATAATTTCATAGACCATTTCCTGACTTGCACCTCACACTCCTAATTTATACACTTACATAATATAAATGCTGGGAAAAAACTGTTCTGTCTCAAAGGGCCTTTCATGGATGTGTCAGCACCCCATGGCATGGCATGAAAGCCTGCATAATGTGTGATTGCCCTGTCTGAAGGTGGAAAGTTTAGAGCTGGTGAAGTATGTCTGCTAAGATCTATGGTGTCACCACTTCACTGCTGAAATTAGTAGACACAAATAAAAATCAATTTTCCTGTGCCTGAGGTTTGTGTATTTCCTACTATGCTGCATTGTATGTTCAGTAGCCAGAGCTCTGAATTGTGGAATTTGAACAGTGGGTGCTTCTATACAGCATATTTTTCCTAAGAGCTCTTTGAAGGCCTATATAAAAGTAAAGCTTCCTACATTGTCCAACATTTTAAATGGATGAACAACTAGCAAGTTACTTTTGAAAATCCAGTTTCTGAAAATCGTAAGCCAATATATATTAAGTGGTGCTGTGAGAAGGGACAGTCCCCTTCACCACCCACTCCTTACCCTGGTCATTTCCCACTATACTGGCTTGAGCACTTCTGCACCTTTGCATTTTAGCCAAATCATGTCACTGATCTGGCTAAAAACTACAAGTAAGTGGCTGGATTTGAGTCAGATCAAAGACATGATCTGTCAGACTACAGAAAAGAAGTTAAGAAGCTTAGTATGTCCCTTTGATTTTTTGAGTGCAAATCTGACTTTCTGCAGTATCTTCCAAATTTTAGTGCTTCTCCTAACTGCAAAACTCAAAGGTATCACAATACGACTAAATGGATCTTCAATACTTGAACACTGGACCAAAACAAAACTCTAACAAGTGCACAGTCAACAAACACTACTACAGATTCTGTACTTGATGTAGAATCCAGCATAGTTAGGATAAAAAAAAAGCAAAAGGCTTGTTACAATGCCCATACACTAGCAAAGCAAACTGGTTTAGCATTCTCTTACAGCAACCTCAGGAGTGGTTTTACAAGATCATCCTCTGCCTTTCAGCTTGGACACCACAACAGCATTTTACAGATCACATATGGAAAGAATCATCTAATATGAACATAGGTTTATGAAGACCTCTGTTGGGAAAGTTTGGAGGTAACTTTAAAGCAATTTTCTCACCCTCTTTAAAACTCACTTCAAGGTAGTGCCCACAGGCCTATGGCAAGACGTACTCCAAGTATGAAAAATTCATTAGCAAAGATCTGTTGATCATTATCACTATAGTTACACACTCCATTTTCCTCTTTTATCAGAAATGGCCTAAAAATGACTTATTTTCAACCGAATGTCAGTGAATGAACAAAAATCTATTTATTTTTCCAGATAAGAGTCCCTGAAGTCTTTATTGCTAGCATTTGACAATTCAGGTTTTTTTACTTGATGAAAATATCATTCCTAAGTTTTTTTTATACAGTGAAATAAGCTGTCGGACTCATACGATCTCCTCAGGTGCTCCATGACCAGAGGAACAACGAAAGAGCAATTCACACTTGAGAAAGTTTCAGAACAACAGTTCCAAGTTTCCCTTTACAAAAAGAGAAATACACTGACTCCAGAGCAAACATCAGTGTGGGAGACAAAAGTGATGTTAGAAGAGTATCCACTGATACTCTTCTGATGGCTTTTCATTAAATCAGTCTTTGCTTTCGTATCCCTTGAGAGAAATTTATGCCCACAAGTACATTATTGTATAAGTTAAGTGTCAGGCTAGAGATATATCCATTTTTAGTGTGTTTGTGTGGGGAGAGTGACTATACAATTCAAAGATGTAATGATAAAAAAGTGCCATATGTATGAGATGAGCTAGATATTTCCAGATGCCAGAATAGGAGAATGTGCTGACTACTTATGCTGTTAATAAAATATGCTGTGATTTCTTTCCTGACAAACCATAACCAGGAAGTTAACATTCCCAGTATGGGCATTATGTAAAGATGTTCAGAATGAAATCTTCAATAATCTTGACTACAGCACGGCTACAGAAAACACAATCATATATAATTTACATCCTTTTATCCAAAAGACACCAGGCAGACAGGTGTTACTATCCCCCTAACAGCTCTCTAGGTATTTTGAATGAACACAAATCACTATTCTGAACCTACTAAAGAGTGACGATGGAAAACGTTTCCACTGACTTCACTGCAAACACAACCTATGAACAACACCCCTTATTTTTTTACGTCTGTCTCTTACATAAGTTCACGTCAGGCTCTTACAGTGAAGCTGGGCCAGATCCCCCTCAAGAACAAAAGGCCATGGCCTCTCCACCTCAGTTAACTGCTGCAGCCAGCTTCCACTTCAGCCCCACACCACTCCCACCGGCTCCTTTCAGCCTCGCAGAGCCAACAGGCCGGCAACATGGGCGTTGCGGAAAAAGTAGAGGGAAGGCGGGGGCGGAGGGGAGCGCGGGCCGCAGTGCCGAGCGCACCGGGGGTGCCACCTCGCAGCCCTCCCCCGCCTCCGGGCGCCTCAGGTGCGGCAGCCGAGCCTCAGCCCTTTGGGCCGCGCCACCTCCCGTTGCCACACCGGACTGCAACAAAGAAACACGGGGCAGCCCGGTGTCTCTCGAAACGACGACACGCCGTGAAAAGCCAGCCCGGGGAGAAGGGCGGGGAGCGGTTGGGTTGTGAAGGGACGCGGCTCCGCAATGGCGGCGGGGCTCGCCGGCACGGAGCGGCGCCGAGGGGGAGGTTGCTTAGCAACCGGCCCGGCGGCTGCGGCACCCGCGCTACGGCCTGACAGACAGCGCCGCGCAGGGGGAGCGCCGCGGCGGGCTGCGGAGGCTCCCTGCGAAAACCTGCTCCAGGCGGGTTATTTTTTTCTTCCAGAAGAAAAGCTCAAACCCTGTGGAGGGGAAGGGTTCAGCAGAACCTAGTCAAATGGAAGAAGCACGGGGAGTGGGGTGGAGGGAAAAAAAGGGCAGGCATTTGGCAGAGAGTAGATAACGGCCAGGGCAGCCGAGAGGGGGAGTTTGCCATGGAGAAGGGGTGCTGGGGGGGTGGCCTCCCTCTGTGGGGTTGAGGAGAATCCGCCTCTACGAGGCACCAAAGAAGAAGAGCTGAAGCTCTGGGTCAGCCCCAGCCCCGGCTGCAGCTGGAGTCCCGGCCAGAGAGGCTCCTTCTGTCCCAGGGGCTGAGGGGGTGCTGGGGGTGCCACATTCAGGCTTTGCCACCAAGGTGGGAAGGAACCAGGGGATCATCAACACCCCTTCTGTTAAGTTTGTTTACCGTCTGTATTTGATACAGAAAGGCAGCCATGGTGCTTACTGTCTGCAGTAAGCCAATTCCCCCTTCTTCATGTGGGGGTGTTTGTATTTATTTTTTTTCTTTAAATAGGATATGGTGACTGTAAAACCATAGAAACGGACACAGGGAGTGGGGTGTTGGGACAGTTCTTACATCATCTCTGCTTTTAAAAGATGTTGTCCTTATTTCAAGCCGTTGTTATGTTTTTAAGAAAAAATAACTTGTACTGCTACATGCCCAATAACTGAGTTTAAGTCCAGTATTTGTGAAAGCATCAGGAGTTACGTATCTAATTCATAATGTCACAAAACAAAGAGAATCTGAATCTAAACAGAGTATTCTCTAAATAGGCCTTCAATTGAAGAGATTGTTTAATAGTAACAAAGACAATTGCCTCTCAAGGAACTCTTCTCTAAAACCATAATACAGTAGACACAGAAAACATGAGGACCATTGGGAGAAACTAGTCTTTCTATGGATAACATCAGAATTCTCCCCAAGGAACTGCACGGTCACTGACAGGCTCCCTGCAGCTGCACAGCATCAGCTGCAGAGGTGATCTGCAGGAGTTAATGCAGCTTGAAAGATGCATTAACTCCCTGGGTATCCATCAGCCTCCAAGGGCAGGATGCCACAGACTATTTCCTCACCAGCACTACTTGTGCCCCTACCTACATGTCCTGCTGTGTAGCTGCACCTGGAAACATACCAAGGTCTCCAAAGCAGATGGAAACAGCAAAATGCACAACTCCCTTCCCAATATGTTTTCTCCATCAGATTCACTTTGCCACTGGACTGGAAAAACTGGCTTTGTGTCAGTGAAGGCCCACTTTGCTGACAAAGGAGCAAACCAGTTTTAACGATTCTGGAAATGAAATCATAGGCAAGGTTCCATATTTACTTTTAAATATTCTTGTAGTCTTAAAATGTTTGATGGGTTAGCAGTTGTTACTATATGCTTAGGGATAGAGTGCAGATGGGTCCAAGTCAGCTACTACTTATAGGTTGTCATGTTTCATGATAATTACCGGTGGGGCTGGCAGTACTGTTACTGAGATGCCTGACCTGTCCCGTTTTCCTTTTCCTGTATTACCCACCCTCTCACTCCCAAAACCCTATCCCTTGCTTTATTATGCCAAACTTAAAGTGCTGGGGCTAAAATTTTCCATTTTTGCCTCAGGCTGACTTTTGGAGGGAAGCTGCAGCTCAAGTGACACAACTATCTCTAACAAAAAGCTATGAATATATATCTCTTTAAAACTTTATAGCTGCCAATTTTCAAACCATGAACATAAAACCTTGCTGAACTTTTTACAGAACAACATTTTGAATTTTTTACTTTTTTGTTGGATGGATATCTGTAACACTCATCCAGACGTCAAAAATTTTGAAAAGTTAGTTTGCTTATATTCGGAAGAACACCCAAAGGTGTGAATTCCAGAGATAATGACTTCTCTGTCAATGCTTCAGTGTCCATCTGAGGACTTCCCTGCAGCTGAAATCTATGCCTCTGTGGACTGTGCTGACCTAAGAGTATGAATGCTTCTGTCTCTTTTCCTAATCATCCTATCTGTTGGTTATTAATAATAACACAGAAGGAAATACAGAAGGAAAAAGGGGCAGGGATAGGAGGAAGGGGAGACATATCCAGGACTTAAGACTGGCAGCACAAAAAACCTCCAGGGAAATCATATGTGGAAGAACTGTCTGCTTGGATAAAGAGGTTGTCTCAAAATTAGCTGTTAGTAGTCCTGAAGGCTGGCTGGAGAGAGAAGGAAAGCTCAAGGACTTGTAGATTATTATGAATGAGAAAATCATCTGGGTTGATCAGTTAGACCTCACAGGAGAGTGGGCTGGGAAAAAGTGAATGAGGAGAAAGGGGGTTAAGGGGAAACCAGTATAATAGGGCTAGCAAATATAAGACAAAGCACAAAAGCGTAGACTGAATGGACAAGAGGGAATAGAAAGCTGAGATAACTGGACTGGAATTAATTGGCAAGATGGACAATAAGATCTGAACATGAGTTTATAGAGAACTATAAAGATGACAAGTTCAGAGCTGTGTGAAGTGTGTGTACACACAGATTTGATAGCTCCTAATCATTCATATGGATCTCAATATGGTCTCTAAAATGATGTACAGACACTCCAATAGAAACACCTATTACTGCAGGAAGAAGGGCTCAAATGGCAGCATATGCTAAAATATGCTCTTAAATCTGCCTTACTTCTGGGCCATTGTCAGTAGATACTGTCATGCAACTTTCACTGTCTTTTGTAGTACACAATATATACAAGCTCTCAAAAGCAGTGAAATTTGTTTTGGAGGAGACTGCCTTGATGCACGTGGATTGCAGGAAGTGACTAACAGGAAGGGAAAAAACGACTTACAACTCTGTGGGGGAAAAGTACAGTCCTTTGTGTACGGTCTGTATGCTGTCCTAGAGAAATGGTTATCACCTCTGCCTGTTCACAGGTTTCACCTTCACTGGCATCAGATGCCAGTGCAATCTAAGCCAATCTGAACTCCTTTCATATTCACTGGAGAAAAATAGGTCCTTTAAAAGGTAAATTTTCTGACCTATTTTAGAGATGCACCTTGAGATGGGCCAAGTTGTGCCCTAGAAGTGCCTGCTTCTTTCTATAAAGGGAGACAGATGAGATGAATCCTACTCAGTACTCCAGCAGGATGGCTGGCAATTCACTCAAATCCACTTTTCACAGGTGGCTACAAATATCATGTCCCATTTCCAGAATGTAAAGACAATCCGAATTCAGTGTGCCATGACTGCCTGTTTGACTCTGCCACTTACTATCATACTTCCACACCTCTTTATTAAATATTAGCCACTTATTTTGCATCATCTATTAACATTATACCCAGGAAGCAGAGCCATGTGTGAGTTTGGGAACAGAACAACATGAAAATATATGTGGCTTAGCTACTGATATATGATGCAGGGTCCTGTTGTAGTACTTGACATATATATTACAATATTTGTAATAGATATGATTTTCTACAGCTTTGCCAACTGTCCAAAACTTCACACTACAGGCATCTCTACAGTTGAGTAAGTATGCCTTCTAAATGAAGATGTCACTGGTATGAGGCACATAAGGCTGGATGTATATTCAAAATTTGGCAACCTAAAAGAAAAATTAAACTAAGCAGCATGAAATTAGATCCCATGTTGAATAATATGGTTAGTGACTTGTGCAGAACACAGCCAAGGGGTTATACAGCAGTTTTGAGATCATCATACAGGAAACATTAGAAAATGTCAGGGGTACAACTTGATACCCTGCCACCTCACATGCAAAGGAAGACAGTAAACATCACCACTAGTCCCTGGTGACCTGACCAGCATGTTTGTTTCTCTAAGTAATGAAAAGCTCAGTCAGATATACAACATTAGGAAGCATTAAACAACTCTATTAAATTTTTTTTTTTTTAATCTGAAAGGAAGCTGGGTAATTAACTGGACCACAATTAAATAGAAATCCTATTTAAAAAACACTGAAATGGCTTGGCAGGCCCAGTTTCTATTTGCCTTTTATAGTATCCTAATAACCTAACTGTCATACCAAGACATAGAGACTATTTTGAACACTGTAAAAACATGTTTATGGATCAAGTTCTCCTGTGGGACAGTATATGGCAGACACATGCAGTTAGGTAAGAGAAGAAAGGTAATAGCATTCTCCTGAAAAAGCTGTCAGCCCACAGCTTGGTCAGGAGCACCCTGTGCTGGGTTAGGAACTGGCTGGAGGGCCGGGCCCAGAGAGTGGTGGTGAACGGGGCTGCATCCAGTTGGCGGCCGGTCACTAGTGGTGTCCCCCAGGGATCAGTATTGGGCCCGGTTCTGTTTAATATCTTTATCGACGACTTAGACGAAGGGATTGAGTCCATCATCAGCAAATTCGCAGATGACACCAAGCTGGGAGGAAGTGTGGACCAACTCGAAGGCAGGAGGGCTCTGCAGAGGGACCTGGACAGACTAGAGAGCTGGGCCGATTCCAACGGGATGAGGTTCAACAAGGCCAAGTGCCGGGTCCTGCACTTTGGCCACAACAACCCCATGCAGCGCTACAGGCTGGGCACAGAGTGGCTGGAGAGCAGCCAGGCAGAAAGGGACCTGGGAGTCTGCATCGACAAGAAACTGAACATGAGCCAGCAGTGTGCCCAGGTGGCCAAGAAGGCCAATGGCATCCTGGCCTGTATCAAAAACAGCGTCACCAGCAGGTCCAGGGAGGTGATTCTTCCCCTGTACTCAGCGCTGGTTAGGCCACACCTCGAGTACTGTGTCCAGTTCTGGGCCCCTCAGTTTAAGAAGGATGTAGAGGTCCTGGAACAGGTCCAAAGGAGGGCAACCAGGCTGGTGAAGGGACTCGAGCACAGGCCCTATGAGGAGAGGCTGAGAGAGCTGGGGCTGTTCAGCCTGAAGAAGAGGAGGCTCAGGGGAGACCTCATTGCTGTCTACAACTACCTGAAAGGAGGCTGTAGCGAGGTGGGAACTGGACTCTTTTCACAGACGACCTTCAACAAGACAAGAGGACACAGTCTTAAGTTGTGCCAGGGGAGGTTTAGGTTAGATATTAGAAAGAATTTCTTCACGGAGAGGGTGATTAGGCTATGGAATGGACTGCCCGGTGAGGTGGTAGATTCTCTGTCCCTGGAGTCATTTAAAAAAAGACTGGATGTGGCACTCAGTGCCATGGTCTAGCAACTGCTCCGGTGGGTCAAGGGTTGGACTAGATGATCTCTGAGGTCCCTTCCAACCCGGCTAATTCTATGATTCTATGAACAACACAGATTCATAGACATAGAGTCAGAGGACATCGTTATTAGCATTTATTTTGATATTCTGCACAGCATGGCTTGTAACAGCCTCCTGATTTCACATGAGCCTTAGCTAGAACATAACCTTTTGGCATGTCAAACTCATCAGAATGCCTTCGTCAGTTACATGGTAGCAAAGTATTATGAAATGGTTGCCTTATTTCACACTGGGACATACTAATGTGTAAGTGGGTAATGAAGTAAAAAGAAGAGGCACAGAAGTTTCCTTAAGTATGGGAATGTTCCAGAAGTGGCAAGCTGAGCAGCTGCACCAAGCATTTGCCCAAAACTCATCTCATTCCTCTCCATAACTGTGGAAAAACTCATGAAACAAACGACAGAGCCAACAGCTATGAAGTTCAGCCACTGGGTTTCAAAAAAAAGGTTCAATTTCAAGGTAACTTTGAAATAACCAAGGGATGTAGGACATGTTCAATACAATATAATTTTATAAGTATGAGGAAAAGAAAGGCTGCTCAGGACAATCTACAAAATTCTAGGCTAAAATACAACAGCAGCCATTATAGCTGTGTGATTTAGAATGGAGATTTGTTCAGTGGACTTTGACGGGGTTTTTTTTTGGCTCAGTTTTACTTCAGTTTAGAATTGTTTCCTAACTGTAAATTTCCTTTTGGTATATTCCACTGCTACATATGAATAAAGCAAGGGAGCAGATGTTGAAAACCTCGGGAGAGTTTTTTTCCCCACAATGTCTGAGCCAGCAAAACAGGTTCTGATTAGAGGGAACATAAGAGCTCCCCAAAGAGCTATCACAGGCGTTCCTTGCTCACAGAATCACCTGTGACCTGGAACTACACCTCTGCAAGGAGATCTTCCCGCTGGAGCTATTCATGCTGCCTGGCTCATACAGGAATATGTATCCATATGGCTCAAATGGATACATATTTCAGTGTTTGCTTTACAGTGGATTCTGCATTTTTGTCGTATGAACCAAACTAGCATAGCCTCCTAAAGTTCACTGTTTCCCCCCTACATTTGATTTCTTCTCCCCATTGATATCTCTCTAGATTCCCAGAAGACACTTCTTCCCTTATCACAGTTTCAGACCTCTCTGCCCATCTTCACAATATTTATACCAGCTCACTCAATTTCTGCATCATATCCTTCATCTTTCTCACTGAGGACAGATTTTTTTGAGAATGTGTGAATACTTAAGCAAGGTCAATACTGAGGAAAGCAATATTATCTCTTTCCCCTGGTTTCCCAGTCTCTGCTGCTCCATAGAGCAAGATACCAGCATGAGTAATAGCACCCAAGAGTCCTATATAATATTAAAGGTCATAATCTTCCTGCCCTGAGGCTTAAATTCAGATACTTTTTTTCTGAAGGATGCTGGTGGAATAGAGTAACAGATTTCTCTCTGTGCAAAGGCCATCCTGCCTTCAGCTTGGCTTAGAGGGACAAAGCTTTGCTTCAGATCAAATATAATGTAATTCATAAAAACTGCATCTGGCAAAAGCACAAACATCTTTTTACAATCACAAATGTTGTAGAAGGCTGTGGAGTGCTTTAAATGTTAACTCTAACTGAAAATACTGTAAAAAAATAGTTTGAAACAATAACTACTAAAACTGATCTGTGACTGTTGCATATGTGTAGCCAACAAAACTACCAAACCAAACTGTCTGCAAGAAGCAAGATATTATTCTATTGAAAAGTGACTGTCATAAATGTGGCCCAGTAACAATCTGTTGCTTCCTAGTGAAATTGATTTCCATAATAACCTTAAGGTTTGCCTCTTAACATTGCTACTGAGAGTAAAATCAGGTACTTTCCATTCTGTCTATTAGTATTTTCTAGAAGTTGAACCAAAACATCTCATTTAATTCTGCACCCCAGTATTTTCAAAGAATATTTTCACTGCTTCCCTAGGTATCATAATACTCGGGAAGCTCTCCAATGTCAGCACTTTTGTAGTACTTTCCATTTTATAAGATGGAAACCTGCCCCTGCACTGCAAAATCTAACAAATCCGTTTACCATCAGGATTTTTGTGCAGCTAATCCAAAAATCTCATTCTGGAAAATATCATGCAGCATTTGCCCCATGTCTGATTTCAGGTTAACACAACTACAGATGGAAGATTTTTTTTTTCTTTGCCAGGTAGAAGGAATCATCTTTGTTTCCATGGTTTCATTTTTGACTCTGTAAACAGAAAACATGGAGATCACACACTCTACAAATACACCTGTTATACTCCTGGGTTATACTCTTGTGTATGACAGTCCCAGGTAGAATAACCTCTTCAGAGACTTCCACTGGGAAAAGCTTACCTAATAAAGCTTACTTTGTTGCTCAAGATGTAGGATTTTCCCCTGGTTTGCATTTGGTACAAATATTTACTGATGAACAAAATACAATGAGTATACTTAGAAATAGGCTGTCAAATTTCAAATCTCCTGGGCAGAGTTCTCATTTCATAACATATATTTTTGTATCAAACACTTCCTTATAAACATGCGGTCTGTTTGCATCCTGGGGTGCTACTTCATCCTTCTTTTAGTTGGCACCTGTTTGTAGAACTAATTAATAAACAGCAAATTCAGACCACAGTGTCTAATGAAATGAGATTTCTTCCTGACCTTGCTCTATCTGTATTCATTTTACAATGAATCAAACTCTGGCCACTGTGCTTTTCAAGAACACAGACCATCAATTTTTTCAGTATGCATCTGAGTTCATTTTGTATATATACATGGCACTTAATATACCCATTATCCTACCAAGGCAAATGGGTGAGTCTAGAACATTGTGTATTGCTTCAGAGAATTTGAGTCAGACTCTGAATTTCAGAGTGAGTCATTTAATTTTATCATCAAACAGAACTACACTGGAGTCAAAGTTTGCTGAGGATTTTCCAGTTACACTGAGGGCAAGGCATGCTGACAACGGTATAGAAAAAAATAAGCGTAAGTAATACCCAAACAGGAAGACTGTTTCTGCCCCACTCTCAAAGCTTGCTAGTAATGATTTTACTAAAGCTAAATTCCCATTGATGACACAAGAATGACAGTAATAGATGTGAATTATTGTTGCTTAAATTCAGTTAGCTCAGTACCAGTGATCAAAAAGCTATGGAATGATAGGCTAGCAGGCCAAATATGTAGCCAAAATAATCAGGTGGGTTTGTGCGGGTACATACAGCACACACACACCACCTTTGCAACCTAAGCACTAAGCTGAGAGCTGGCTAAACCTGCTGCAGTTGTGTTTTACTGCAGTGGGGAATGCTACCCAACTTTTCAACTGGAGAGGGTAGTTTGACATCTTCCAAATGTACTCAAAAGCTGTACATAATGCTTCTTTAAGAAGACCAGGCAAGCAGTAACATATGGAATAAAAATCATGCACCTCCTGTCATATGGCAGGTCCAACGTAAGACAACAAGACAACCACTTGCTCCACATTCAAAACCTGGGCACCCATCATCCTAAAACGTATGGCTGCTGACATGATGTATTATTGTTTCGCCCAAGTAAGGTAACTTACTTGCATGGAGAAGTCATTATCTTATTAAACATGATCCTCTTTCTTGACAGGGGAAGTCTTAATTTTCACCACATAAAAGGTGCCTGTGAGGATCTCTGGGAGGTCAAAAGAAGAATTCATCTGGACAAAATCATATTCTGTCACATTTAAGGGATATTAAGCTAAGAATCAAGAAGCAGCTGTGACCTCAATTACACAAAACCAAAGAAAACATCATATAGAAAGAAATCATTGAGCTTTAAATAGGCATACCTATAAAATCAACTATTGCTCATTTTATAATATTTATTGATTTTTTTTTCTATTTAGTATGAACTGATCTGACTGTTTTTTTCCTTAGTACTTTGTCATGAGAATTTGCCAAACCCTTTTTGTCTATGCTGTTGGCCTCACTCAGAGTTTCTTCTTTAATGATGCTATAAATGGTGATCTACTTCTTTCAAGGAAGTTAGAAAGAAAAGCTTCCCTTGATAATGCATGTGTCCTCATGATATTTCTTTTCTTTGAGCTTGAATGCTTTTAATAACAAAAACTTGACAGGTTAATGAAAAAAATAAATTTGTAGTTTGCTTACTGAGAACAGTTTGAAATTATTATTTCGCTAGTCTACAAGCTTAGAAAACAAAAGAAAGAACAATGTATGCTTTTGGGTTTTGGAAGAAAGATTAAAAACTATTTTTATGATTATTTAATTAGTATGTTAGTAATACTGCAGTACTTTATATTTCCAGCCATCTGGAGACATTTTGCTATCATAGCATTACTCTGAATTTTCTTAAGTAGGCTCATCAGGCAAATAAGAGTTTGCACTTTGTTGCTCCTGGGTAAATGTATTAAAATCTGGCCATACAGCACTTCTCTAAAATAATTTCTAAATATGCTCAGAAAAAGCTTCTTAGCAGCTTATAATAAATACTTGGAGCTACCACATGTTGATGGTGTTTCTGCCTAGCATCAGCAGTCCCTTCAGTGCAACTGGTAACAACAGCTGCTGAGGCATAAATGCTGAAACTAAGAGTAGAAGCAAAGCGTTTATGCTGGTTCCAAGACAGTAAGAGTCAGAGAGCAGCCTGACTTAAGGTAGGAAAAAGAGGAATAGTAGGTTCAGGAGCAGATATAGTAGAGGTAAGGTTGCAAGATTGGAAACAGTAGAAACTTGAACTGAACATGAGTATACTTATCCGATGTTTCTCTAAATTGCCCTCTTCCAGTATTTTGGTCCAAAGCCTTTATGGCATATCTTCCCAGCATGCAGTGATTACAGTATTTTTAATCTGCTCCTTAACTTTTTTTTTCCTGAGATCATCATCTTTATGGTATTTAGTGATTCACACCATCCAATTGTCTCCCCTCATTAATGTTTCTTTGAAATGAGCTACGTTATTTGTCTTTCAAAGACAACAAGATAACAGGAGATTTAGACCTAAAATGACAGAAAAAGTCTTTTAACACAGCATTTTGGAAACTGGTGGGTATCACCAAAAAAGAGGAAAAAAAGTGATTCATTCAAGTAATTTTTGGAAGCCTCTAGAAACGAGGTCTCAAGGTTCCCTGATGCCTGCTCATCAAGCTGGGGCCAAGGCTAAAGGGAGAGGAACTGGGAGACTCTGATGGATGAGATGCTGCCACCACTCTGGGGAAGTACAGGACCAGGGTCTGCTTTTGCAAGGAATCCACACTGTCCTCTGGAGAAGCTGGTGTGTGTGCATGGCCTTAAAACAGGAAGCAAGACAGTAAAAAGCTTGTTTTCAAATCTGATGCTTCAGCTGAGAGCCACACACATAAAGGATTATGGATACATTTGATGGTGCCTAGTATGATTCAAACAGATAGGGTAGATTAGATTTTGGTGCCATGTCTGTCCCCTTGGGGGTAAAGCTTAGGGGCTGCTCAGGGTTAAACCAGGGAGGGCTGCAGGTAGTGTCCCAGCAATTTCATTAATCTAGGTCTGCGATAAGAGACTGAGCAAGCAGCACTGACAGCATAAACTGCTGCTGAGCTCTTGCTCTGGCTGCAGAGTGGGTCTGTCTCTGCTGCAGAGGTCTAATGCTTCTACGTGTACAGAGTAGACTTCAATACGAATAATTCACATTAGCAGAAGTAACAAGAAAGCTCAAATAGCCCCTGAAAGCAAGTTTTGCAAAATGTAAGGAGGACCAGCTTTCTCTTAGGGTCAGCTTTCTCATTAACTCCTCCACAAACTCCAGCTTAAGTCATTGCAGACCACTTATGTGTTTTGTCTCCCAAAGACCTGTATTAATTCAGTTTCAACATTTTCCTGTAAGGCTTGTAACAGCTCAATGTATTTTTTTATTATTTCAACAGAAGAGTCAGTATATGGCTTGTCTTTGAAGCTAATTGGTAGATTGGTCTACTAGCTGCATTTTATGAACACTGCAAAATCTCTGTCATTGAAGAAGCTATTCACTCTCCAAACACAGGTGCAGTTTAAAAATCAAGAAACAGAGCCAGGTACTTAGCCACTTGCCTAATATTAAGAATGTGAGTCATCCCATTGACATGCCTGCTTGTTGTTGAATTGGGGCCTATAGACATGAGAACAGAATTTATCTAAAGCATTTGTCACTAAAAGAAACTACAGATCATTTAGATATTATTATTCATCTATTTTACGCATCCTCTCAAGAATAGATGTTCCTTTATCACCTCATGAAGATATCCACAGACTCTACAATAGCTGAGCCATATCCATATATACATGTTGTGAACATCAATCAGAAAAACACAACTAGGCAGGCAACATGCATAAATGACAAGAATACAGGTGAATCTTATTAACGTTTCCACAGATCTAAGGAACCATCTGAAGCCAAGGCAGCATCTAGCAATCAAACCCCAGTAGGCAATTTTCTGTTGCTCCACTAATCCCTATTAAAAGTTTACCTTTACACAGGTGTGTGAGAGTTTTGTTTCAGTGCTTCCCTGCTTACTACCTTATAACAGAAAGCAAAATGCAATTAAATTAACCATTCCTTTTTCTCACATATTGACTACTATGCTCTTTCTCTGGTCTGTGACTGTGTAAGTCTATGTGTTTCTATGTTGGTTTTTGCCAACAAAATAAATAACAGCTGAAATTAAAGGAAGGTAAGCAAAAATCCAGAAGATTTGAAAGAAGAGTTAGGGGGTGCTGCATGAGCTTCCCACCTCCTGAGTCATTCTGCTGTCTTTCCCAGTATGTATCATGCATCTAAAAATATAATGAAAGGGAATATTTTTTCTTTCTTGTGCCATATTGAATGAAATCTTTACAAGAAAAGAATTATTCTTACATATTTAAAACTATTAAAACCTCACATATGTTTCACATGATATTTGCAGCAGTGCAAAACCATGTTTAGTCACAGCTAAGTCCTCCATTCCATCTTGCATCAGGGAGAGGCTGTTTTGAGAAGATGATGGAGGGGAGAATCTTGTAAATCTCCTATACCTCCCAGCAAAAAAAATATTAATTTAGGAGGTAATGAAAGCTTCTTACTGAAGATAGCATAAAGAAGCAACAGCACATTTCTACATTAAAACTGGAGAACCCCAGGGTTCTGTTCATATGCTTTAAAAAAGATTCCAATTTGTATTTTGGATACAACACCAGTTTAACCTCCAGGAGGAAAAGAAAACACTTGTGGATGACCAGTTGAAACTAACAGCAACAAATCACCACAATTAAGATGAAAAACACAAACTCAGAAGTCATTCTAATTATGGACAGCCTTAGAAGCCCACAACACCAAAGAATGAAAAGAGCATTTTTTAATTATTATGCTAAACCCTAATTAAATACTATGGGAAAAAATCCACGCATTAGCTAATATGGCTATTATTTAATCTCCTCTTGCTCTATTAATATTAATTGCAAAGTAGGTGTGGCACCATATGAGAAGAATTTGGGTACAAAAACCCAGGAATTTGATGCTTGAGCGTTTTCATTAATTATCATGCTGTCTTACCTGATTAAAAGAGAATTAAAAATCATGGCATAAGAAATATCCATCCACTTGTAGATGATGAGGATCCTTCTACTGCAGGTTCTGTTTCCTAGGCAAAGAAGCTTTTAAACTCTGAATTTTACTGAAATGAAAAAGCAAGGAAATGAAGATCCTCCCCATTAAAACAACAAAGGAACCTCTGCAGTATTCTGTAGTCTCTTTGCCAGCTTCCCGTTCCGAGATTTATTCTTTGAATCCCAGCATCGATCAGAAAATTGGTTGTGGGGAAAAAAAAGACGAGGGGGGAGAAGAGATGAGGGGGAGGAAACAAGGCGGCGGCATATTACGTGCTGGCTCCACCTACTGGCAAAGAAATCAGCTCAGCTGGGTTCTTTTCACTCTACCAAAACAACTGGAGTTTAGTTTTAGATTGCATATTAATCAGTCATTATACAACTTTAAAAGAAAGTAACCAGATTAGGACTAATGGAAGCTAACATATTTTAAAAACTGGTTTGATATTTAAACTGTACAACTTGGTTTTTATTTGTTTTGTTTGGTTGGTTTTTTTTTGGGGGGGGGGGGGGGGTTTTCTGCTTTTTCTTTTTTGTTTTTTGGGTTCTCATTTGGTTTTATATTAATGAAGTGGTTTGCTACACCTGTATGTAAATTGCAGAAAACTCAAGTTTCTGAGATATATCGTTATTTTACTGTGTAGTAATGCATATTATGTTTAAAAAAGAAAGTCACTCTTTGTTCAAAACCCACTACTACAATATTGTAGAAAATGAGTGCCTGATTTTTTCCCCTTTTGATTATTGATTCTGTAAAATCTAAACTACACTTATATATTTATTGAAAGCCAGAGGAGAAAGAAAAAATCATGTAAGGCAAAGGAGATGGATGGATGGATTTAGTCTGGACTATTACATTTTTGCTCAATAAAAAAGTTTTTATGGTGATCAGTTTTACTTATTTTAATCCTCCATATTTTATAGCATCTTGAAACTGCTCATCGGTGCTGTGATTACTATTAGTTACAAAAGGCTACTGTGCAAGTAGACTTCCTCACCCCAGCTGTCTCTAGCCATGATCCCTCTTAGAGCAATGTTGGATTTGCTGTTACTAAAATACGCCATATGTTGGAATGCTGCATAGCCGAGTGTATCTAATTTTATCTCTCTGTTTCCTTAAATTTTTCTATCACTTACACCTGTTCTATCACATCAGTTACCAGCCACCTGCACATAGGGCTGGCTTAAATATTCCCAGCTGTGGAAGAAAATGTCACCCACCAAAACATGGGTTTTAGGGGATGAAAAAGTGCAAGACTCAATTAGAAATGGACCTAGATGAAAACTATGGAATTTTTTATTAGGATCCATGATTCAACTCATAAAAACAAATCACTAATGTCAACACAGGGAAGTTGCTTGAGAATCTGTCCCTTTCAGTAGCAACTCATATTTAAGTTTAAGCCATTCATAACAGTTATCACAACCCCCTGGAGAGTCAATTTATAAAGAAGAATCTATGTGCTTTTTCAGTCCCCGCAGTGGGATTTGGACCATGAGAGAACTCCAAAATACTAAAATAGTTCAAGTAATGATACTAACATGTCAAAATACATGTGTGAGCGTGGACTGAGCATTTTAGAAACACTACTATCACACACAAAAAAACCCCACCCCACTCTCACCATTTTTAAAGGAAATTTTTCTCTAAAATATTACTTATGTGAAAAATATATATATATATATTTATACCGTGAGAAAATGTTTCAGTGCAAATTCAGGGATTTGTCCTGGCGGGAACAGCGGCTCCTGAGCCGAGCGGGACCTGGCGCTGTCCGAGGTTCTGAAGTGCCTTGGAACGCCTGAGGTACCGGAAATGTTAAATATTTTGGAATATACTTTGACAACTTTGTATAAATATGGAAATTCCACATGAAGGAATGTAGGCCTGCTATAGGCTTAACCTGGTGTAGCTGATTCTCTAAAGCCTACTTTAATTAAGCTATTTATTGAACATACCTTTCACAAAACAGTTATGTCATTGGAATATCTAACATTAAAATATTGAGTTTAAACCTAATTTAACCTACTTAATAAAACAAACAAGAATTTTTATGCTATATAAAAAAAACCCGATATCATTTGAATTAATAACATATATGAAATATAAAATCTATAAAAAAGTTTTAAGCATTTTTGATAATACAGGAATCTTTACCTATAATAACACTCAAATATAAATCTTAGCTTTAGAGTAAAAATTTAGAGTGCTGGGAAGAACCATGCCATTCAGCTCCACTATAAGCACTACTTTGTATTCTTCCAAACTCAGGAAAACCTTCTTTTTTTCCTTTTTTTTAATTCTGTAATCTTCACCCTCTACAGTCTATCTATCTCACATCTTTAATCTGTAGGTATATCACAATTACATCTTAATGGTAAAGTTCCTTGTCAAAGCTATCTTTGCTTTTTGGTCTCTTCTGAAGTGTATAATGGAAATGAGATATGGTATCTCACAGCTACTGCAATAAAATGACATGATAAGCCAGAGACAATTCAAAAATAACCTAAAATTCACAAAAATTGTATTATAAAATTTGCATTTGTCAGTGACACAAACTGTTTCAGTTACAAGTCTGTGAGAAAATAAGAGGTTTTCTATGAAAAATTCAGAAGAGCACTGTGAGAATCAAGAAATTCCAGTAAATCTTTGAGATGTAATTTTAAATCTATTAAAGGTCTCCAACAGCACCTACAAACATGGCTTATTAGTTTTTTAGTTAATCATATTAATGGTAATTATATAGGAATTTAAAAATACCTTGTTTAAAAATACAATTTTCTGGGTTTTTTTCTCCTTTAAAAAAAAAAACAAAAAAACAACACAAACTATTTAAGTGTCTTAAAACTAGGATAGCTAGAAGAATCTTCATGCTTATTCAACCATGCTGATAAAGCTTGTTTCTACCAGAAATTTCTCTTTGCCTCTCAGAGCATGGCTAAGTCATCTGCATAAAAAATAACCATTCTATTAAATCATGCAAAAACATTTACCCCGAAGAGATGGAGCAAAAAGGTCAAACTCCAGTTTCCATGGAACATGGGATGTTAAGCCTAAAGAGAAATAGCAGTAACTATACTGGCCAACAGACAACTATCTACACTTGTCTTTTTTATGCCCTGAAAGTAAGAGCAGTTTCACATATTTAGAACCCCTACTTTTCTCTTTTGTAATTTTCACCCATAAATCAATGAACTGTAAAATTCTACACCTGAATCTGTAAATTGCTTAGGCAAAAGACAAGTCTGCAGAGTGAAGCAGTGTGTGGTTCATTCATGTGTCATCTTATGAAAAGAAATAAATTAATCAAAAAGTTAGCCTTTCTTATTAGTTCTGATGAAATCATAAAGCCTATCATTCTTGCTTTAAAGTCTATCACCTTTACATATTACTCATTGAAGCTAAATTATTAGAGTATTCTAAATATGAAGCATATTTTTTCCCCTGTTCTAGAACTACTTGAACAGAAATTACCCTGGTGACTACTGAACATGAGCAATCCTTTAGTTTTGTTAGATTTCTGTTATGTAAAATCTTTACATCTGAACTGTATTAGTGGAGGCTGCCCATCTCTTATGTCTACCTAAGAACAAAGATAACTTTGGAATATAAAAGATTTTGGAACATTTTCTATGTAATGAAAATTATTTAGTCTTGATAATTATTTTTGGCAAAGGAAATATTTTAAATCACCTTCATAATGTTTTCCAAACATAAAGCCAGTAATGTCTTGGCTGCCTGATGCTAAAAGGTCACTTATAATGACCAATGGTGAAGACAGATTTGAAAAGGAATGTGTACCACGGTTTTGGAAAGTACAAATTGCTTCCATCTTTGCCTTCTGACATATTAGTATGTCCTACAGCCAGAAATACGAAGGCCTTAGCTTGTGCTTACTTCACAATTCAGTGCACCCAACAGTTTACTTGTTCTGTACTTTTATCATTCTTGGCCAAATGCAGATCAAGGTAGCAACTTCTCTTTAACATTTTAGAGTCATTTGTTTAAAATTTTGTATCATCTCTCTGTGCTGTGTGTTTTCACAGTTTAATTATAAAGGTAGTATTTTCAGTGCAGAATAACTGCTGGGCATGCTGTGAGATGCAGAGAAACTTTCTAATGCAAAATCAACTTGGCAAGCATATGCTATTAAACAGAGTGACTCTTCTAGGCATTCCATCTTTAAAAGACTAGCGAATAAATAAATGATAACTTGAGGTTTGCTTAATAAAACCTCCCATCTCTCCAAGTGATGATTACCTTTCATCTGACCAATTAAACCACATGACTCAGTAGCAATAAATGGAATGAAAACATATGAATGCAATCTCTCTGTTTATAGGTGTCCTGGGAGAACATTATTAGATTTTGTTACTAGCTCTGAGACCACTACTGCACTTGTTGCTGAGGTATCCTCTAATTCATTTGTCCATCTTTAAAAATCTGTCTATCTAAAATTGTATTTGTTCACTCTGAAATTGCTTGCTTCCATTTCATCTTTGATTATTTGTTTTGTCATATATATATATATACTAGATTCTTTTGAACATGGTCTGTGTCCTGTGAATATATGGGTCTAAAACAGTAGCTTCCTAGGCCTTGCTGGCCTCTTTGGACATTACAAGGAATATTAAATACTTATTCAGTATTGTTCTCTACAGCATGGTTGGCTAACAAAATTAATTTATCCTATAGCCCCTTCTGAAGTTGGGAATCAGTACACTCATTCTGTAGATAAGGAACTGAAATACAAATACACATCCTGTTCTGGAAGTTACATAAGAAGCTTGCAAGTCATAGACTGAATCCTTATTATCCAAGTCAGTGCCTCTTCCTTATTCTAACTTCTTACTCCTATAAATACCTAGTGTTTTTCCAAATTCTCCTAAGCTGCTGGTTGTATATCTGTAAGTTCTTAAGGTATACTGTATGGCATACAAAAATAAGCATTTCCTTATGAATTAGTTGCTTTCCATAGCTGTCCCTTCTTATGCCAAAACAGACGTTGAATAATAAACTTCATCATGCAAGATAACAAGATTGGAAGGAATATTGCTCATAGCATTTAGAAATTCCCAAACTTCTGCTGCTGCTGAAGTGGATGCAGTGCCTGCTAAAAGCTAGGTGACAGAAACATCTGGCACACATACGGTAGGAAAGCTACATCTTACCAGTTAACCTATGGAACTTCCACCAGCTCTCTGACTAAGGAACTAATAATGCCAAGTACCCTTGACATTATTATTTGCATGCAAATAGTGTGCCAGCATCTAGCTTAAGGATCACTGGCATAAGAGAAAAATCTTTTTATTGACCAGTTATTTTATTACTGTCTGCTGCTAATTGTCTTGAACTTAGAAGCCTGTGGTACTGGCCATGGTTAGACCACTAGACTAAACAGGTATTAGTCTCACCTGATGATCTTACTTACGTAAAGTCTAGCTGCACAAGATCCCTGATCTTTATGTATATGTATATATCTGTATATATATACACAATGTGTGTGTGTATACTCTATGTATAATGTGAATATTTTAAGATGTGTCTAAGCTGTGATTGTTGTGTACATTTTGTTCATCTCACAATAATTTTATTGTTGTGATTGTAGTTCATATGAATGACAGGAAATTTGAAACTAGAGGTCAATACTTTGGTAGCACTGTGAGTCATATGGAAGGTGGTTGTGTTGGTTTATTCTTTGAGAGTTACTTTAATTCATTTTTACTAAAACAATGGAAGTACTGGGACTGCTTTTTCTGAGGTCGTTTGAATATGGCCTTCATACCATTTTTCTACAAGAATAGGAGTAGTCTATCTTTTATTTAGTAGCATCAATGTTAAAATAATTTGGTATTATTATTGAAGGCTACAATTAAGGTATAGATTGCTGATCATATTTCTTTATTATGATATTATGAAGATGTTAAAGCTGGTGATTTTTCATCTAGTTTGTTCTATGGCCTATTAAAATGTTTTAGAAGTCAAAGGCTTAAACTACAATGCTGTCCTTATACTTTCAGGTGATCCTATACAAATAGAATATTGTGTTATGATACATCAAGGATGTAGAGTTGAAGCGTATCCTCAGACTCCTCCTCACCCTACCAAGTTCTGCATTGACTACTTGCCACATTTTGTGTTTTCTTTCCCACTTTTGAAATTCCTCATGTGCAACATGAAAGGTTTTGAATGAAAAGAAAATGTAGGAACTCCTCTGCAGGCTTGCCACTAGTCTTCCTTAAATGTTAGACCATGTGCTTCCACTATAATTGAGAGTATTGCCTTCCCTAAATTTTCCTTACCATGCCATGTGTGAATCAAATAAAAAACGGAATCTCAAGTAAAACTGCAGACTATTAGCTATGTCATGTCCATGATTTGTAAATATGCAATAGTAAGTGTGGTACAAATTTTATTAAACACTGATTTTCTTATTCTGCACTCTGAAGACAAAAAGAATTAAAAAAAAGAAAGAAGCCAAAGATGGAATATTATGCTTATATACTTATATCAGCCAGTCTTGAACCTGGATTGAAGTCAGATCCATCATTCTTAGCTAAATACTGCTATTTAGGCCACTTTAAAAGGCTAACCCTGGTAAGTAGCCAAAGGAATAGATATGAAAGTATGTCTTAAATTTTGGTGCCTTTAAGTAGGTGTAAATTTGTCAAATGATGTGTAGTGTAATGCACAGTATTTGCAAAAGTACCTGAGACTTACTAAAGAGAATTATTGCCCCAAAATGATGCAAATCAAATGAGGTAAAACCAAATATTTGATGCCAAAGCAAGGATGATTGCATTGCTGAGAAGTTACATGTGAGATATGTACGGGTCTTGCCCTTACAGGAGACCTCATAGAGAGGCTATGTTCATTTCTGTTTAACACTTTAAAAATTATTTTTCTCTTTGCAACAAAGATATTTCAACATTTCCATTCAGTTCTTTAGTTAGAAGTGACTGAATAGCTTTACGTTTCTTCACTCATTTCTAAGATTATAACTGCACCTGGGGCAGAATTCCCAGGCCAACAGATTATTTAGAAATGTCAGGGATTTTCAAGGTGTATTTATAAATGTAATTTCTGAGATGAAGTTTCAGTGATGATTCATTAAAAGTTGTACTAATAATTTAAACGGAAAAAAGTGTCAGGTTGGCATTGTTATAAATTACTTCTGTCAAAACAGTTTATTCTTGTTGCCCTTTAAATGACCACTTCTGCTTTTCAGATCTGGCAGCTGAATGTTCAGGGGGATCTAGGAAGGCAGAGGGATGGAGGGAGAGATCTTGGATACACATTATGTACACATTTGATATGCTTAGTATGTATCACATATATGCATTTTATATAGATTTTTGTTGAAAGATCATTGTTTTAAAATGTAATTTTCATGTTTAAATATTCGGGGGTGGGTGGGTGTTCCATTTAGATGGTTTGATGTATTTGTAGTGTAAATGTATTTATGCATAATCCCATAGTTATTTGTTTCTCTCCCGGTGTTCCTCTGACAGATTATGCTAAGGAATTCTTAAAAACACAATTTAAACTCTTTCAGTAAATGAAAGACTCTGGCTCTTTTCAGTGGAGTTGAATCACTATACAGGCAATCCTGTACATGGGATGAAGAAGACTGCGACATATATAAGCCACATTTGTAAATTAATATTTACGATGACTTTGTGTGGCATAATCATTTTTGCAAAGAAAACTTATTTTATGAAAAATTACACAGCATTTCTCTAATATCAGACCTACACCTACAAGAAGACTGTCTTGGTATAGATTAATACATTATGTATAGTCACTGTGCCAACTGGTATATCATGGAAGACTGCAATCAACAGAAACCAGAACTGGATGTTCTCCAGTAATATGACATTAATCTAAACACCTTTTGGAACATTGCCATATGAAACCAGGTTATTCCAAGAATATGCTGTTAAAAATTCATCAGAGAATCTGCTCAGGTTCAAACTGGGTTTTATAGACACTTTTCAGTTGGCATTACACAGCTGGTATTAAAGACTATGTTTCATATTTTTATTGAGGTTGAAATAGTGTTTTACGTAGATAGGATGCAGCATGTAAGTAAATGAAAGTCCTATTGAAGGGCTGGCTTGATTTTCAAAATGCAATATGGGTGCAAAACAATATTCCTGAGTGGTTTCTGTTCATTCATGGGTTTGATAAGTTGACATTGTCCTCTGAAAGCAAAACCAATTATTTAGGGAAAATGAACATTTTTTAATTTTTAAATTAAAAATATACTCTTCCTTAACTTCTGAAAGTTTGAAAAGTAAATATTAAAATAAAAGTTCATAAAAAATTCAAAGTGTCTCTGAAATGAAAGGGGGTATTTTATAGAATCACAGAATTTTCAGGGTTGGAAGGGACCTTTAAGATCATCTAGTTCCAACAGGGCAGGGACACCTCCCACTAGATCAGGTTTCTCATAGCCCTGTCCAGCCTGGCCTTAAAAAATTCCAGGGGTGGAATTCCACCACCTCTCTGGGCAACCTATTCCAGTGTCTCACCACCTCATGGTGAAGAACTCCCTAACTTACAATCTAAATCTACCCTCCTCTAGTTTGAATCCATTCCCTGGATAAGTCCTAATATGTCCCAGTTTTTTTTTTTTTTTAAACAAGAAAAGTAACACAGCTGCATTTGCAAGCTAAGGGACCATCTATTTCTCTTACTAAACAGATTATTTTGTACATACAGAATGCATACACCTATTTATGTTTGCTATTATTAGCCAAATTCAGGAATTTGGTATTCAAATCTATCAAGCATATAGCAAGCTTAACTGAAATCAACAGGACTACTAACAAATTGACACAAATGCTTACAGATTGGCATTTAAGGGTGCTATTTAAACAGGGATATCTATATGATATTAGAGATAAGGGCCATCAGTGGCAGGCAGTTGTCATCACTACTGCTGTTTTGTGTGGCTGTGATTAGGTAGTGGCTGTCAGGCTGGATCAGTGCTGGCTGCTCTGGGACCCTACCTTCTAAAACCAATTATATGGCCAGTGTGACAGAGAATGGGGCTATATGTAGCTATAATGAAGAGGTACTTAAAGTATAAACAGGAGCTATCCAATAGTAAAATATTAATTGCCTTTTATATTGTTTTTTCTTCTTTTTGTGGAATAACGTTTGTTCATTTTATCCCCCATGACTGAACACAGCTGGTAGCTTGTTTTAAAATTAGTTGGGATCTATAGTGGTCTCTAAACTAAGGCTATGAGTCAATATATTGTACATGCTTGCTGACGTTGTTCAGTATTTATACATCTGGCTTTCCACAGACGCAATGCTCCTCAAACTGACATGCAACACAAAGTGATGATCCCTGAAACACATTATTCACTCAATTCTGTTGCCTGTGGACCAGGTGATGCTGGAGCCACTGCTCTATTAATTCTCCCCAGGATGGCTGGAGAAATCCTAGGGAAGCAGATGTAAATCTACACACACCCAAGAATCATGTCTAAAGCAGAAGACTTCGAGCTATATTTTTTACAGAAGCATACTACTTTTTATTCACATAAAAGAAATTAACAGGATACTAAAAATGTATGGTAGTATTTAATTAATAAGACAGCATGAAAAAAATCACCAAGTTCAGCATGCATCAGTTAGGGGTGCAGTCAGTGTCTATGTTCTCTTACCTACACATTCATCTTTTCCCATAGATTTTAAAAACTAAACGTTCTTTTAGATGTACATAGAAAACTGTTTTAAATTAAAAAAAAAAAGTCTTTGAAAGCATTATTAAATAATCACTGTATTTTTGTTGGTCTGTTCTGCTTCTTGACCGAAAAACCTTACAACACAGGAGATGCTTGAAGTGTGGGTCACAATAAAGGGTAAAGATGCCTTATAAAGTTCGTATGATGCTTTGTATGTACTCATTCATCTTTACCAGTAGGTGGAGCTGCCACGTTAGGTGCTGCTTTTTTTTTTCACTCCTTCTCCCCCTCCATTCCCCCACCCTTCACCCTCCCTTTCTCCTAATAAGCTGTTTTCTGATAGATGTTGGGTACCATAGAGTGAGACTGAGAACAGGAAGCGGAGGCAGAATCGGAGAGGATTCTGGAAGGGTCTCTGTGTTTTCCACTAAGAATACAGACATTATAATTGATTAGTAAAGCTTTGTGGATGGAAATCTGGACTATTGCAGGAGGAGACATATATTATCATATTATTTTTGGATGCTGGGCTTTGCAGTGATTTGTCATTCTCTTTCAATCAGGTAAGCTGGCAAAACATTTAATTGTACCCATAATAAATCTTAGTAATATGATCTTGTCCACATTTTGGAATTCAGATTGTACCCTCTCATTTGCTGTTAAGGTAGAGCCAAAGATGGGGAGTTCAAAGCCATTTTGTACTGACTGATTGTGATGATGGTGTGATTTTTTTTTTTTTCCTTTTAACCTTGTTAAAGCTGATATCTGGCCTCGTACCCTTAATGTGATGTTGTGATGTTGTAGTCTTACTTGCAGTATTAGATCATTTTATAATCAAGGTATACTAAATTAATACCCAGCATTTTACAGATGTGACCTTGTTTTCTAAGAAGAAAAATCTGGTGATATTTAGGCTCAGAAACAGCAGGTCTTATAAAATTCTGAGCACCTCAGATTTTGATGATCCAGGAAAAAAATCTATGTGGTTTCATACAGCTATTTTCAGTATATGTACGGTATCTGAAGAAACTCCCTTATTAGCTCCATTTTGTAAAAGATATGTAAGAAGTAATTTTCCTTCTGAGCCATTTTTTGCATGGTTGTGTGTTTGTGTGTATGAGAGAATGGGCTGCCCAGCTGTTAATTAGCCAGAGGTCCACACTGAAGGTACAGTTGACATTTTGTCTGTAACATTCCTGTCAATTTTATTATATGCTTCTTCATAGGATTACTTGAAGAAAACAGCACAAGAATTACTGTATTTCTTCATGCTACTGGCCATTTATCTATTGTCACATTCATTGCAATCAGTAATTATTAAAGCCGTCAGTTATTAAAGGTGAAAGGACAATTTCTATTGAAGATCAATTTGATATGTTAATTATTTTTTCAGTAGTGATTCTAGAGACGCAAGTTCACATAAAAATTATACATGTTATCATAGTATTAATTTGGAAAACATTTCCAAGAGAAAACTGAAGAAATAAAAAATGCCCCAAATAGTACAACAGAATAAGGAATGCAGTGTTTCTAAATCACCATTTCAATCTATATAAGAAAAAGAAAGAAAGATTGGGTCTCAGGTAGTACTCAGAGTAGGAAATGAGGCCTGTACCTGAAACAGTGATATGAAAGAATGAAGTTTGTATTTTTTAGGGTGCCAGATCAATGTGTCTGTGGTGTCCTTGTGTCACTCCAAAATAAATAAACAAAAATAATGGTTAAGTTTGTTTTTAAAAAATATCATCTTTGTGTTTTCAGAATTGATTTGGCAAGAAAGCAGTTTCACAAGACTTTTAAACTGTAACATTTTAATATTTAATTTTTGCTCTCTTGCACATCTCCATTTTGGGAGCAAATATTGTTAAAAGCTAGAATGTGAGCTACTGCAGTAAACTGAAGCTTCATAGCACCTTTTAAACAGATTTGTTTATGAGGCCTTGGTATTTATAGAACTTATGCTGGTGTTGTTGGCTTGTTTTTCCCTCTAATGAGCAGAAGTTAAGATGCCATACTGGTTTTCCTAGCAGTGCCAATTAAGCTCAGTATTGTGAAGTTCCCTTTAGATAATGCTGAATGTTAGCAGAGGCAGAGACTTCCAAGTTTTCATTGGAGAACATTAAACAGTTCCCCTATTGCTTCTCAGATTCTGCCAGAGTGGTACTTTGGTCATTTCCTTTTATTATCAGGTAACTTGAAGTGGAGAGGAATCAAGAGGAAGGAGGAAATATCGAAAGTCTGGGGTCTGAGTAAATATACTGATGACACATTTTGTGTTTTCTCTTTTTCTTCATCAGATAGCATTAGATAAGTTAAATTCTACCTTGTGAAGATTAGACATGGAGATGAATTAATTTTCCATCAGAAGACTAAGGATTATTTGTTTTGTGTATGCTGTGCATTAATGACACTGCTGAAGTACCACCACTTTGTATGGATCAGAGAGCAGCATATACTAAGAGAGTTCTTTGTACAAAGCAAGAAAATTGCAACCTTGTTCTCTTAAATGCAAATCCTGGCCCCTTTTACCCATATGCTCTTCTGGCCATAGGATGACAAATGAAAAAATTGCTTCAACTCTGAGTTAAATCTAAAGGAAAATAAATGAGAGTTTCTGATAGTTGGTACTTTATTTGTCATGGTGATCTATTTGCTGAACTCTGAAAATACCTACTGAAATTAGGTTTCCAGAAGTTACTTCAATTCAGTTCTTTATGAGAAAATTCTAGTTAAAAGCTCGAAACAACTTTCAAAAGTCCAGTTAGCTTATTTACTACTCACTGTAACTTTATTTTTTTACCTTAGAGCTTTTAATCAATAATATTTTTGTTGCCATTTGCAGGAAGTATATTTTTTCATCCTCACTTGAATAAATAAAAGGTTTAAAATATCACAATAAACCTGATACTCACTAGTTCAGACTGCTTACAGAACCAGTGGACACACTCTGAGCTGTGGCTTCAGTCAGTCCAACAAATCAAGTGTCCATCACTGTAAAATCCATATATAGGAAATTGCATCCACTTCATTAGAAAGCTGCTGTTAACTCACTACAGCTGCCACTCCTGAAGCACATTGCCAGTGGCATCTCTCTTTAAGTCTGCTATTGACCATCCTCCCATAGGAGACCTTGATACTGGAGCTCGTATCTTACAACCAGTTCATGCGCTTTCATCAGAGTTTTCCTTATGGACAGCTGGGACCCCTACTACATAACAGTGATGGTGTTATTGCTTGACTTTTTCCTTGTCTTATGATGAAGTAAAGTAGAGGGGCTAGGGATAAGAATATCTGAGGCAGGGACTGTATTACTTCAGCATATAAATATAGAGTAAAAGCACTGTATGTTCTGTTCTTGAGTAACCGTAATGTGTGCATAGTGCCACTGTTAATACTAAACAGGGGTAAGTATCACAAAAGTTCCTGGTCTATCATTTTCCATTATCCATCCCAAAATGATCTACTTCTGTTACAAAAAAAGACCACAAACCAAACCACAAGTCAGCCCATCTCAAAACTGTAATTTCTAATTGTTCCTAAACTTTAAAGAGGTCACCAGTCTTGGTACGGTCTTCCCTATACCTACACTGCATCAGGCATATCCATGGATTTCTTGGGAGGATTTTCTGAATGAAAGTGTGGGGGTCACTAGTAAATCTGAAAGGATATCACAGGTACCAGTGTGGAAATTGACTGAGAAGAGTATCAGTACTGTTGATTCTGTGATTGCCTTTACTATACACCAGTACAGCTGTCCAAAATTACAAGGTTTTGGTGATAACTGTTATCTTACACAGTGAAAAAGAGAGAGAAAGCACTCCTAAAGGATCAGTGAAAGCCTAGGCCTAACTTACACTTGCCAACTTGCAACCCTTATTAAGTTGAGCACTATCAAGGAGCAAAAATTCCACTCATCAGAAACAGCCTTGAATATTTTTTAAAAATTAAACTTTGTTTTGACTTAAAGCCAAATCATCTGTAAAAGCTGTGTGCAACATGAAAGCAAAGTAATAGGATTGACAGCAAGGCAATCTATTATCTTAGGTCTGAGTGGAATAAACGTGGTGACAGAAATAAGCAGTTAATCTCAAAAGGGCCCAGGATTTCAAGGCAGTCCTAATGTTTACTTCCATTCAGGTGAAATGCCTGTCACTAATATTTAAGACAAAAGTGTTTATAGAAAAAAGTTTAATCTGAGAGAGAAGTTCTGGAAAAAAAAACAGTATTAAGAAGATGTCACCTGTGTCAGGAAGGAATTTTCTTCCTACTGGGTAAAGATGTAACTGATTAGTAAAGGAACATGCCTGGAAGGTTTTTACCAAGACCAGTTTATGTTACTTAAGTGTATTTCCTACATACCAAATTGCTGGAGTTTGTGTTATAATAGGAAGAATTCTAGTAGCTACTACTGACCATGATTCTGTAGTGCATACTAAAGAACTTTAGTTAGTACAATATTTGATTAATATCCTTAATTTCAACATTACAACAAGAGACATCTTTAAAAAAGGTGGTAGAACTTAGATCTCATAGGCTTTGCTTCCTTGCATTTATTACACACAGGTAGTGACTGGATCAAAACTGCATTTCCATAATCCATTTAGAAAACTTTCCAAACTTAGGGCCTCATTAAGTTTTGTTGGTCACATCCTTAATGCCTGAATTAATGCCTTGTAGAAATCCATGTACTTTTTTTATAGGCTGTGTTAAACTGCAGGTATAAAGCACTATGTTTTTATGTGACTTTCTGTGCATTTTCCTCCTTGTGTAGTAACAATCACATTCAACTGGGAACTGTGTGTAAGCCTCTCAGCCAGAAGTTCCAATTTTTCCCTTCCAGTTTCCTAGACAACTGTCAGAGTCTAAATATAATCCATTAATCTTCTGCTATACAAAGTTCATTCTTTTATATTTTGTATTGATTAGTTACTGGGGCTTACTAAGACTAGGAAAGTAAGTGTTCCAGCTTCATGCTTCTTAATGATTAAGTTAATTTTCTGACTTTAGCTTGTTACTTCCTTTTAGGTTCATAAGCAATATTTTCTGTTGCAATTACATATCTGTGAATTTCCCAAGAAAAAATTAGAAAAGCATATTACATTACAGACAGCTTTCTATTTTTTTACAAAGCAAAATTGATATTGTGATGTATTTATGTATTGCTGACTGGTGTTTTTCATTGCAACTTGTTTAACACCTCCACAGTGGATACTGGCATACATTCCAGTGTTTCGCTTGACAGCACATTATAATTTTAATTTGAGTACCAAAAATACTAGGAAATCGTTGAATGCAGATTATGGAGAACATGCAACAAATGACTCTGAATCTGGACAATTAATTTTGTAGATAATTTTGTGTCTTGTCAATCTAAAACTGGATTATCGTTTTTGCAATCACTTATGCTTGCCCACAGTTTCTGTTGATTGGCATTTGTCTCTAACATGAGATATGACTTAGTTGAAGTCATTAGTGGCATACTGTCTTATTTTGAATAACCTGATTTCTTTTCTAAATCACATTCCAGATAGAATCACACGATTTGCCATGGGACAGTGTGACAGTAATTTGTACTTATCTTTTCCAACTGGTCATTACATTGAAAGGGAGCTCAAGTGAATAAGAATATAATTTGAAACTTTTTTCTAGGTTTCTGAGACATCATGTCTCAGAATTTGAAGGGTATTCCAAACACTCTTGAAATAAATTTAATGCAAGAAATTAAATATTAAGGAAAGACCACAACATGAAAAGATAAATATAGTCTGTCCATCAAGAATCATCTCTGACCTGAGATTTTACCTTTGATTCACTCTTTGAAGCTGAAGGAGGATAACCTACTATTTTGGTTAACATGATACCAGCCAAAATAATTCTCTCTTGTTACCTTCAGCTACAGTAAAACTGTGCGATCTAGACCTGCCTAAATTTTGAGTCTTGGGGTGAGAACTAAAGACACTAGATTTGAAAAACAAAACAAGACAAAATAAAATGAAACATTTTTTCAATGTATTGCAAGTATCTGCATACTATACTAAAAAGATGCTAAAATCTATATGAGATATTAATTGAAATTATGTAATGAAATAGCACTGACACAGCCAAGCCCTATTATAAATTCCTGACAAAGAGCTCACAATTTGCCAGCCTCCTTCCTTCAACTTTTACATGACTACCATTGATATTGCTAAACTACTATGATGTTAATAGTGTTAGTAGATACAAAGCTGCATCCCTTGCCCCTTGGAGATACAGCCAGGATAAACATACATTGGATGCAATAAATAGTGAGATGGACAGTAGAAGATGGGGTTACTTGCGAAAAAAGGTTCTGTGTGACTGCCTTGTGCTGTAATTCAAAATAAAGACTTACTGAAATTACTTGTACTGCTAGTGTTATGAACTATTTTCACATTGAAGATGAATTTCTGAATACATGTTAAAGATTAATTCCTCAACATTTTGCAAACTGGCAAATACTGTAACAACTGGCTAGAAGTTACATGACCTCTTTTGAATTTAATTAAATAATTAATTTTTAAAATTAATTTTAATCTAATTTAAGCTATATGAACGCTTATTAGAGATTAGCCTTTCACTGGGAAGCTATGGTATACTTTTCATACTATTTTAGTGCCTGGAAACAACAGCATTTACACATTATTTGCACTGTATCTGACCATCAGATCAGATTTCAGCCACAGTTCTACTTTAGAGGCTCAATCCAGATGCACCCAAAAGGCAAAGGGATGGGGAAATCCCCTGCGTACCTCCAGGGAAAGCTGCCTTCAGTGGAAAGTCTTCATTGGTGGATAAGTATCCTTGGTGGCAGTATGAGAGTCATGATCCCCTGAGGATAGCACTGAAGACACAACTTTAAGATGTCTTCAGTGGAGCCTCTCCAATAGTGACTCACCACAAGAAGATGTGCTGAATCAGTGCCTCACTCAAAATGACCAGGATACTAGGAGTTTGCTGTTAACAATCATCAGAATGTCTTTATGTTATATTATTAAACAAATAGAAGCTATAATTGTGGTACCAGTTATTGTTTCTTTAGGAAAATGTAATTCTACATCAATAGTAAATAGTACCAGGTGAATTTTAGGCTAGTTTTTGAAATGTGTTTTCTGTAAGAGTACTTAGAGATCTTCCATCTTTATAAGCTGAAGCCGTGGTCTAGTAGAAAGCTTTCACTTTCTGTTTTCACACTGTGTTCTCTTTGACCTGATCTGTGTCTACCCAGATTTTCTTTATTTTACCTACAGTGTTTCTACAGTGGCTGCTCATTCTCACTAGATTTGGAGAGAATTATTACTAAAAGCTGCTTTCGGAAGAGCAGAAACCTAAAAGAGAGGGATGTCTTCTTCTCTAGGAATAAAACCAAAATGACAACAACATGTAAAAAGTACAAAAAGAGCCAGAAATATATCTAGTTCAAATGAGATCAAATGTCTCAAAAGACATCTCAACCTCAATGACAGAGACTAAATTTTGCAAGCTGTAAGTAGACTATTTAAATTTAATGAACTTGATACTCAGATTATTAAAGCTTTAAAGACTAAAGAAGCAATAGAGAACATTTGGTCAGTTCTTACAGTGATGCAATCTTTAAATTGAAGACCCTGGAGAAGAAAATGCCAATTTTCACTATTAGATTGCTTGAGGTGGAAGAAAAATCTCTGCAAACAAAGAAAAACACTTATATCAACATTCTTTAAGATAATTAATGTGAAGAAGTATCCACGTTTTCATGCAAATATAGACTGGATTGACTTTTTTTCCTGGTTAAAGACAATAATGCTGGTGGGGAGTAATGATGTACACTGCAGTTACCTAAGTGACAGATAAGAACATTCCTGTTAGCCTGGGCACAGTACTCTATCTCTGCTAAAAACTGCACTAGTCCTGCAGTAATCTCAACAAGACCCATTTTTCCTTTCTGATTATAGAATGCTGGGAAAAGAATAAATGTAATTTTTGAAATTCATACAACTTTAAGAATACTCTAAAATGTACTTTCAGTTTGTGTTATGCTTTCTGGACTAACCCATGTTCCATCCTGCTTTTTCTACATTTCTTTGCTCTTAGGTTGGAAAAATGTGTCTTTGTGAATATGTAGATTTATCTTTGTCTCCTGCTATTAGTTTTGAGGAGTTTTGGACAATGGAACAAAGAATGATAGCCCTGAAGAACTTTCAGTCTTGAAGAACCTTCAGCTCCGAAGGAGAAACCTTTTTTACCATTATCAAACCTTTTCACCATTTTGTTTTCTGCAAGAAATGCAGCCTTTTTGTTTTCATGATAGCAAAAGATCCAATGACTAGAGTCTGAGATTTAGCATTTCCTATAATAACAAAGGTAAGACTATATTTTCTTTTCAGCTAGAAATAATGTTTCTCTTCATAAGATGGCTATTTGATCTAGCACTGTGTATCTTTTCTAAAATATCAGTGGGAAAATGAAACTAACATCTTTAATATGGTGTTGCTATAGAAATTTGTGTTACATGTACTGTAGCTATTTTCCATTAGAATGTAAGGATGTTGAACATTGGAAGGTATCTGCAAAACATTAATTAACTATTTTATTTCAACAATGTTGATCAGCTAATTTTATTAATAAATACCTAGTTGTGATTAAGTGTTTTTATTTCAGAGTTGCATAACACTAATGCCTACAGGCTACTCAGGCTGACTGTACAAATCCAGACAAAAATTACAGTCATTGTTACCATAAACTATAGTCTAAGGAAAATGACACAGCAGGTGAATGATAAATGTTCCAAGGAACAGAAAAAAGGAAAACAAATCCTATGTATTAGTCAGTTAGGACCTCTCAACACAAATTTTCATAGTCAAAATTAGTAGATTACAATTTAAAAAAGATGCTGGTTCCAAGCTGGTGCTCAATGCTTTTTTCACTTCTGAGGCAGTTGTTTCTTTCTCTAAAAATACCTACTTTTGTGGAACCAACACTCATGGGTTCCTTGGCTCCATAGGGTTTTGACTTGCTATCTTTTTAGCTATCTCCATTAATTTTGCATTGCATTTACCACTTTGGATTACAGCAGTGACCTTTTAGGGATTTTTTCTTTATTTTGGAGTTCTGTTGCTTATTCAAGTATTTTTAAAGCAGTACAAAATAGTAGAAAGATACCATGAAAAACAAGGTAAATATCAGTTATGCAAAGATAACAATCTGTAAGTGTAAGAAATGCTTCAAAGCTTTTCAGCGTATAAAGGGGTAGGTTTTCTTTGTGAAATTAGCCCCTGTACACAACTGACATAAGAAATTACATTAAAACTATTTCATTTTAGATCACCTACACAACAATTTAATTTTTATGTTTTTTTTTTTTTTTTTTTTTTTTTTTTTTTTTTTTGTTGTTTTTTTTTTTGTTTTTGTTTTTTTTTTTAGTATAAATCAAATGCAGCCTTACCCAATTTGGAAGCTGATCAGAGCATGTTAGCTTAGCAATAACTTACCTTCGCTTCCATAAAGCTAATACCGGAATTTTGCAAAACAGCTTCCCACATCCTAGGAGAGGAAGTTCAGATGACCCATTTCTTTACACCCATCCTGCATGTACTCCAGCTACTCTTATTGACACTGATGATTTAGAGCAGAGCTTTTAATCCAAGTTTTAGCATCTGAGGGGCTATCACTGTGCTTGGCACAGAGGAGGATACTATTCCCCAAGTTTCAGCCTCTTGAATAAAAGATTAGCAAAAGGAAATTATTATAATTGGTCATTTTACAGATTCCATTTGTTATCTATGCACTATTCCAACCTTAATCAAATGCATGTTTGTGTGCCAGTATTCCAATTTTAATGGAATGAAAATCTCAGTAGTCAGCATTTTCAAGCTTTTAGGAGGAAAACAATTGTAATGCCAGTGCTCTGAAAAAAAAAATCCCATAAGGGAAGCTGCAAGGTTTATTATTTCTCCACCTTGAAAATTTTGAAGGGTATATGTGGACTGTTTCATGCAAAGTTCAAATAACCTGTTAGGCAAACTGTTGACTTTAATAAATAATCGTAGCATCCACCTGATTGCTAAAGTGATACTTTCACTCTTACCATTTGCCTGATTTAAGATATCATAAAAATAGATATCTTCGGGCCACTTTTGGCTTTTTCAGACGCACACAACTAATATTTTGACATTGTTGGCACAGATACTTCACTTTCAAAAGAAAAAAAAAACAAAAAAACAAGTTACCCATGGACACAAAAATAACTCCAGTATGCATAAAACTAGGAACATATGGATACTGTTTATTGTTTAGTCTTATTTAAAGGAAGGGACTGAAGGAAAACTTGTGAAGGATTTATGGAATGCAATGCTCAAGTAGAACAAAATGGATTTATTTGTCAAAAGCATTTCTTTAAGAAATTGGAATGCATTTTTTTTTTTAAGATAATCTATTGAATTGTAGACCATTTTACATATGATATCTGTGCCCAATCTATAATTCAAATGCTTGAAATTCTTTTAGTGGAGAAGTAACAGGTACTGAGGGGCCTGGACCACACATTTTTTGAGGCTATTCCTTTAAAGATTGTTGTTGGTGGTGTTTTTTGTTGTTGGGGCTTTTTTGTGTGTGTTCTTTTTTTTAATGGAAGCTATTCTGAAATTATGAGATATATAGATTTCTTTGTCTGAATTCTGCTCATTTTCATTCATACCCTGAAAGTTTATTTACCTGATAACAAGCAGTTTTAAAACTGGTGGAGGAAGAAGAGGGAAGCTCTCTCTAACAGCCTAGTGGTTCATAGTCCAACACTTTGTTAAGAATGAGTCCAAGGGTCAGTGCAGGGAACAAAATTACTTTTGTTTCATTGTGTTCTATTGAACCACTGCATGCATAGCAACAGTAATTAGATAAATTTTTTGTTTTATTTTATTAAGCTCTGTAATCTGAATGGAAACACTTGGGTCATATTTAATATAGGAAAAAACCTTCTTGTGTAATAGTAGCAGCCAGGAAAGATAAAATTGCAGTAGACAGTAGTGGAAGCAAGATTCAAGTGAGGCTCCCAACTTGGCAAGAAAACTTTTTCAAAGCATGCTTATTGAGTGCCTGAGAAATACAGGCTAATATCATTTTTCCCAGTCATTCACTGTTCCCATTGTGGACTTCAAGCAATACAAATACATATATTTCTGGTGAGGGCAATGTATTTTGTAATAGCATCCATAACTGTAACTTTTAACAGAGAAAAACAGTCAAACCAAATGCACTGAGCTATAGAGAAAACAAACCCATTGATGACTCCAGGATGGTGCACATTTAAAGACTACTTTAATAGAAGAGAAACCTAGTGCAACAACTTGAATCACAGACCTGTAAAATATGCGATAAAGAAATCACTTACTCAGAAAGACCGAAGGCAAACCTCACACATTTTCTTAGTTTGTTAATCCTGGATGAGGAAAACCAGTAATTAAAGGAGTGTGGACTCTATCCAGAGAATGCATGTGCTTTGAACTCTCAAATAAAGGACAATTTTGATTTCAGGATCTTAATAATTAGGAGTTACATTAAAAAAAGCCAGGTACCAGCAAAGTCTTCCATCTTGTCAAAATAAAATTTTTTAGGGAGGGCATTTGAAAAGGAATCCATTATCTCATAAGATCATTACTGTAACACTTTGTGTGCACATGCAATTTCTACAAACTGCTCCAGACAGCAAGAATATGGAATGAATGCAAAGGGAAACGATGTTACATCTCAATCTAATGTGGCATGGCAACAATAGAGATGTTGGACATGCATGAAGTAATATAGGGAAGCCTATCTAGCTTCTTGCACAGAAAACAAAATTAGAACTCATTTCTCACTCTTAAACATTGATTTTCATGACTAAAATTATTACTACACTATGCTACAAGCTTTTGTAAGTTGACATCAACTTGGTGGCACCACTCTTTTGATTGCTCTACTTTCTTTCTTCCATTCCCTCCCCCCATCCATTCAAACCTCTCCACTTTGCTGTGGAATGCATGAGTTTAAGCGACTGGTCCTGCTGCAGAAGGACTCAGAAGAAATAGAATATTACTTTCAGCTAATGCACTATGGGGCTTCATAAAGAGACCTGTTGCATTGTGGAGAGTTTGATGCAAAGATCAGGAAAAAAGCAGCAGAGACTGCATCATCCAGCACTGGCACCAGAGACATTCATAAGGAATCAGAGTCTTAGATATCCATCCATTTTTAATCTGAAATAGTATTATGACACTTGCCTTGCAAAAAATCAGGTGCAGCACTCTTGCACATAGCCTTGATTTTTCATCTTGTCTCCAGGATGTACCACCACTTAAAAGGCCTATGGTTTTTGATTCACAGTTCATTCACAGTCAATAAACATAATCTAACCTGCTTTGGTACCTAACATTAGCCTTCAGCACACAAAAATGTCAGTAAGAAAGAGATGTGACTACTTCTCTCTTAACTCAGTTGATGTGATTTAAACAGCACTTATTGTTCAAAAACGTCTTTTTTGTTTAATGAAAGTATTTACATCTGTAAAGTTGGATTACTGATACTTGAAAAAATACAGAAAGATAAAATGTATGAAGTAGCAAAACAGGCTTATATATTATGTATATATACTTGCTGTTAAAAAAAGTATATACTGTTAAAACATTTCTATCAATATTTTTCTCTAACAGGGAGTCTAAGGATATAGGCAGAGCAGTGTTAAGGAGCAAAAGTGGTGTCTTTTTCTAGACCAGTAGGAAAAAGGTGAAAAATAATTTGTAAAATAGCTAAATAAACTCAGTGGTTGCTTTTAATTTTCATTCAGTCTTGAAATATGAAGCCTCTATATTGGACATGGAAAGGATTCCTGAGCAAATTCCATTTGTTTTGTTTTGTTTTTTTCTTTCTGATACAATACAGTTCTAATAAATTCTCTGATCTTCTTTTTTTAGGTGATTCTTATGCAAGAAGCTAAAAGTAATTAAATTTGCAGGATGAAAACATGGCGCAGTCATTGCTGGTACCACCAGGACCGGAGAGCTTCCGCTATTTTACTAGAGATTCTCTCGCAGCTATTGAAAAGCGTTCTGCAGAAGAAAAAGCTAAAAAGCCCAAGCAAGAACACACAGATGATGATGATGAAAATGGTCCAAAACCAAACAGTGACTTGGAGGCAGGAAAGACACTACCATTTATTTATGGTGACATACCTCCAGGAATGGTATCTGAACCTTTGGAAGACCTGGACCCATATTATATCAATAAAAAAGTGAGTGAATAATCTTTTGCACATCATAGAATATAGTTTTCTACATTAGGAAAGCATGATCACAAAATGTAATGGTTAGAGTTATCAAGCAACTAAATACACGGACGAACCTTTTAGTTATGTTATGGTCCAAGGTAACATTAAAATTTATTTTTGTTTTGGATCTACAAAACAAAGTCCTACTGTAGAAGGTGCAAGCAGACTTTTATTTGACAATTGACCCAAGCAAAACTATAGAGCCGGGCAAAAGATGGAGAGAGGAAAAGAAGATATAAGAGAGAGAGAAAAGTGGAGAAAAAGGGTAAGAAAGAATGAGAGTGAGAACGAGAGAGAGAGAGAGCGAATGTCACCACCAGGGGTCCAACTGCCCAGTGAGTTTCTTCAAGATGTCGCTGATCCTGGACAGGGTCTGATAACAGACGGCAGTGGGTCAAGAGACAACAAAACAGCCACAGCAGGGACAGCCATATATACCCCTGAGTTCCTTTTGTTCCGAAGGGGCAGCTGCCAGTCAGCTGCCACAGAAGCCAGGGGCATTGGCATAAGAGCCATTGCAGACAGGCTGCCTGGAGAGGAGAAGAAGGGTGCAGTCCCCCACCCACTCACTGGTTCTTATCTCCTTCCAGGTGCCACCCCTGTTCTGGTTTGGCCCAGTCCAGGTCCGTTAGCATCAGAACCATTGCAAACAGGCTCTCCTGGAGGGGGGGCACAACTCTTATCTCTTTCCATGTGCTACTCCCACTTTGTTCCAGCCCCCTCAGCCAGGCACATCAACATGAGGACAATTAGGTGACTTCCTGCACCCTGGACAGGGTAATTGTGCCTGAAGGGACGTCCCAGCATTGAAGGCCCTCAGAAAAGGGGAGTAGTCTCCACCCAGTCGTTAGTTCTTAGTTCTTATCTCTTTACTGGTGTCACCTCCTGCTCAGCTCTGGCCAGTCCAGGTCCTCCACCCTAGCCAGGGCTATTCACTTTAAAATTGTTCCTTTGAGACAATTTCAAATCTGTGAGATCAGACTCTCACAAGTTAGCAGAACTGGTTTATTCTCTTCAATATTTTAACTCCTGCAACTTGAGCTATTTCTCTTTTTATCTGAGTTTAAGGAATCTATAGCTCATCCAAATAGCACTCATCATATGTAGCACTCATCCAAGTGAGTGAAATAAAAACATGTAACTGTATTCGTTTCTTTTACAGCTACATAACATACGTAATTATATATCTATATATGTATGTATAAAATCATTCTATCTACCTACCTACCTACCTTCATTGTGATTGCTTTTGGTTTGAAAAGCAGTTGTAAAAGTCATGGTTTCAGTATTAGAAACAGAAAATAAAGCAGAATCCATACACAAATGAATGACCTAGAAGTTGCCAAAGTTAAATAAATGGTGCTGTAGATAATACTAATAGAAACATAATTAAGGAAATTTAAAGCAATGAAATCTCAGGGAGGGAGTATTGCTACAAGTTATTTTCATGTATATGGTTTTGGTCCTATCAGCAGTTCAATGGAGATGCTTACTTACAATATAGTTGTGGGCACTAAGCCCATTTCTTGACTGGTTGCAAAACAATTCAGGAATTAAGTTGCATAAATAAGTCCAGGACTAAAGTTTCCTAAACAAATCTTTTACAAATGAAGTATTAGAAAACCTGAAATACTGAAGTAGATTTCTAACCTTCAATAGTCAGAAAAAGTAGTCAAATTTTTTGAACAAAATTGTAAGAATACAGGCTACTATGAACCTGTTAGTCTATATGAGTAATTAGTAAACTGCACATTTTTTTGCCACACTTGACATCTGTATTTATGTTACATACCAGCCTAATATGCTTAAAAGAAAACAAGTGGACATTTTAAACAACGAACTAGTCATGCCTCCTCCAGTTTATAGCAGAAACTCCTCTTGACCATTAACTTGTCAGTGCAGGGAAAACCATACGTGAATTGGAGTCCATCTTCAGGCTCTGCATCTGCAGTCACCTTAAGACAGACAACATCCTTCTCTCATTTCTAGCTGGGTGAAGAACTGTAGGGCAGAGAGGAATCTCAGTGCTTGAATCCATTCTCTGTCATTCTCAAGGTTACACTTGATGTTCCTCCACCAACAGGCACCAGCAACAGTCCTTAACCTGTTTTCTTTCCCACTTTAGAGGTTTGCTTTCTCTGCCAGAGATGGCAGATCAGATAGGCAGTAAAGGCCAAGGAGAGGGCAGCACTTTTTCTGATCACAGCCAAGATTTTACAGAGAATGGAAATCAACATGGAGACCAGTGATACTCTATAGCTCTGTTGAGAGTGTAACAAAGCTTTTATTATGGTAACACAAAGCAGGGCCATTACTGTGGACAAAGAGCAAAAGGAATGAAGAACAGACATGTCCTGAAGAAATTTCAAACAGCACCAAAGATGCAAGTAAACCTCACACACAAGTACACTAGGAATAAAAGCGAGAACACTTGGGCAATGACCACCAACAGTAACAGAATGAAAATGGTAGAGATAATTTTCTCAAATTTTAAGAGGCAATAACTAAAGTTGGTGCTTACATACAGGGAAAATAACAGCATATTTTTCAAATGAAACCAGCATATTTTGAAGAAAATATTTGTTACAAGATGCCAAATTCTGACATTTGTTTGTCTCAGACTGCTAAGAATAATGCAACCTGGCAATTTATTAATCTCATTTACTTTTCCACAGACACTTTTTGAGAAGATATATATAATTGATAGTGTCATAAAATTAATTTTAACATACGGTTAATTGTTTAGTGGCAGGTGTTTGTCCTTTCCACCATGTATATGCAAATATAATTATGTCAGGTATTCATTCCAAATACAAACTGGTATTTAGAATTGCCCTTTTTCTTTTTTTGTTTTACTACATTGGCAATGATAATAATGTCAGAATGCTGGCTGTAGCAGGCTTAGTCCACTTTTCATATAAATCAGTTATTTTCCTAGACTAGTAGAGAGCAGAATGTGACTTGAGCTTCCCAGGAACAGAATGGAATCCTTCAGATGGAGGTAAAGGCATTTATGTAGTCAACACTGTATTTTTACTTTGTTTTTGTTGTTGTTTTTTTGCAGACTTTCATAGTATTGAATAAAGGAAAGGCAATTTTCCGATTCAGTGCCACATCTGCCTTGTATATTTTAACTCCTTTTAATCCCATCAGAAAAATTGCTATCAAGATTTTGGTACATTCATATCCTTTTTTTCTTAATGTTGATTAAAGGGTTGCCATTTGAAACTGTTTAGCTATCAAAATAATGCTTTTTATATGGATATACAAATTATGTCCATGTGGGTGTACTATGATAACTACAGCATATGCTGATCACACTTAAAAGGCAGCAATATCACATGTGAATTGCAGTATGATCTTCATTCCCACTGAGAGGATTCTCTACTCAATCCCCTAAAGCAGTCAGAGTTTAAATATCAGGCTTTATATACAAAAGAAGACCTGATCCCACACTAAACCCTGCAGCAGAGGCCAAATTAGTAACAAACCATTGCACCTGAACATATCTAAGGTCACACTTTTACCAAGACCAGTAGTACTATTCATGAACTGGAGTCACTTAGCAAGGACAAAAGAGCATGAGTAAAGAGCTGCTTTTTCAGGCATACTTTTCAGCATTGTGTTTTCAGTATTGGGGTAGGTGTCCTATAAAAGATCCAGGTCAGAATAGAAGACATTATTTTCAAATATATTTCAATTATGTCCAAAGAACAACTTAGGCATAAGCAAACAATGTCTGCCTAAAGATCCTTTAGCGTTGTCCCTCCGGCTTCAATGAGTAATTATGTTTGGGTACTCGTTTCATATTCTTTACAGACCTAAGGATGTGTTTAAGTTTCAGTTAAATCCTAAACCTGCCATATTTATAAAAGTAGTGCATTCTATTACAGTAAATGTACCATAACATGTCAGATGGCATTCAATTTAAAACAGATAAAATCATGTGCAAAGCTTTATTTTCAGATTTCCTTTAGAAAGCTATGTTATTTATACATAGTTTTATACATTTAATATTTTTAATGGTTCCAGTGTTATAAAACTGTGATACTTTTTGACTTAAATGCCTTGACTAAAATCTACATTATTCAGCATGCTTATTATGTGCACTATTTTGACCAACTGTGTATTTATGACCATGAGTAATCCTCCGGACTGGACAAAGAATGTAGAGTAAGTTAAACATTTTTACTACCTTATTTTTAAGTCTCTGTTTCTGTGGGACTCCAAACAAGAATAATTTATGAAAAGTTCCATGCTAAAAACAGCTTTTCAAGAGTAATTAAAAATCAGATTCCATGAGTTATCAATATCTCTCTGGCTGCCTCCTGCATAATGCAAGTGGTTTAAGAGCAATGCCTTGTTCTTTAAAATTATGTTGGAGGAACATCTGAACTTCTACTGTGATGTACAAACATAAGGTCTTGTCTTTGGGTGTTTTGAGCTCTAAATTGGAAAAGGATCTCCAGAACTTTAAATGTGCATGTATAATTCTTGAATGTGATTGGTGAGGCCAGCTGTATATTGCTTGAGTAATCATGATCTAAGTGGGACATTAATGGTCACTGATGTGAACTCACAAGGGCCAGCCACAGAAAGCACAAACAACACCCAGACCACAGGAAAATCAAACTACTGAGGAAAAGGCCGTACCTATCAAGAGGGTAAACATGAGCTGACAGAAATAAGGAAACCACAAAGTACCTGTTCCTCTTTCTTGTTCGTGGGTTATACATGTGTCTTTTTTCTCTAACAAAATACAGATACTTTTCTCTGAAATAATACTCCTCATGAATAACCTGGTTCTAACCACTTATGGTTTCTTTCATTCCCTCCTGCTCTCCAAGAGCTATTATTGGCTTCTATTTCTTTATCTCACAGCATTAAAGAATCTTACTCTGAATGCTATATTTGGAAACTGCACTAATGTTCACTGGTTCCCAGTATGCTGAAGAGTGACTAGGGCTTGTTAGGGTTGTTGTGAGTCTGAAAGGAGAGCAGTATGGTAGATTTCCTCTATTCTGGAGGTCCACACAGACCCACATGGATCTAAAAAAGTACCCCCAGTACACTGGTTGTAACTGACTATTCTATGTTTTGATTTGAATGTTGTTCCTGCACCAGGTAAATCAGTAATCATGCTCCACATCTTCAAGAATAACAGTCTGGGAATGCTTTCCTTTATTTAACAATTATTTATGAAATAAATCTGCAGTATAAGCATGAGTGCAGTTATTATCCAGAACTTATTTTCACAAAGCTCTTATTTTGACATTACAAAAAAATATAAAAATAAAAAAAAAATCATTGTTCGTTACACTTACACATCTACCTGATTTGCAAATGAAAGCAGAATGAAGGCAGCCAGCCCTGTGAGTGCCAGAGAATGTACACATAAATAGAAAAGTCTGAAATGTACCTATAAATACTCAAGTATACTCGAGTCTGAAATTATATGTAAGCACAAAATCTGAAATTAAATGAGCCTTTTAGAATAAGAATAGTATATATGTGTCACATTAAACTTTCATCTACTGAACAATGATTAAATTCTTGTTTGGGGCAAGTTAATTTAATGATTTCCTCCTTTCACTTCTAAATACTTTCTCTTTTCTTGTATGTCATCTTTGACAAAGAATGGCACTATCTGTAAGCATAAGTATAAAAGAAATCCACTGTTCTTGCTTTGGTGCTTTTCAGGTACACTTTCACTGGAATTTATACATTTGAGTCACTTATCAAAATTCTTGCAAGGGGCTTCTGCTTAGAAGGTTTTACTTTTCTGCGAGACCCATGGAACTGGCTTGACTTCAGTGTCATTTTAATGGCGTAAGTGGTTCAAGATTTTCTAAGGTTTTAGGGCATGAAATTAGTGGCAAATATAATATTTTTACTGATCTAACAGAATTTAATTTCTACAAACTGTGATGTTTAGACACCGTATCATACATTGTAGTAAAGTAAAATATGGCAGGAGCCATAATGGAGTGTGAAGGACACTAATTTCATGTCCTACATTTTTCTACTCACTGGAATGGAAGCCATCCCTTTGAATTCATGCCACCCTTCTGTTATGAGTTAATTAGTTTAATAATCTAATTAGTTTAATTAGCTATTGAATTACAAATGAGTGAGTTTCACTTCTGTGAAGTTTAAGCAAAACTGATAAAAAAATAAGTTATTTTAAAAGCGAGGTGTACAGCGACCCCTAGACAGGTAAATTTTGAAGTATGATTGCTAATATTGCTACAGAGGTTTTGAAGAGCCACATAATTAAATTAAGCTCTGCCACAATTCTGAATAACTGTGATTTAATTCTACAGGTATGTAACAGAATTTGTAAACCTAGGCAATGTTTCAGCTCTTCGAACTTTCAGAGTATTGAGAGCTTTGAAAACTATTTCTGTAATCCCAGGTAAGAAGTAGTTGGTGTAAGGTGTTAGGCCCCTTGTAGCTCCAACTGTTATTTGTGTGCTGTCATTGTGTTTGTGTGTGAACTCCCCTATTACAGATATGTGACAGAGTTTGTGGACCTGGGCAATGTCTCAGCGTTGAGAACATTCAGAGTTCTCCGAGCTTTGAAAACAATATCAGTCATTCCAGGTGAGAGCTAGGTTAAACACTGAGGCTGACTTTTGTTCCATTGAAGTCAAAGTCACTTCTTTTGAGCATAAGTTTGCTGTGTGGTGCTCGTCTTGCCAAAAAGGGGAAAAAAAAAAAAAAAAGGCATGGATTATAAACCTGGATGATGATTTTTTTGCCTTTTCAATGTCAGCTTCTTTTATTTTGCAAAATCAGCCTTTGAGTTTAACAGATTCTTGCATGAAACATAAAGTCAGGACTATTAACTCATTCTGCTTCGTTTTTCTGCATTTTATTATTACAAGTTCTGTCTTTTACATTAAAAAAACGTTTTAATGCTATGGTTGTCTTTATTTTGAATTTTCTTCATTATTTAACCACTTAAAATTTACATTAGTCTTAATGAAAAGCAAGTAACAGGAAAAAGAAGCTATGAAAAAGTAGAAAAATATTGCACAGGAAAATGTGCAAATCAAATGCAAATTGTTATTATCCCTCAAAATTATTTACCTTTCTATCTCCTGCTATCTTTAAATTTTTGTGAAATCAGATTTGATATTAATTGGAAAGTGAATTAGTGGTAGAATAATAAATGCAAAGAAAAATTAAATAATAATTTCTCTAGCAGAAAAGCATGATTGATAAAATTTTCTGCTTGAGAATAACATTATACATTCAGTTTATTAGAACTGCATAATCATAAAAGGAATCGTTTTCTTTCATTCATCTTCATAAGCTCTGAGGCTGCTCACGAAGCTTTACTTTTTGAGAAGTAAAAAATAATTTCTTCTATGTGTCTGCATGACTTCTTAATTATATGGGAAGGACAAAGATACTCTTTTAAATCTATGGATCTTTTCTCTTTGCAGGCCTGAAGACTATTGTAGGAGCCCTAATTCAGTCTGTGAAGAAGCTCTCGGATGTAATGATCCTGACTGTGTTCTGTCTGAGTGTATTTGCACTAATAGGGCTGCAGCTGTTCATGGGCAACTTGAGGAATAAATGCCTGCAGTGGCCTCCAGACAATTCTACTTTTGAATTAAATGTTATTTCCTACTTCAATAGCACAATGGATGAAAATGGCACATTTGTTAATATGACAGTGAGCACTTTTAACTGGAAGGATTACATTGAGGATGAAAGTAAGAATGAAATATGTAACTATTTTAAATATACTTTTGGCTATAGTATGCCACTATTTGTGATCAAAGGATATTTAATGGTTTATATGTCCGCCTTATGTAGAACTGCTTAGAGTTCCTGATTGAGATCAAATACATACAATAAAAAAGCACAATAACCATAAAGCTTCCTAAACAAAATAGATTATCATCTAGCCACTTTGATTATTTTACCATTTATTTTTATTTTACTTTGTAGTACTTTCAAATTAATTTCCTTTGCTCACATACATTTCTATTACTTTCTACACAGCTCATTTTTACATTTTGGAAGGACAAAGAGATCCTCTACTTTGTGGTAATAGCTCTGATGCAGGGTAAGACACTTTCAAAAGTCCTCTGTTATATTCTGTAGAAAAAGCAATGACATGAAACCTATCTGCAGGAGTTGCAACTCCATATTTAGCAGAGTTAAAGAATTTACAAAGCTTTGCTGCTAAACAATGATTTCTTACTTAAATAAAAATCTTTTATTCTCCGGTGAAACAAAATACTCATTAACAGCCTTTCTTCCTGCCTGACTAGAAAGTTATGCCCATGTTAAGGACAAAATTTGAACTCCTGTAAAGTCTATTTTGGAGTTGTACTCATTGAAGAAAGAATGAAAGCAAAGGTTAGAACAGAGAAAGAGAATACATAAAATATTAAGAAAGCACAGTAGTGACTTCATAGTTCAAGGCTGAACCCTCTGGGATTTTTCAAGCATAACTTTTTCAGTACTGGCAAATTCTGCCATTCACATGTGCCCAATTACAGGCACAGAATTGCTCACTGAACTGCAATACCTGACTGGCAGCAGTGAAAAAGTCTGTCAAAAAAAAGTCTCAGCATTATGTGGGAGATCCGTAACAGTACAGTGAGATTTAGCTCATAACATTGCTTAATCTGTCTGTAACCTTAACAACATTTTAGCAATTATTTCTGCTAGGAAACTATTCATTTGGAATAAATACTCTATTTACAAATTGTGACTGAGCAGAAATTAAATATTTAGGTCATTGCAACCAGTGAACGGCTGGAAAGTGTATCTTTCATTTACTCTCTCATTAGTTCTCTTGTTAGGACTTTTTTTTTTTTTTCTGAGTGAATTGAAAATCATAGATTTCCTGTGGAAAAAAATAATGCATATTGTTCCAAAAGGTAATAAATATATTCCAGAAGGAAATAAATGTTATGACTAAGTACTTTCTATTTGATTTTCACATAGGCAGTGTCCAGAGGGATATATATGTGTGAAAGCTGGTAGAAACCCCAACTATGGTTACACAAGTTTTGACACCTTCAGCTGGGCTTTTTTGTCACTCTTTCGGCTTATGACTCAGGACTTCTGGGAAAACCTGTATCAGCTGGTAAGAAATTTTAATGCCATGATCAGTAGCTGGTATACAAAATGGTATACATAGTCTTATTTATACATAAACTAATAGCATAAAGCTGTTGCAGTAACAAAGATAAGTGTTGGAATATATACATATACATATGCTTTCTACTCCCTAGACACTGCGTGCTGCTGGAAAAACATACATGATATTTTTTGTTCTGGTGATTTTTCTGGGCTCTTTCTACTTGATTAATTTGATCCTGGCTGTGGTTGCCATGGCCTATGAAGAACAGAATCAAGCAACCATGGAAGAAGCAGAGCAGAAAGAGGCAGAATTTCAACAGATGCTGGAACAACTGAAGAAGCAGCAAGAAGAAGCTCAGGTAATTACGGAAATTGTACTTTCTGAACAGCTGTATTCTTATGGCAAGGATAATAATCTTTTATGCATTAGAACATGTACAAATTATTCAATGAACTACAAAAATATAAAAGTCTTCTTAGGTTACAAAATTGGAAATAGCTCATGAAAACCAATAGCTAAAGAAATAGCAAAAAAGCAAGCTAATGGTACAGAAACAAATGGCACTAAGTTCACCAGACTGCAGAAGTATTTGTGATAATAATGTACTAGAAACCTGACTTTAATTGGGCTTTGTTCATGATGCTTTTAAGTGTTACAGATCTTATGAACAGTATGACAAAGTCTTGTGACATTACTCCTTGTTTCAGTGTGAATGAGAAATGCCAGGCTTCCTACACTAAGTACTTGTGTCTTAACATTCATCAAATGGTGAGGATTGTAATCAGTGTCTTTTTAGGTTTCTGTCCAGCAAGGTATTTAAGAATACTCCTAATTCAAGCACACTGAAGTTTATATACCCTTAGAGCAGATTAGCAATCTTTATGTCAAAGATACCACTTCTAAATTATTTTAAAGTAATCTTTGTTTGCTTTGAAAAGAGAAGAAAAATATTTAAGATAAAAAGGCATTTTAATAGATACTTTTGTGTGAGATTTTCTTATCTGAATGTAAAATTCATGCAGTAATTCAGCTCTATTAGAAACCTGTCTAATTTCTGGCTTGATTTTTCTTTCATTTTTCTTCCAGCATGTAGACACTGTTGACAGGACAGTGTTATAAAATGCTAACAAATTAGAATATTCTGTGAAACTAGACTTTTTGGTAGTATTTTACAAATGCTTTTGCCAAGTTAGAATGACTCTATATAGTGCTAATAAAAAGTGAAACTCTTGAGCTGTTTATTGAAAAGATAACTTTATGTATGACCTGTGAAATCTAATTAGCTTATTTCTATTTTAGCCATTAAAGCATGTGAACTACAAATCACTAAAAAGAAAGCAGAATCCTGAAAAATTCAAATTTTATTAAAAACTTACATATCAGAAAGGAGAACTTTTTTAAAAAAAATTCTGTTCTTTTCATCCATGAGACAACTACATCATATAAAAAAATATTAGGAGGCTCATCTAGATGTTTGTGTGTTTGAGAGTGGGTCAGAGATGAAACCGATCCAGAATTAGGATGAGGACTAGAATGGTATTAAACAGACTACAAGGAAGGATGGATAAAGGCCCTAGCAAGTCATTACTTTTTAAAATTAATGACCACTGGATTCATTATAAGAAAAGCAATATTACCTTTTGTATGTGAAATTATTAGCAGAATGGATGCATTGCAAGGTTGATTACTGAGCTGCTGAATTGGTTTCTGGGATGGAAATGGGTGTGGGACTCTCTTCACTCCCTTGATAGAAACTTAAGTCATCACAATGGTCTTAGGATCGCTCCACTTGCTTGACCATTGTTAGTTTTATGAAGTAGATGGGTGGTGACTAAGCATCTGCTGCCTTTGTTGCTGTTAGAACTTTTGAAGGTCAGTATTCTGAAACCAGTATGACAAAATCTTGACTATCACCTTTTTTAATTGAATCCTTTCAATATTATATTTAATTTCATATTATATGTTTTAGTAAACATATTTAATATGTTTAGCAGAAAAGTCTGTATCAAGTCAACTTGCATAGCATGAGTTGTGTCTTGTGGTGCAGCAAGCCATTAATTCATACTGTGAGCTTTCTAGGTCGCCTTTCCTGTGTCTCATCATTCCTGAAATACTTGGTGTTGAATATAACATGTTTTGCTGGACAATTACTTCTCATCTTTGTTATATAACCATAGATTCTTGCCATTTCTCATACCACCCTTTTCTGTAAGCTTACAGCAGCCTATCAGCTTCCCAAACACATTCTTTCACTACAGAATTTCACAACGATCTCCCAGACAACTCCTTGTAGGAAGAGTACTAGACAGACCCTCAATTCTTCCTTTTTTTTGATGACTAAATGGTTTCCCTAATGAACTAAATCAGGTAGGCTTACGACTGTAGTTGAGGATGCTGGTCCTAAGTTACTCAAGCAAGTAACTGCATCCCTTTCTGTCAGAGAAAAAACCTAAACTTTTATTTTCTTTCTGGCTGCAGTAGTAGCAGGCAATAAAGGTACATTTGTGCATCTCTAACAAAGATCCACAGGGGAAATATGAGATGGGGAAACATGAAGAGGGAGGGGCACTTGAAGACATGTCTCCAGGATGTGCCTGTTGCCAGTGAGGGTAGAAGAAAAGTGAAGGGAGCACCCTTGCTGTGAAGAGACTGAGGAAAGACCTCATTCAACTACTTTCAGGCTGTCAGTTCGCTTATGATAAATTAATTCATCTGGTGGATGCAAGGGACTGGTTTTCTCTACAAGGACTCAGAAGGGATCAGCTTAATTAAAGCATGATGTCAGGCTTTTTTCAAGAAAATGGAGAAGGAGGTCTGAAATAAATTGAAAATCCCCATGTTTCTACTTTTCTGACCACCTTAATTTTAGACCAATGTCTTCTGCAGGAAGTCTTTAAGAAATAAAAATGCTATTGTTCTGCTATAGTTGATGCCTCAGATAGCTCATGATACTAAACAATGAGGAGCTATATGACTCAATATTTTATCTTTAATTGAATTTTTTTGTGTATATTTCATTCTCAAGGGTGCACAACCTGCAACATTACCACAGTGATAATAAAAACAGTTGACAATATTCTATAAAATTTATAATATTTGGCCTACTAAGTATGCCCTGCTTTGAAACCTCACAGGCTACAGCAGCAATAGCAGCAGCATCAGTTGCCTCAAGAGATTTCAGCGGTGTAGGTGGATTAGGAGAGCTCTTGGAAAGTTCTTCAGAAGCATCAAAGTTGAGCTCAAAGAGTGCTAAAGAAAGAAGAAACAGAAGAAGGAAAAGAAGACAGAAAGAAATGTCTGAAGCAGAGAACAAAGAAGATTTTGATAAGTTCCCCAAGTCCGAGTCAGAAGACAGTATCCGAAGGAAAAGTTTCCGCTTCTCCACAGAAGGAAGTCAACTGACACATGAAAAAAGGTTCACATCTCCCCACCAGGTACAGCACTGTCTTTTATTAAATGATATATGTCTACTCTAATTTGATTTTGACTGATATTACAGCAGCTTTAAATATTAGAAGTAATTTAAAAGATGAGTAAAGGAAAATACAGTGGTAGTACTGCTAACAGTGCTACAGTTTGATACGGTTCTAACCATAACTGCTCTATTAACAACAAGATAAAAAGAACTGTAATTGGTTTGAACTTCTCTGAAAATGTATTTCTCACAATGTATCTGGTAGATTGTGGGGAAAAAATAGTGTCTATTGCTGTCCTTAATTAGCTTATTTAAATAGTAGATAACGAGAAAAGGGGATCTAGTACTCCACAATAGACAAAATATATAGGGATCATTTTTGCTTTTGTTTACATGAATTTCATTGTATTATTCTGCTTAATTATAAATTCATTATACAAGATGGGAAATCATTGCAATGATAGAAAAAATTGCTGAGGAAGTAATTTAGTCCACCTTTCTAAGCTTTAATCCCTTACTTAAATCAAAGGATATCTTCCATCACTTAAGTATACCTTTGTTTATTTCACGTCTACACACAGTTATGGCATTTGTAGAAAAATCACTTAGAATGCATCTCTTCAGAATTATCTTTTTTCAACCAACAGATGACCTTTAGCTACTATTAAGACCCATACTTATATAGCAGCAGTTATCCTACTTAGTGATCCTATCAAATGTTTTAGTTTACAGACTGATATAAAATATGAGATTCAGTGGTAGAAATACCGAAATATGTTTCACACTGAAACATATGCATTGAGGGGAAGAAAGCTTAATTTTGAGACAAAATCTCAGTAATTAGTAAAGTACGAGCGGTGATGACTGGTTTTGAAAACATATATTTGCATTTCTAAGGAAGAGATGTTTGTTATAATTTAGAAGAATGACGAGGTTGTTCTCTGGATAATATATAAATAAAATGTAATTTAAAACAATTATTAAATCTACCTCAATTTTTTTGAGTAATATTGTAAAAGTATATTTCCAGTCTAATAAAATGCACTATTAGTTTTGGGCCAAAGCTACTCCAAAAAAATCTCTCAGTAATTGGAATGAGCGTTATGTCAGGCTGATAGAAAGGAGCTGCAGCCAAAATCTCATCTTCAACTGCACAGCTCTGTCTCACTTAGATGTACATACAGATGAGGATGGTGAGTGATTTGACCATGCTAAAGAGTCATTAACTGTGCTTTAACTCCTTGATAATAGGCCTCTTCATTACCTAGTCTGAATTCCCTGGTACTGCAAGAGGCAGGAAACAAATCATCTTGAGGCATCATGAATTATGGTGCAAGAAAATGTTAAATTTTTAAGAATTTAATTTTAAAATTTAAATTTTAAAATTTTAAAGTGTTCAAATTTTAAAATGCAAAGTAACTTGTGTCAAGTAAATAATCTAAATGAGGACACCTCACTAAGTACAGACTGTCTTGGGCATTCTCTGCAGTTGTGAAGGTTACCTGCGTATAACTGAAATAAAATGGAGTAGCCACAAGAGTGGAAGGATTAAGGGCAGTACAACTGTTAAAGGAGGAGCTAGTTTGTCTTGTTAGCCATGCAATTAGGGTTGCAGAGCATGAAGTGACACAGCATCAGAGTGCTAAGGACAAGTAATCTTCCCAGACAGCCCCGGTAGAGATTCTGGTTATTGACACAGTATTCCATGTGCAGGTGAATGACACAGCCTGCAAGAAAAGCCAGATTTTCCTTTCAGAACTTGCTTTCCAGAAGCATGTAGGTACATATATTTCTAACTCTATATGTGTTAAAATTCCAGCCATTTTGGCTTATATCTTTCATCTCAATCCAGGGACTTTCAGGCACTACTCCTCCTAAATTCTGGAGGGATTTGATCCGTGGCCTGATCTATTTGCTTGTGCTCAAAGCATAAGGCATATTGGAAAGATTGAACAACAAAAATGTAGCAGCCATGGGAACATTAGTAAAAAAACAAGGGTTGCAATGATGGCTACCCCCAGTAATTTTCAGATGAAACCTAGTGAGCATGTGATTTTTTTGAAGGAGTATAGGTTGGTCAAATAAGTTTTCAAAGAAATGTACAAAGAGTTTAGTAACTAGTTTACTGTTTTGTCAGATGTCAGTGTCATGCTCTATAGAAGCTAGAGATTTTTTTCACATAAAATTATTTTTTAGCATAAGCAAACCAGCACTTTTTCTTCAGCCAAGTTTACATAAATGGGTTAGCAAACCCGTTTGGCTGATATTCTTCAAGCAATTCAGCCTGCAGCTGACAGCCAGCATAGAAATTTTCAGCCCAAATTATTAAAATTTAGTATATCTGTAAGAGCAGAAAAAATGCATCTCATAAAGGTAAAGGCCTGCCAACCTTAATAACAGGCAGTACTACCAGTTCAGCACACACATTATGTGTTAGCATGTGTAAATCTGAGTATGCATTTACAAAGATAGAAACATATTGACAGATTTATATATTCAGTGCTCAGTTTTCACAGTATTAATATAGTCTTATATAGTACAGTGCAGTATTCACTTTCACTGCAATTATTCTAGGATAAAAACACTTCTATTACATATTAGCATCTTCCACCTGCAAAACTACAGAAAAATGGAGAGTAATCACCAACCAGTTTTTGATGTACCAAAAATGCCAAAATTTGTACAAATGCAGAATTGAAGAAAGCTTAATGCAGGGTTTCGTTATTTTCCACAATTAGTACTCCTTTTATTTATTCATGAATGCTGTTAGTAAAATATGTAGCAAGGGATAACATTCCATTAACCATCTTCTTCTGTAATTAAAAGATGAATTTCCAACAACCACTGATTTATTTTTCTCATTTGTAACAGGATACCTTTAGGTAATTTTGTCCCTGGTGAATGCTTGCTTTGAGCTGCCTGATGGCCAAGTGGTACCTTCTGGTAGATGAGCAGCCTACTATAGCCCCTGGCATGCTATGACCATGGGTGCTACTGGTCATGTTCACACCCAACCTCCAGAGCTTCCCCAAGCTGTTGCCTCTGTTGTTTAGCTCAGGGGTGCTGCATATATTGTTCCCAAATCATTGAGCTTATTGTGAAGAGGGCAGACAAGTTCTTTACATCAATTTAAACTGAACTTAACACCAAACTGAAGACCTTATTTTTCCTCAAAACTGCCCAACCTTTCTTATGCACAACATCTCCTCAGTCCTGCTACATTACATTAGAAAGATTTTTTTCCCTCTACTTATCTGATAAGATACCCTAATGAGCACATTCCCCAACAGACACATTGATACTAAGGAATAAAAAAGTTCCAATCATTCCTCCAGCACTATAGCTATTCTTTGAAAAGTCAAGAACCTAGGACTTCAATTCTAATGATCTTTTGGTTTGGTTTCTTCTAAATGTTTTACAGTCTTTGCTAAGCATTCGTGGTTCCCTGTTCTCACCAAGGCGCAACAGCAAAACAAGCATTTTCAGCTTCAGAGGTCGTGCAAAAGATATAGGATCCGAAAATGACTTTGCAGATGATGAGCACAGCACTCTTGAAGACAATGAGAGCAGAAGAGATTCTCTCTTTGTTCCCAATCGACATGGAGAACGGCGCAACAGTAACGTTAGTCAGGCAAGTGTGTCATCTAGAATGGTACCAGCCCTTCCAGTAAATGGGAAGATGCACAGCACTGTGGATTGCAATGGAGTAGTTTCCTTGGTTGGAGGACCTTCAGCTCTAACTTCACCTACTGGTCAGCTTATACCAGAGGTAATTATAAGCAAACCAGTAATTATTACAGTTTGGTTCAGGCATGAATTTTTTTCTTATTGCTCACCTTTGCATGCCTTGTAATTTCTTAGGCCTGCGAGAAATAACTTGCAACAGTTTCTAAATATCATAACATATGGGCAAAAAGTCCTCAACATCCTATGTCTGAGCCTCAAAAATGTATTATATTCTCCTTGCCTTCAGCAATAGGTCTGCGAATAGTAGGGAAAAAGCGTAAATTGAATTTGACAATTTGCATGTAGTTTCACTTCATCAACAAAGCTAGTAGTTTTTTTTATGTAGACTAAGAATATCACTTGGAAACATGTGCTTGTAAAATTAAGCAGAATGAAGTTACTACTACCATGACAGTTAAAAGAAATAGCCCTTAAGTGAATTTAGCTTGAAGAAATTTTTCTCACAACTTTGATGAGAAAAATACATACAATTCCCACGTACCTTTGCAATTGCACTGTAATTCAGTCTTGGTTTCAGACTTCTGTAAACTAATATATTCTTTCAAACTTTAAAAAAAGCAAACTTTTTAATGCATAGTATTTTAATATGGTTGCAGTATGGTAATTTGGTGTCTATAATAGCACTGTATTTAACCTGAAAAATATTTTGTTATAGTAATTACTGAGATTTCACTACTACTGTTATACATTTGTTTGTATTTTTTTGTTTTTCTCTTGTATCTTTATATAGACCTTCATGCCGTAAATGCAGTCAGATTATCTTAGAGATTAGGTGTAGGTGGTTCTATTTCAGAAATACATTCACTGAAAAAATATTTAACCATTTAACTCAATAGTTATCTCTAAAAAGCTCTAATGAATGCTCTAAAAGTTTTTTTATTATTCCACTAAAATAACCCCTTGGGAGTTCTGCAGGCTTTTAATTCTTTTTCTAGCTGGGGACAGAATAATGAAGAAAGAAGTCATAGTTTCCATGAATCAGAGATTCAGTGGTAGAACATGAATCAAGATTTAGGAACTTTTTACTTCCACTACTTTGTTTAAAGCTCTAGGTCACACTCCAGAAGAAAACCAAAGCACCTGTAAGGACACCTTAAATCTAAGGCACATTTAAGTACATACTGGGCTTTGGAAAGATAATTAGAAGCCATACAAAACAGAGAGGACTTGTGCATTTATTGCATGAATTTATCACAGATTTTGGATGAGGATTGTAGTGGATGAGAACTAGGTAGAAAAAAATATCAAATAAGTTGTGATTTTTCTCTCATACAAAATTCTCCAACCACCCTTATCACTTTAGGAATGCAAATAATTCTTAGAATTATACTCATGTTTCTTGTATCAAAATTAATTTCTTAAATAGTAGTTCATGTCTTTCTGAACTCACATTTTAATTATTTAATACAGTTAATGCTGGAAATTAAAGTGACAAGTTTCAACTTTGATCATTTACCCTTGAAAGAATAATAATAATCGCTAACAAATGGATACCTAGCAAAAATTTTGCCCACTCAGTCATTTAAACGAGAACCACTTCTGTTCCCACATTGCATTGGTTTTGTTGCCCAGTTGATTATTTGTAGCACTGTATAAAAATCCCACCGAGCTCCTCAATAAAGAACAAAGAAATTCCTACAGGAACAGAAACATTCAGTGTGTAAAAAAAGTCTAGCATACAGAATAAAGATGATTTTTATTATCACTAAAATATTTATACATTAATTATTGTTAACTGGTTTTAAGAAAGGATGGTTTCATTCCTCAGTATTTCCTTTACAGGGCACCACTACAGAAACAGAAATAAGAAAAAGAAGATTGAGTTCTTATCAAATTTCCATGGAAATGCTGGAAGATTCTGCTGCAAGGCAAAGAGCAATGAGTATAGCCAGCATACTTACAAATACAATGGAAGGTATTTGATGCATTTTATCTGACAAGCAGCTCAGTGAATTTCTGCTAACTTCACTTACAGAGCAATATTTATATAATTTCCCTCATAGATATAAAAGGGAACATGTGAAATCTCTGAACATCAGATACAAAGTCTTTTGATCATTTCTAAGATAATTTACACATTCTAAATACTCATTTATTTTCATGACACCTTCCAAAATATTATGCTACTGAATGAACTAACAGAGACAAAAAAGTCATAGCTGGGGGATTGCCAGAACCCTAAACAAGAATGCAGGGATTTTCTTCCTATATCAACATCGAAAATCAATTAAGATACAGAGGAATCGCTGTGATAAAGGCAGTGATGTGCTAGAGCAGTCATTTCCCTTGAATTTAAAATATAAGGACAAACAATAGGAAATTGGAATGAAAAAGATAATTTTAAAGAAAACCAACTGTAATCAACCCATGTCAATGTATATGAACTGCTTTCCTTCAGCATTTTTTTAATATTTCTTTGGTAAGAATTTCAAGGATCAAAATCCATCATTTCACTAAGTGAAAAAGTATACATCATTGGAACATTTTTCCTTATTTAATAGAAACTGAATACACTCACACTTCATACATACACCATTAAAATATTTATTATAAGCTTAAAGGATCTGTCTTCTGGGTATGAGCACAGTGTGACAGCTGTTATAGTCAGACAAACCCTGTGTCCTACAACACATGTTCTTAAAAGACAAGAGATTACCAAGAAAATGTACACTGTTCTTTAGATTACTTTCAGTCAGACTGGAAATACACTTTCTAAAGTGAGTTCTGAAGCCTCTGCTCTCAAATAAACAAGTAGACCCCAAACTAATTGTAGTCAGAAATGTAAAGATTATATTATCTATTTTCTTCTGTAAGTATTTTCAAACCAATCTCACAAGCTTGTATATATCTAAGTATATATTTAGTGCAAGTGTCAACCATTTGTACCTCTTGATTCTCAGAGGGCCATTTGTCTACCCTAGGGAAGAAAGGATATCCCATTAGAGGGTACTGCTCTCTTCCTCTAGCTGAATAGTTTGTCTATTCATTCTTCTGGCCAGAAAAAAACATGCAAATGCAAACTATACTGTCCTGATAGTTACCTCCTACCTATGTCTGGCTTCCATTATTTCTAAAGCTGCAAAGTGCAAGCAATCAAGCCTTCTGTGCCAACTCAGCAACCAATGTGAGGGGCCACTTTTACCAAAGCCTCTCATATTCATGCTACCTCTCAGCATTCTGAGTTACTTGTTCAGAAATGTGATTATTCCACCCAATTAGTATATTCCTTTGCAAGCACTGTCTTTGTTATGGTTTATAAAGATTATAGAAGACTTTCAGCATTTATGATACCTTTTTTTGCCTGGAGGCTACAGTCTGATGTAATGGAAGAGCTTGTTAGTTTCAAAGAATTTGAGAGCTGTGGCAACAGACAATTTAATTTCCTGTAATTTCACCCATACAGGACAATATTAGAGGCAAAAAATCAGTCCACTTGTCCTCTATGTGTAGAGTTTATCACTGAATCCTTATGAACAAATGCTGTAAAACAGCATGTTTGCTATTTTATGTGAGCAAAATCACTCACAAGTTTAATAATAATGTAGACCTCCCTGTGTTCTATGGGATATTTGAAAATTGGCAAATTTTAGATTAGCTTTGGTGCCACCATGCAAAAAACTTATTGAAACTGTTGTGGCCACTTCTTATGTACTTTGCAGTATTTCTCAGTTAAGCAAATATCAGTCCTCCATCTGGCCTGCCCTCAAATATCCCAGCAGATTAAATGTTAATTCTTGCTATTATGAACTAGTAGAAGTTACAATTCTTTTTTTAAGTTTGACAACAGTGAAATGGAAGAAAAAATAGTTTGTAAAGATCCTAATCGAGAGCAGAGTTGTTCTTTTAATACTAATGTTGTTTGCTTTCTCAATTGACAGACACGGCAATTGTGTGAGACATTTCACACAAAGTCTTAAGGCAATTTTTAAAATGAGAAAACAGGTGTTCTCTATATTAAAAATATGGATTCAAATGAGCAATAATTGATAAAGCCATTTATCTGTTATGATACTCTAGTAGCTCAGTGTAGTAGCACAGTACTTCTATTGGTTCAAAACAAAATATGTACATATTTCATTCTTTAAAAATAATTTATACTTTAGAAAGTTTGTACAAATTATTGTCATCATCTCGTTGACAGTGGAGTCATATTAAATTTTAATATCTAGGATTTAGATATTTGCTGTAAGCAAGCCAACTTCTGTAAAGTTAATATTTAGACTCTCCTTATTGTCATGGGGAAGAACTAAACATAGGTGAGGGAAACCCCAAATTAGTGTGATCTGTTTAGTTAAATGATTTGATTTCTTAAAGTATTTTAAACAAGGGATTTGAGGTGTATTTGAAATATACATTATATGCCAACTTTTTCTATCTGTTTTGGGATTTTTGTTTTTTTTTCCAGAGCTTGAAGAATCCAGACAGAAATGCCCACCATGCTGGTACAGATTTGCAAATACTTTCTTGATCTGGGATTGCTGGAGTCCATGGTTGAAAGTAAAACACATCGTCAATTTAGTTGTGATGGATCCATTTGTTGATCTTGCTATAACCATTTGTATTGTTTTAAACACATTGTTTATGGCCATGGAGCATTATCCCATGACAGAACAGTTTAGCAGTGTCCTTTCTGTGGGGAACCTGGTAAGTCGTTTGTCATAGAGTACTTGTTAAGAAATACACTATTCTAAAAGAAAAAATACATAAACATATTGCATCTGTCTTAAATTTTTTCCGGGGTGCTTCTTATAATCAGTGGAGAAAGTGATTTTTCCTGGAGCCTGTAATGAATCTATTTTGTAACTACTGTAATGAAGTGACTAGTGTAATTGAATATGTGCAGAAGTCTAGTCTGCAATGTATTGTCAGATTTCTTAAGGCCTCCTTTGGGTTTTTTCATTAAAAATTTAAGGTAGATGATGATTTTTACCATGGTAGTGATTTTCCATCATAGAAAATATTTCTTTTCCATAAGAAATCAATGAAATATTCAGATGTCAGAATTTATTTTTGAATTTTTTTCAGCTACGTTACAGTGAAAGTACTTTTTCAAGAAAGACGTATTTCTTGTTAGCAGTAAGTACTTGCCACTTTAGGTAACAAAAAAGTACTTATTAAACTATAAGATTATTACTTATTCCCTGACAAAAAGCACTCTGTCTCTGTAAGCTTAGTAGGGTTACATGTAATTCCTTTTCTCTGCAGATACCTAAATGTACCAGAACACTTAAATGTTCTTGTCTGTTTCTCTTAATTTGCTTCTAATGCTCAGTAAGCAGAGTACTGAACTTTGCAAGTGTTTGTTTCAGAGGAAGATTCATACATTTTTAAATTCTTGCCAGCTGACATAACTACTAATAGTTTACACAGGAGATGTCTGGATTGACTCAGCTAGCATGCAGTCCGGAAAATTAAAACCAACCAAGTATTTTGAACTAATAATTCAAAAAAGATTTCTTCTGAAATTTCTTCTAATATTTAAATGGAGCAGTAAGAGTGTTCTCAGAGTATGTTTTAAAGCATAAACATTTTCCTTGTATGTACTGGTAATACATCCCTCTGTTGCTTTTTTTAAAAAAAACAGAACTAGAAACGAACTTATTACCTATGCTTTCTTACATGCATTACAGTTTAATTTCTCCTGAACATATTGCTGGCATCACAGATTACTGAACACTGAATTTTAAAATGCTACTCTGTCATATTGGTAGAATTATTTCTTCCAAAGCGTTTATACTTACCAGATCTTCTGCCTTTTCCAATTTTTATCTTTATATTTACTTCAACATATCAAAAGTCTTATTTTTAACTATCTTTGTAAGAATCCAGAATCCTTAATTAGGACACTCTATATGCAGTGAATGCTATACCTGCTTGTTTCATTTAAATTCTGTTTTATCTATTTTATTTATTAACCTTAATTTTGTGATTTCCATTTAGGTTATGTTAACTTACTCTTTGCTTGTGACATCATGGTCTATTTGAGGATAAATTAAATACAGCAAATCTGACTGTATTCTCGTTACCACACACAACAATATCTTTAACCTTTCTCTGATTGTATGGTAAAATCTCTCATATCTCCATTTTAAAGTATACTGTCACAAGGCAGTGGCAGAGTGTGCTGGTGAACTTTAGTAAGCTTTTGGATCATCTAAGTTATTCTTTGAGTGTTGTGCAGAATATTCATATGTTTGTAGTGGTTTTGCATTATGCTCCAAAATTTCTTTATTATGCTGCACAAACCAGTGATCACTACTCATTGCAAGAAAGTGTTGGATCAAACAATGGACATAAAACCAATAAGGCAGATTGATAATTTCACATTTGGCATTTCCAGAGAACATATCATAGAACATTACCACTATGAATTTCTTTTTCCCAAACAGAAATATTTATCACACAGAATATTAGCTGTGCTTGAAACCTTTATATCTTTACAAAAAGTTCAGTGCAAGAAACTCCAACTTTCCCCATGTTTTCCATCCACACCCTGCAAGTCTGACCTAAAAGACAGACCTTAGAAAGCCTCTCAGAGTCTGACCTTCAAGGGTTTCTCCTAACAGTTCTGTTTAGATTGTGAGCAAGAAAAAAAAAACCCAAAACAAAGTAACTGCTGTAAAGTCTTCTTTTGCTTTACTGCGACTATCTGCTAGAAACAGGACTGAAAAACTTGGGTGGTACCACATTATCTGTTGGATGGATAGTCTAGAATGTATCAGTCAAATATGAAACAGAGCTGAGCTGCTGAGCTGCTTCTTATAGCTTTATCAAACTTCTGCCATCCTATATCCATGCTGATTTAGTAATTTGTTTTTAAATACCAGTTTTCAGTGTTAGAAAAACTAAGATGCCATTTAGAGATTGCAATCAGCAATTAACTGTTTTACATAGTGACAGGTACAAGTAACAGGTATGAGAACACAAGCTGTATTAGAAACTTTTTACTTAAGTTTATAAATTTCTCACAATGACTCCACTAATGAATTACATTTTGTTTTAGGTATTCACGGGGATATTCACAGCAGAAATGGTACTAAAGATAATTGCCATGGACCCTTACTATTATTTCCAAGAAGGCTGGAATATTTTTGATGGTATTATTGTTAGTCTTAGTCTCATGGAGCTTGGTCTTGCAAATGTTGAAGGATTATCTGTTCTTCGGTCATTCAGATTGGTAAATACTTGATAATTAAATAATTGCATGTAGTTCTGTCATTTAAAAAAAAGTGCTGATGTCTGTGTTAATTACCAGTACTGCAAAGATATATAGTTAAACAGCTCACAGTATTTTTCATATATGCCTTACTTGCAATGTTTGATATGTACAAGTTTTAGGTGTTTGTCAGTTCATGTCCTTTTATCTCTTTTGGTATAAAATTATCCTATTGATGTCCTGTCCTACTGATACCCTTTGCCAGCATAAGACTGTCTGCTGTCTTTTGAGAATTTTATAAATATTACAAAATTATACTGGAGGCACGAGAGTCAGATTGTTTAGTACTCATAATTATCACATTGCTTGAAAACCCAAGTTATTTCCTAATATATATATAGAGCAGGAAGTGGTGACCTAGTTTATTAGCTCAAATTACCAGGGTCACATACCACAGTTAAGTTATTGAATATTATTTTTAAGTTATTGTTTCTGCTGTGATTGGACATCGCAATATCAGCATCAAACTGTTGCTTCAAAAATTGTTCTCTAAATAAGCCTGGAAGTCCTGATGTGGTGCTGAGGGAAATGTGAAACCAAGCCAGAAGACCGGGAGTTAGTGAAGGTGATGAAAAGACTACAAACTTGTAAAATGTCATTAAGTAATTTAGTGATTCGGTAATCCACTGAAAGTGGATGTTTAAAAATATTAAAATCAAAAGTGGTAAAAACACGAATTATGTTGGGTTTTTTTCTATGAGTATCACTAAGTTGAAATGCTGACCAATGTTTACACCAATACCAAACTCCATGCTACCTGCCTTCCATTAAAATAAGCACATGTTCCTGCTGCAGAACAAATTAATCTACAGAATTAATATGCTCTGCTAAACAACTTGGACCTAGCTTCTGTTTCATAACTAATGCTAATGATTCCTCTGGGCTTTTTGTTTTACAGCTTCGAGTTTTCAAACTGGCAAAATCTTGGCCAACACTAAATATGCTGATTAAGATTATTGGCAACTCAGTGGGGGCTTTGGGCAATCTGACCCTGGTTCTGGCCATCATTGTGTTCATTTTTGCTGTGGTTGGGATGCAGCTGTTTGGAAAAAGCTACAAGGAATGTGTCTGCAAGATCTCCAGTGACTGTGTGCTGCCACGCTGGCACATGCATGACTTTTTCCACTCTTTCCTGATTGTATTCCGAGTGCTGTGTGGAGAATGGATAGAAACGATGTGGGACTGCATGGAGGTTGCAGGCCAAACCATGTGCCTTATTGTTTTCATGCTGGTCATGGTGATTGGAAACCTAGTGGTATGTGATGACCTTTTCTGTACATTAACTCTGATACATAACATAACTATACATAACATACAGCTAGGTAATCAGAATGTTTGTCATACTCCTGTTTAGAATTAAAAGAGTAAATCTAAAAGAGCTAGATTTTGAGTAAAAACATATGGTGATTTCCTTCCCCTTTTCCTTTTCACCTATTTCTATACACTGGAGCATGGAAATACATTAGGGGTCAAGGAATTTAGGAATACATCAAAATGTCAAACACCCTGTATTGGAGAAACGCATCTAATTTAGAGGTGTTGTTTGAATCTAACTGACTTCCTAGCAACTCTTGAAATAATACAGCTCATGCTAAACCAGCTCCTGGGCAGCTGCTTCTTCAGAGGAAAAAAATCTAATGGACTTTCTTACACCTATTACCGCTAATTCCAGCATGTACTTTTGACTTAAAATGTAAAGTATAATGTAGATGTTCTTACGTAGAACATCAAGACTTTAAGTACTGAACTTTTTGTCTTACTAGTTGCAGAAAACAGGAATAAAATACAGAGTAAATGGATGTCCATCCTAAAAATTTATTTTAAAGTTTCTAACTCAAATTTACAGAGGAAATCTTCACAGAAAAAAATTATTTAATCTGACTTATTATTCAAGCTTGTTTTATTTATAATCTTTTCAGTTCATTCTGATATGCCTAAAAATATATATATTTCATTACTCATCAAAATTCTCTTCCTTTAGGATATATTTAACGTGATTTAAATTTTTATAAAAAAAGAATTCATAGTGCTGTTATCCTAGTTGTTTGCATGACCTTGCAATCTTGACATTATTTCAACAGACATGTGCAGAGCCACAGAAATTTATGATCATGTCACGATATGGCCAAATGGCATAAATAAGCTTCCCTATAGTTAAATGTGTTAGGACTCTCATATGCAGTCTCTATGAGATTTCGTTCTTCTGACTTTCACAATGCCAGAAAATGACCCTGAAATTCAAGAGACACTTTGAGGAGTATATAAATCTGAAACAGTATTTCGGTGCTGAAACTAGTACTATAAAAAATAGTAGAGCAGGTTATTGTTCATAAATAAATTTCCTCAGACTGAAAGTAGGGAATGATTAATTGCTTGTAAGCTTTAATGAAGTTTCTACAGTTTATAAAGGATTATATTAAAACAAGAGTAATGATGTTTGAATTCTGAGGCAATAAACCACAGTTCTGAGGAAATACTGCAAAGATTGCTACCTGCTGATAAAATAAATAAATTTTATTTTTAAATTTGCTACTTAAGACCAAAAAGATGTTCATTTTTCACCAAGTGAAAAGGGTAAAAAAACCCCATACAAATAATATAGAAGTATTACAAATAATGGAGATTAAAGTGTAGAAATAATTTTAAAATATTCCTTTCACCCTTTTATGACAAGCTTTATAGACTTTAGAGATAAGCCGAGAAATAACAGAAAATCACAGTCACACGGAATAATCTTCCAAAGATTAGTTAGAAAGCGTAAGTAGGTTATTATAGCATTAACAGATACAAGTTTTTAAAATATCTGCATCAAGGAAACTTATCTAATTTAACGACTCATGTTTATTTAATTGTAGTTAAATGCCAAGTGATTTTAATAGATTTAGGCAAAGCCTTTCAAACCTGTGATAAATGTGAATAGCTAGAATTTCTGTTACTTTTTTTTTTTCATTTTAGACACTAAGCAACCGTGTTGCTTCAAAGAAAGAAGAAAAAATTCAAAATAATTAGGCATTAGCTTCTCTGTTTCCATCTTCTGAGTGAATGCTGAGCAAAACAAATAAAGGGATGTTTTGCAGTTTAAGGGGCTATATGGCTGCCTGAAATTAGTAAATGTTGCCTTGCAAGACAGTGTGTACTATTTGACAGTATCCTGTAAAAATACTTACTTCGTATATACATCTTTCTAATATACAGCTGTATTTTCTCACCTTCTAGGTACTGAACCTGTTTCTGGCCTTGCTGCTGAGCTCATTTAGTTCAGACAACCTTGCTGCTACAGATGATGATAATGAAATGAACAATCTACAGATTGCTGTGGCAAGGATTCAGAAGGGAATAGATTATGTTAAAAGAAAGATACAGGAGTTCATTCAAAAAGCCTTTGTTAGAAAGCAGAAAGCTTTAGAGGAAATCAAAGCACTTGAAGAGCTAAACAAGAAAGACAGCTGCATTTCCAATCATACTGCTGTTGAAGTAAGCAAAGATCTAAATCATCTAAAAGACGGGAATGGAACCACCAGTGGCGTAGGCACAGGCAGCAGTGTGGAAAAATACATAACTGATGAAAATGATTACATGTCATTCATAAACAACCCAGGCCTCACTGTGACAGTGCCAATTGCAGTTGGAGAATCAGATTTTGAAAATTTAAATACAGAAGAATTTAGCAGTGAATCTGATATGGAAGAGAGCAAACAGGTAGGACTTCTTGTATCTCAAAAATTAAATAGTATTAATGCATTTAGATATTACTTAATTATGTATTTAATTTTTTAAAAACTGTCTTATCTCATGTAAATATATTTTATATTTTATTATTTTATGCAACTGTGATTCTAGGAAATTGTTACCCTATGCAATGGAATACTAGGGGGTGCTTACAGGTTTCCTTTTTAATACTCTGTTTATTAGCATTTTAAATATGATTATTCTTTGACAAATGCATGACATTTTAGGACTAGAACATATTTCATAAAGTATTGTTTCTGTAGTACCTATACTATGATAAGGATTTATGGAACAAGAATATTGTAGAAGGCTAAGAATATTGTCGAAGGCTAAGGAACAATCAGGACTATACAGCTTTGCATACCCAGTGAAGAAATTTAATTTTTTTTTCTATATTTGGGGTGCTGAAAAAATGAGCCTTGAGACGTGATAAAACAGTGATATATTCTGTATTGTATAAAATTAGTTTTGTATAATATTTGTACAGATTTTGGGTTTGGAGACAATGGCTAGATGAATTGAAGTAATCCAGGTACCATTCAATGTTCTGGTGAAGCAGTATCGCAAATTATACTGGAGAGCAGAATAATCTCATAATATAAATTCATGTGGAAGCAGTTTACTTAAAAGCCCTATGCTACTGTTATTCTGCAAAGAGACAGAAATTTGTTTAAAAAAACAGAAGCCACATACCTCAAAATATAAGTGGCTCAATACAAGCAATGATCATGAACAGGTGATAATGTCATTTGAGGAACTCTTTGTGTGCTTGAGTAGTGATCAATGATGAGAATAAATGTGTTAGCAGAATATAATTATATCCAATGCATTAGAAATGTAGGAGCTGTGAGATTTAAGGGATCAGAAATCATGGATAAAGATCTTTGCAATAAATACTGGAAGTTATGATATTGTGTGATAAATAATTAAAACAAAAGGGTTTGTTTATAGAAGAACTTCCTTTATATGAAGCCCTGCATTCATGCAGGCTGTTATTTATCCCGTATATAAATATATATATATATCGGAGCTGCATAACTGCTGTATTTGCAAATAACAATGTAGTCGTCAGCAATACCAAACAATAGCATACAACATTAATTGATAGCCATGATTCAGTTAATCATGGTATAGGTTTTTTGCTAAAGAACATAGAGGAACATAAAAAGTGTGTGTTTATTTGCAACTACAAAGAAGGTTACTGTGCATAACAGTCCTAAAGACCAAGACATTATACCATCTGCCTGAGTTGGTCAGTCATAAGACAAACATTTTCAATGCAGAGGCATAGCACAGTATAGCAGTAGCATTTACCCATGGCAATTTAAGAACAGAAGAGATGCAGGAACTGCAAAGTCATCTAATCTCTGCAATCAACTAATATAAAAAATCAGGCATTCAAAGTGCCTCTGGGTCTGAGAGCTAAGTATTTTTCAGGTAAGCCAACCTAATAAAAGCTCTTTGTCTTTTCCAAGGAACCTTAGCAAAGTCTTCTAAATCTTTTCATATATTCCAAGATATTTTACTATAAATTTTCTGTTTTCCTGTGGCTAGTTTTGAGAAATACAGTGATGAGTGCACTCCTAGTAACGCTGTCTTCAGAAGCTACATGCCTAAAACTTTCCTGAACACATTATTTTGAAAAACTTTGCAATTTACATTAGGAAGTCAGGAGGCTTATACACTGTGCTAAACATGCACCTAGGTGACATGCTAGCTTCAGCAGCAGAGCTGGCTTACACCTGGCTCCTGATCCCCTGGCAAACTTTACCCCTCTCTCTGCTGCAGTGCTTGTCGGCCTGTACTACTAGGCATGTCACTGGAGAGATGTAAGTGAAAGAACATCATCCCATTGGTATTATTTGTTTATTTCTTCTTTAAGTTAGATTGAATGGGTCAGTTTACATTGCACTGCCATATATTCTGTCAGAACAACTGAGGACAGAACTAAATGCATTGCAAAGGAAGAAACTCCTATACTTTCCTTGTGAACATATGATGTAAGTGCCACCCGAAAAAACAGAGTAAGAGCCCTTGTTGTATTGAGATATTGAGAACTATTGAACTATACCAATTTCAGGGTTATTTTCACAAATCAATTGTTTTGCTCATTTCCATCATTGCTTGGTTTAGGCATCATGGTTTTTTCTTCCATGGCCATCCTGAAGTCTCAGGAACAAAATAAACAAAAATGGATTTTGCCTTTTTCAAAAGGACTTTAGGTGTATTGATATGTCTTCAGGAAGAGAAATTGAATCCAGAAGTCTGAAGAAACAATTTGAGTGTGAAAATTTCAGGTGACTGGGAAACCTGCCAGAAAATGGTAGGTGGTGAATCTATTAAAATGTGTGGAGAAATTTGAAGTTGGGATAGGAGAAGTTTAAGACTTCTGTGGAGCCTCAAGGTTTCCATAGAATCTAATAATCACTACCATTTTGCAACTAGAGCAATAGTGCTCCCCTCAAATCATTCTCACACACAACTATTCAGATTTTAACTCTTTGACATGTTTTTGTGCAGTGCAAATGTGCCTACTGTTGTTGTCTAGTGGTGAATGCTATATTACTTGCTATTTCTGTTCTGGATACATTATTCCATTCCTTCTGGATGATTTTTAGGGAAAGGAGAAAGTAGTGGGGTTTTTTATTTATTGTGTGTATAAAAATAGGCGTGCTTAGGTAGTATATGAACAGATGTTCTGACGTGACAAAAATTTATGAAGATTCCCAATCTTCTCCTATCAAGTCAACTTCTGGTGCTTTCTGTTTGTCTTTTGAGGAAGATAAAGAGTATACTGGCACAGTGTTTTAAGCTACCTCTCTAGAACAGTACACCATCATTTGCTTTATTTATCCTCTCAAGGGATACCACTGAGACAACATACCTCCTAGGAGAAGGCCTGGTCTGCAAAAGGAGGGGTAAGAGATGGAACAGAACTCTCCCTGCTTTACTTGTGGCAGTTCTTAGCATTTAAAAGACCTTCAGCCTCAGGAGGTATCCAGTTTAATAACTTCTTATTTAACAAAAGATCTGTGAGAAACTAGGTCTGCACAGGAACTGAAAAATGAACCATTTTTTTTCTCGTGTCTTATTTACTGCCACTAATATTAAGAGCAGAATGATTATTTAAAGTCTATCAGCAGTAATAGGTCATGCCAGAAGTGGAGCAGGGTCTGTGTGCCCCTGAGGAATATGCCAAGAGCAGGTAATTACTACAGAAATTGTAACTGCAGGTGAGGTGAGTGAGGGAAAAATTATAATTTTTCCTATTTTTATTAATTGATTTAATAAGGTACAAAATAACTCTAGCCACCAGGTTCCTAAGTTTTTTAGGAGGCCAGTTCCTTTTATTTTTTTCCCTTACATTAGGACTTTCAAATTAATTTGCTAGTTAATGACTTCCTAATATACAATAACCTAATCTGAAACCTGGTTGAAAGTTCTAGGCAAAAAGAAATCTTATTAATACATATCACTAGAAGTTTGGGGAAGTCTCTGGATGAAATAAGCAATAATATTTATTTGGTTTAAAAGTTACCCACTATTTTACAGTAATAGCTGGCTGAAAGTACCTGAAAGAAGTGAAAATTTAATTGATCCTGTGAAGGAAGATTTTGTCAATATACACTATCAGATAACAGAGGTGCAACACCTGATGAAGTTACCATCAGAAATAACAGATTTCTGCTCTGAAAAGAAGATACTCAAGATAATTACATTTAAAGAGAATAAGAAATTTAGAAGTAACTAAAGGGGATAATTTGCTGCTTTTTAAAGGTAGCATTGTTTCTATTATAAAGTATGCCTGTTGATCATTAAAGTGAATGGACTACATTAATCTTAACAAATGTAAGACTCTTAACTATTTCTGTACCACTTAAGAACTGTACATTATGTCTGAATCACAACTTTATTCTTAAAGTTGTGGATTTCAACAGGGATAAGTAATTTTAAAGACATGCATCAGTTATGGGAAGCTTATTTCACAACTAAAGAAATACATACACCTACAGATCTTCATCATTCAGAATTCCAAAGTTTTTATATGTACAGTATATAAAAATTCAGACTGGTTATGTATGGCTGCCCAATTAAATGCTGAAATCACAACAGATGGTTTTAATAAATTAAAAATATCCCTCCTCATCAAACACACTCATTTTTCCAAACAAGATATAAATTCAGATTTCTGAGTGGCTTCACTAATGCCTTTGTGTCTAGGTGAAATAAAAAGACAGAAACAGTTACTGTTTCTCAGAGTTTGAGCATTGCCAATGGGGTTTGATAAATTTCTTACCTAAACAGATGTACACGTTTGATTAATTTGTTGACTGATTTTTTAACACATTTATTTGAAAATATCCTGCAATCTAAATTCCCTTTTTAAAAAACTAACCAATTCTGGAACAGTATCTTTGAAAGTCACCGATTCTTTAAGTTTTGGACTAGCTGTGGATAACTAATGAATGGAACCATGTCTTTGGATACACTGATGGGCCACTGCTCAGATAAATATCCAGTTGTCTTCTGAAATCGTTAGAAAGAGACTATAGAGTCCGAAGTATGTAGCATACTAACCTGAAACTGGAAACTTAGACAGTATGGTACTTCATCACATTTAATTTGAACAGAAATTAAGGAGGTTTATTGTAAATGGGATCTTTTAAGTTCTACCACCATTACTTGAGGATGAAGGAGGAATGGGAAGACATATATCTTAAAAGATTTTGCTTTCTGCATGCATGTTTTTTAAAATAAGAGACAATCACATAATTAAATTAAGATTAGAACTTTTTAAAAAAACCCAAACCTTAAAATTTTCATTAATATGCAATAAGCACTACATAAATACCGGAATATTTCTCCAACCTGGTAACCATGTCTGTATTTAATAGATTGTACTTTCATTTATGCTCTACAATTTCAGAGTGCAGATTATCAGGTCTAGTTTCTGCATTTCTAATTTCTCTAAAATAAACTAACAAGTTCTGTAGAAAAGTTTGTCAAACATTTCAGGTGGTATGTATTTCCCTTTTTGCCAACTGATAATAAAATATTTAATAATAATGTTTTAATTGTTTTAAAGCCATGTTGAAATTAGATATTCCAAAAAGGAAAAACTAGAGATCCTATGTCTTGAACTTCACTACCTACCATTCTTACTTCTCACAGGGGTAAAACCAAGCTGGAGCAATCAAGAATGCAGCTCTGGTGCTTTTTAACCAGGTAGAGCAACGTGTCACCACTTTCACACAGGTTACCTAAGCAAGTTATACATATATATGTATATATATATATAATCACTTTTCAATGAATTTTGACTGGCCTGCATGCTCTTCAGCTATGTACCTTCCCTATCCATTGCAAGACAGTAGAAACATGCACAGCTGCTCTCTGCTGAGTCATGGGACTCACATCACAGCATGGTCAGGTGGGACTGGCAACCCCAACATACATTTTTTATCTGCTAATGATTTTTTCTGGATATTTTAATACAGTACTTAGAAATAACTGCATGCACTACAGGTTTTGAAGTATGGATCATAAAAGTTCTGGAATGTTATATGTTAAAGAAGCCAAAGAAAAAGGGAGCATGAATAGTTTTTAAAAACTAAAAACAACCCTTTTTGATTCAGCCCTTATAAATGTTTAATGAAATTTATAAAGTGATCTATGTAATGACTACTGCCACAATTTCAGCTCCTGAATCAACAACATTAAAACTATTAGCATAGATACTTGCATAAAAATTACACCGTTATACTGTTACAGCTACAATGCACTGTAATGCAAATCTTCAAGATGCTACCAACTACATTCTTTATTCATTTGGGCAGTGCCTATCTTGATTTTATCAATCATAAACAGAGAAAACAGTTCCATAATTGCTGAAAGTACACTTCACAACTTAGCCCCTAAAAAACTATAAAAGCAAAGCTTATTACAAATAGTCTTTTCTTAAACTTTAACCTCATTAATAAATAGTGATATTCTAGAATGTCTTTCATGATAGCAGTCTGTGACTAAGTTGGGGGACTTTATTTGGTGCAAATTAGAAGACTAAGAAAGTAGTTGGCAAAATTCTTATAAAATTGCATGTATATTTACCCTAGTTTGTTGCATTTTTTTTCCATTATAGACAAGTGTGATCTCCATTTATGCATAATTGGCAGAGTACAGGAAATATTGCACAGGAACTAAAGTTACATGAAAATAAGGAAGTTAAATGATTCTAGCTAAATTTGGCGTCCAAATTTTATTGGGATGATTTCAGTCCTATAGCAGGATTCAAAGCTGATTTCTTACTGTAGAGTCTCTGGGGCCTCAAAAGGATAACCAAATGATTTGATTTGTACCACTGATTACAGTTTATGATCTATCTCTATTATATTCTGGTACAAATTGTCCAGAAGTGCCAAAAGAAATTAATACTGCAGTGTATTCTGAAAATTCTCATATTTTACTGGTTAGATTTTAAACCAAGGTATACTTCAAACATCAAATAAAGTCCTAAGTAAAGAGATTGTAAACTTGTTTTCTTAATATGATATAAATGTCAAACATCATAAGATCTGATATTTTAAGTCAGTTATTCTTAACTTTTGAATATTTGATCACCATTATTTTATATTTTATCATGTGATTACAGTGCAGCTTTCAAGATTTAAAGAATAAACCCACATGACGTAATTACTGAAGGCAATTTGTAATGGCTGAATCCCTTTATTTTATCGTCACTTGAATCATGAAGCCGTCTGTAAAGCTTAAAATTTTAGTAGCCTGCTCTTGCTCTTATTGAAATCTAGAATAAACTCAAATGAGAGCAAGACTGGGTCCCAAGTGAATGCATTTTCTTGTAAATGGGCACATTAACATGCTGTTGGTCAAAGCTTGTTTTAATGATCTAAGCTTTTGAAAAGAGATGCACTGCTCTGAAAGGACAATATGGAAGATGATCATGCACATATTAACCATGTATTTGGGTTGGTGATGAAGCATTTTTTTAATGTTATGCTCTATACAATAATATTTATAATAATGTTTTCAGAAAAATATAATCCCATTGAGGTAGCCTTTTTTTAATTTATTTTTGTGTGCGATTTCCACAGTATTGCTCAGGCTTCTGCTCTTAGTCAAGCATGTTGTTTTGCTGATTCAGGCCTTGAGAATGCTGCATCATAAGCAATTGCTTTCAAGTGTATCCTTGTAAAGGAAAATGTGATATTACTGAAGATACAAATAAGTATTTACAGGGCATGGCGTATTCTAGAGGCTTATAATCACATTTATGAGACAAAAAGAAGACTATGTTAATTCATTATGTACCTTGAGTTGCCTATTAGTTTTATTAGTTGTATTACTTGAAAACATCCCAACATTATTGAATTTTCCTTATTTAAAATACAGTGGCTCTTTTTTCACAATATTTGGTTTTATTTAGTGAAGAAACTGCCTATAATTTCAGTGACAGGTTTCAGAATTGTTATTTCTTTCTACTAGAGGGATATACAATAAGATGTTTAATTCAGAAAGCTTATTTCCTTTTTAAAGTAGAGTCTTATGTGTGGATAATAATGTGTGTGCTAATAATGCTTAATATAGCCTATCAATGTGCATTTTGGTCTGTACATGTAATTTAGAAAGTAAAGTTTTAAATATGCTCACAGTATGTGGTGCAAAACGATTTATTTCAGATGTACTAATCTACATGATGAGTGATAAAATTATGCCATATAGAGGCAATACAGTTGTAACTAACATATACAAATTTTGGAAATCATAGAGGATGTGCAGTATGAAAAAGAAAACATGATTTTCAAAGTGCTTAGTAGGTGAAAATAAATAACTGGAAACATCCATATCTCAATCTATTTATCCAAAACCTTTGACATTTGTCACCATGATTTTTCATGTATGACAGATCATGACATGTAAGAAGGGAAAGAATTGGTTTCAAACTCAGACCGGTGTTCTTGTCAGAAATTATTTCTCTCATGAGACAAGGCTTTTAATTCTGGTCACAACACAGTAATGGCCAAGCAGCCTCAAGTCTGAGTGACTCTACATTGGCTACATTTGCACGTGTGTGAAGGGCAGCTCCTTAAGCTTAATCCTGAAATTGTCCACCGCCTGACATGATTTTTTTTTTCAAACTTCATTCATCTCATGTAAGAATTGGAACAGGCTGTCTAGAGAGGTTGTAGGCTCCATCTCTGGAGACATTCAAAACTCATCTGAATGTGTTCCTGTGGGATCTACTCTAAGTGATCTTGCTCTAGCAGGGATGATTGGACTAGGTGATCTTCAGAAGCCCTTTTCAATCCCAATCATTCTGTGATTCTGTGAAATTCCTGTGTATAAACCAGATGTATTTCTCTGCCATGCTTGTTTTATTGTTGCTTGCTGATTAGAAGCCTTATTTGAAATTAAAAGAGAATGTATATTGGATGAAAAAATCTGAAGTCACAAACAGTATTAACAATGGCAAACAAGTTACAAACTCGAGGTCACATTTTTACATCATTTTTATGTAAGCCTGCTAAATATTTGTCCTTTCCACTTTCTTATGAGAAATTGATTATGAGCAGTCTTACATGACAGATAAACAGCTTGACCTGATCAGAAATTCAGTGTGCTTGGTAAAAAGTTCCTTAATTTCAATTTGTTGTAACTCTACAATTCCTGTGGGTTTCAGATCTTGAAATTATTTTACCGTAGTAAGGACTACAGTATTTCTGCTGTACAAAACAAAAAAAGTTTAAAAAAATTGAATAACAGAAAAATTCATAATGGAAAGGACCAGAAGTGGTCTCTTATGCACAAAAGACTGGAATGTATAGAAGAGATTTCAATTCTGGTAATTTTTGCTTTCTGCAAAAATTAAATTGTGCAGAAATTTGTCATTAAATGTCATTAAATTTACAACTTCCATTGTATGTTTGTGAAAACACCATCTGTAGTGGATGTGAAGATAGATGTGGAGCTTTCTGTTAGTTCATTTCACTGAGAAAATTAAGACACATTTTCAGTGTAATCCAGTTAAGTAAAGAAAAAGACATAACTTTAATGAAGTACATGCAAGGTCTCCAGTTTCAGTACTGCTGAGAATACTTCAGAAGTCTTATACGAGGATCAGGTTAGTAGCCAAAATAGATTTAATTTTTGATTTTGAGATGATGAGCTGGGAAACAGAGCTATATGATTTATGTGTCATTAATATGTTTTACTTATGGTGATGCATATTTATAAGTATAAATTTAGCATTCTTCAAAAGTCAGACTGGCACGATTTGATTCAGTATAATTTAAAAAAAAATATGTATCTAATGAGAAAAAACTTTTCTGTGGTACTTTACTTGCAGAAATTAAATGCATCCAGTTCATCAGAAGGCAGCACGGTTGATATTGCTCCTCCTGGAGAGGGAGAGCAAGCAGAAATTGAAAGTGAAGAAGCTCTTGAACCGGAAGCCTGTTTTACGGAAGGTTGTAAAATAACTGTTGACTTCAGAGATGTATTAGTAAAATCTTATTACTAGGCATGTCTAAATTCTTGAGACTTCCGAATCTGGTAGACCTGCCTGACCTCAGCAATTGAAAGAAAATACTCAGCCTAGCATGCTAGAAATCAGATGCCAAAACAAGGTTACACTAGGCTTTGAGTAATTTTATCTTGCCTGCCCACTGCATACATCCTGTAATTAAGAAACATAACTATGTTTTCTATTCTTAAAATTCTTTTCAGTTATTTGAAAGGGACCTTGAAATTTGGAATAAATTATTTTTGTGAGACTCCATAAACAAATTAAACAGTTGCACACCAACGATAAAAGTATCAATGTTTTTTTTGATTGAGTTTGCTTATATCTAACATTGTTAGTTTCTCTTAAAATTACTTTTCTAATTCACATGGTCAGAATCCTATAAAGGAGTATTCCAGTGTTTAATTTTTAAAATTACCATAAAATTTGTCAGAGCTTCTAACTGATACCACAGTAAATATTGGCTTTAACATATTTCAATATTTCAATAATACCTCTTAATCTAATACAGGTTGTGTTCAGAAATTTCCATGTTGTCAAGTAAGTATAGAGGATGGCAAAGGAAAAATTTGGTGGAATCTAAGAAAAACCTGCTACAGCATAGTTGAGCACAACTGGTTTGAGACTTTCATTGTCTTCATGATTCTTCTCAGCAGCGGAGCACTAGTAAGTAGAAAAACATATGCTGAAATATTTAGGTATCTCCTTAGAAGCAACAGCAAACTTCACACTTGCTTCAGAAAGACCTGTTTGGCTTGGAGTGTATGAAATTACCTGCATTCTGTTATTTCATGATGGAATGAAACTTGACCCAAACTTGAAAATGGTCATTAAATTTCACATGCCCTTTTTTTAATGATACTTTTGGTTTACCACTATAAACTGGGTGCAATTTTATGAACGCCTGGTTAGCTGCTTAGGATTTAAATTGCTGCCAATTTTCAGCATGTCCATCAGGAGGTTTGAGTACAAAGGACTGTTAATTGTGAATATGTAGCTAAATGTATGATTTTCAGTCCTTATTTCCTTCCAGGCTCAACCACTTCTCTGTATATGAAAGACCATACTTTCTCTTCCTTTTTTGGAGGCAGGAGATAGGGAAGTGTGTGACAGCAAATTAAACCTAGCAACCACTTTCCCACAAAATATACATTACCCACCTTTCCAGCTTTACTCAAATTGAACTTTTGCTATAGTATCAATGTGCAAAGTGTACATTCTAGCAAATGCTGCTGAATGAGTACACTTTCCCCTGGTTGAGGAGGAAAGGGTTAGAGATATTTAGGCAAACCAGACACCCACAAATCCATGGGCTACAAAGAGATGCACCTGCAAATACTGAGGGAGCTGGCAGATGTTATTGCCGAGCGACTCTCCATCATATTTGAAAGGTCATGGAGAGCAGGAGAGGTGCCTGAGGACTGGTGGAAAGCCAATGCCAGTCTGGTAGTCAAAAAGGAAAAGGAGGACCTAGGAAACCACAGACTAGTCAGCCTCATTTTCATCCCTGGAAAGATGATAGAATAGCTCATTCTGCATGTCATCTCTGAGCATGTAGAGGAAAAGAAGGTTATTAGGAGTAGTCAGCATAGATTCACCAAGAAGAAATCATGCTTGACCAATCCGGTAGAGAGATGAGAGGAGAGCAGACACTGGCTCCCCTAACATACTCATAGGTAAGCTTAGAAATTGTGGGTGAGATGAGCAGACAGTGAGGATTGTGAACTGGCTGAATCTCAGGACTCAGAAGGTTGTGAATCCCATGACGCAGTAGCACAGGGTCCAGTCTTGTTCAACATATTCATCAATGACCTGGATGAATGGACAATGTACTGTCAGCAAGTTTGCTGATACAAAAGTGGTAGGAGTGGCTGATACCCCAGAAAGCTGTGTGGCCATTCAGCGAGATCTGGACAGACTGGAAAGTTGGGCAGAGAAAAAACTAATGAAGTTTAGCAAAGGCAAATGTAGGATCCTGCACCTAGGGAGGAATAGCTCCATGCAGCCAGACAGGTTAGGGGGTTATATGCTGGAAAGAAGCTGTGCACAGAAGGACTCAGAAGTCCTGGTGGATAACAAGTTAACCATGAGCCACCATTGTGCCCTTGCAGCCAAGAAGCCAAATGGCATTCTTGGGGTGCTTTCAGAAGAGTGTGGCCAGCAGGTCAGGGAAGGTTATCATCCCCTTTTCTGTGCCCTAGTGGAGTGGCCACATATGGACGATTGTGCACAGGTCTTGGCTCCCCAGTACAAGGAAGACAAGGAGCTACTGAGAGGAGTCCCACAGAAGGCTGCAAGGATGATTAAAGGACTGGGGCATCTCTCTTATCAGGAAAGGATGAGAGGTCAGGTGTCAAGAGGATGGGGCCAAATTCTTTTCAGTGTTCCCCAGCAGCAGGATGAGGGGCAGTGGGAATAAACTGGAACACAGAAAATTCCATCTGAAGATGAGGAAACACTCCTTACTTTGAGACTGACAGCACTGGGACAAGTTCACAACAGTAAGGTTGTGGAGTCTCCTGCTCTGGATATACAGTTCTGGATGTGATCCTGTGTAACTTGCTCTAGGTGAATCTGCTTTATCAGGGAGGTTGGACTAGGTGATCTCTAGAGGTCCCTTCCAACCCCTGCTCTTCTTTGATTCAGTCATTCTGTGGAATATCATTCTTTGACTCTTAGTCAAAGTCTGCTTGATAGCAGATGTCATCTCCCTAACTGCTTTCTAGAATAGAATATCTGGAACAGATTTCTTATCAGAACGGGGTGTTATTGTGTGCAAATGCATAACTTTCTTAACACCACAATGGGCAAAAATGCATGCTTTGAGTTTATTTCTTCATTCATCTGTAAATATGATATATAAAAATTGAGTCAGAATACATAATTTTGCTCCAATTTGTAACATGGTTAAAGATGGGACGTGTAAAATAACAGGATGCAGAAGAACAAGGGAATGAGTAGCTCTGATGTACTTAATTTTTATCAATTTATTCCTTTTTGTTCTCATGTATATTCTGTGAAACACTAGTAATATCTGAATATATTTTTTCATAGGCTTTTGAAGATATATATATTGAACAGCGCAAAACTATCAAGACTATGTTGGAATATGCTGACAAAGTTTTTACATATATTTTCATTTTGGAAATGCTTTTAAAATGGGTAGCATATGGTTTTCAAATGTATTTTACTAATGCTTGGTGCTGGCTGGACTTCCTGATTGTTGATGTGAGTACAGAGTTTTTAATATTGAAAAATTCACCAAAGTCCTCTATGTTGTAAAACTCATTACTACTAAGTAATCCTATAAATATGCAAAACAATTTCACATTGTATACTATACTGCATTACTAATAACCTACAGTGATATATGTAGTTGAAAATAACTTTATGTTGGATGGCTGGCCATAAGTTTGTTCATTCTTCATGGTTAATAGTTTCTTACCCAGGACATATCAAACTTGACATTTTATGAGGAAAAAACCCTAATTTTAAAACATGGTATTTTTAATGAACACTGATCATGCTGTCCTATTCCTTAGCAAATAAGAGACTACTACATTGCAAGTGTCTTCTACAAGCATTGCAGCTTCGCAAGTGAAACAGTACATTTGGGTCCAGTTTTCACCTCAGTTTTCAGAACTCCATCTCTCCAAACTAGATGGTTATAATTTTCAGTCAAACAGAAAGACAAGGGCTATTTGGTCTAAAAATTAATTACTCTTAATGGGCTGACAATCTGCAATAGTTAAATCAGCTATGACTTGGCAGGGTTTATGATAGAAGAGAATACAAGATTTTTTGGCTGCCTTCCCAGCTGAGATATACTCTGTGCAAAGGCCTTGCTTATATTGTCAGAAGGGATCAAAGCTGGTTTTCCTCCAAGAATATTTTGGTCTCTTGCCTTCACACATTATCTGACCCAGTTCATTGGTTGTACATGTCCTCAGTCTGGAATTGAAAGATGCCATCTCAGGGCAAATGTGCATTTATAGTAATTTCTGCCCAAGCTACTGTATATCTGGAGACGTTTTGATAAACCAAGGTCCCATAAATATTTTATAGTAGAAATATATCAGATTTTTTGACTTCCAGAGGAGAAAAGACCTAGCTACCTTGGCCAAGAACTCAAACTAGAAGATTTTCTCCTTTTTTAAATCTTCCCAGGTTAGATTTGCTGTATCATTAATCTCTAATTCTGTCCTGAAAATCTACACTACAGTGAAATGGTGTGAATGGTTTTCTTAATGGATGTTAATGTAGAAGACAGATGCTACCTTCCAGGTTAATGTTAAGAATGGACTTTTTTTTAAGCTAAACTACAAATCATACCATAATTATTCTTTTCAGAACATAAATGTAAATATTTTATTCTAAGACATACTCCATGGTTTCTTAATAATAGTTTAGCTTCAAAGATGCTGTTATCTGAGCAGGCTTTCAGAAATAGAGCAATCATCATCATAAGTAAAGTGATTTATATGGCAAATTTTACCCATAATTTTTACTTTTGGAAACAAAAGCATGACTAAATGAGATTGGAACGTTCTACTTTTGAACGATTATATTCAGTGCTCCAGAAAGTAGTAAAAAACATCTTACTGTGCCTAAGGCTAATTCAGCGATTCCCTTAGCACCACAGTTCTCTCAGTGATGGTGACCAGACTAGGGTTTAATAATTACACAAGGAAAAAACAATTTTCAGCTCTGTCAGTTTACAGCCATGCCAGATGGTTCTTGGTACATCTGGCTCCCTCAGTTTAACACCTTATCATGGCATCTTGCAGCCCCACTATTCTGCTATATACAACACAGCTATAGCAAGGAACATGACTCTAAAATGTCTTTGCAACCTATAAAGATGGGAGATAGGACATCAGAGAAGGAAATAGGATACTTGGGAATATCCAGTGAGTTTGTCAGTCATTAAAGTTGAGTAGTATTCTACTACTTCAGGTAAACTTTTTGGTTACTGTTTTATGCTGTATATTTTTAAACTTTATAGGGTAGTCCTATAATTTGGTATGGAGACTTTATATCTAAATTATTGTGTAAGTAAATTGTACTTGAAATAAAGAGACATGAGTAACACTGAAACATGAGTAACACTTAAATCATGCATTTGCCAGATGCTGTGGGGCAGTAATGAATCTGTAAGCAGAATGAAATCTTTGACCATCCTGAAAATGCTCATGATGGATAAAATTCCGATGGGAACAGTTTTTGAGCAGTTAGATGCCGCAAAACAGCTCTCCAACTGGGTTTTCTGTATAGTATGTTAAAAGCTGGTCATACTGATGACTTATATAACATTTCTTTATATACTAAAAATATTTCGTGCTTTTTGTTAATACAGTGAAAGGATTGAAATTAAATGGTACTCTCAACCGTTTTATTAGTTTTTCAGCAGCACCATTCTGGAAAAGATGAGGGTCACATTATACTAAGATACTAAATGCTCTATGGACAGAGCATGAAATAATTGCTGCCCTCACAACTTTGTAATAAAAACAAGAGGAAATATGAAGAGGAATATATTGATGTGTTTGGAAACCAGATAAAGAAAGAGATGTCACATTGTCTTCCTAGACAGTCTTATATGTCTTCATGTGTATCCTAATATGGTACACTATGATAACATTAGATAATCTGGAAATTAATCATTTATTAGCTAATTAATTAATTAATTAAATGAATTAATTGTTTCAAGGGGATATTCAGATTATATATCATGAAACCGAAGGTTCTTGTTCAGTGAGTTAGGGAACAGACCTATGGCTTGCAATTAAATATCTGAAAAAAAATGAACTTTGAATATTTGCCAGTAAAAGATCATAAATTAAGAATTATCTATTACGTACATATAAAAAAATAACATTATTGTAGCACAGGACCATAATTTAAGGAAGGCTACATAAGACACAACAAAGGCTACACTGGGTCTTATGTCTGAGAGTGTCAAAAATGCCTACTGATAATATAGCTTATATCTTTAAAAAAAAATAAAAAAAATCATTAGCTTCTCAATAGAAAGAAAGTTTATTTAAGTCTAATACCTGAACACTTAGACTATATGGAAGATAGGATAAGCAGTGTTGGAGGTGATGAGAACCATATGCCACTAGGGACTTGGAATCAAATCACATAAATAAGCCACTTTACCAAGTAGTACAGAATTCATCTGGATTAAAAATTACTAAATACAAATAAAGTCAATGTGGAGCTATATGACCAGTGATCTAGCTCTGGTGACAACCCTGACTGAAGATCTTGAGCCAGGCTAATTGTGATTGCTAAGTTTCAAAACATTTTTTGAAACAGACACTCTAAATTGGAAGATCCATACACAAAAATGTGGACTTACAACCCTCGAGTTTCAGATTAATGTAAAAATTCTTTCCACCATTTTGAGTTCATTTTCATTTCATCTGCACACATTCCTATTTCAAAAGAGAGAGACACATTCATTTTCTTGCCTATTGCAATTCTGAAAGTTTTATCCTCCACCAACAGTGTGCTTGCACCTGCCTGTTTAACCCTACCCAGCTGTAACAGACATTTAATAGCACATATTCCTTTTCCAAACATGACTTCATAGGACCTCTTGCCTTTCCAGCAACTATGAGAAATGTTGGATTGCACCTCTGATATCCCTAAAAGCAAGAATGATGCTCTTCCATTTGTCACTGCTGATCTTTCTTTTGATTCTGTATTTCTTTCAAATAAAACATAGAACAACTTCTATAATAATATTTTTTCTGTATTTTTATAGGTCTCATTGGTTAGTTTAGTAGCCAATGCTTTGGGCTATTCTGAACTTGGTGCCATTAAATCGCTTCGGACATTAAGAGCTTTAAGACCTTTAAGAGCCTTGTCACGATTTGAAGGAATGAGGGTGAGATGAAATGGATGAGTCTGAATAAATGTGTGAATACAAAAATTAATGTGGAAGTGTGACACTCAACTCCAGAATGGGGATGCATGCAAAAATGTGTGGAAAAAAGGCCTTCCAGAATGTCCCTAGAGACAAGACATGTAGTGCTTGTGTTTGCAGATTAGATCTTGAGCTCATTAAATTTGCCTGCTCACTGCTGCATAGTTGTGCTATCCAGGCCCCTCAACTTTCAAAATTTCCATTGATTTGTGGGCCTATATTGACAAGTAAAAGGACATGAGAAATTTTAGAGCAGGGGATTGGGGTCATTTTCTCCGGTTAAGCTGGGGATTTTTATAAATTTCTGATAACTTTTATAAGCTTCTGAATTGACTTTGATTCTATGCTAGATTGTCAGCATGGAAGAGAATTAGCCAGAAAAACAAAACCAAAATAAAACAAAACCAAAGGTAAAGAAGCTGACAACAGTGGCACCCCACAGGGAAACCAAAGCTTCCCTGTAGCTGCCTCCCTTTCTACCTGCCTGAGGAAAATAATCCCACAATAAATGCTGTAATATTAAGGAAAGGTTCTCTGAACAGATAGCTGAAATAAGGATGGTGTTGGAAGGATAGAAAGAGAGAAATGGGAAACAATTTTTTTCAGCTACTGTCCTTTACTTCATATTAATGCATCTGCTGCCTTCTTACCTCTCCTACACAGCTAAATCATTCCTGTTGAGGAAATTATTATTTTCATATTTTGCCAATCTGACACACACATGAAATCAAACCCAAACTATTGCAGCCTGTCTGCTGAAAATTCAGACTATTTCCTGGAAAAACTGATTTATACAAAACTAACAAGGTAATATTATTGAGAAATCTCATTTCAATCTTTCACCTCAAAATACTCTGATGATCCAGTGCATGTTAATAGCTTGGTCACAGGTCGTAAACTGACAAATAGAGTGGTTCTTGTGTGGGTTGAGGCCACTGGTACTCTAGAGTTGGCCACACTAGCCAGAGTAGGAAAGTGTGTTCTGTGGCACATTACCATCACCACAATTTTACATTATTTGCATTGCAAACAACAGATAAGTCCCTATCTAATAAATAGGAAAAAGCTCTACTGATCTTAGACTATTTTGTCAAACTTGTGAACTTAAAAATGCTACTATTTTCAAAACCAGACAAGAAAACCTCATGCAACTTCTACTGATTTGGTAGAAAATTATTGGCTGATTATCTGTAGCTCTCTTTTAGTTCAGTGACAAGAAAATTTTTGTCAAGGGACCTAATCTGATCTTTTGCTGCCACTTGCCCATGTATAGTCGCTCAACAGTATTAAATGCAGCAAATTAAAAAAAAAAAGGGAACCTAACTTAGTGAAAGAGCAACTACAGTGAGCCAGGCAATTTAAAACCAAGACATGCTTAACTACTTTACATTGAAAGTAGATGCTAAAATACACTGGTATCAGTATAAAGCTTCTGACAATAAGATCATTACTAATGATAGCTTTATGTGCAGACATTTTTAAGTTTTCTACATCATCATTCTTTGACCTTTTCCTGTTTTATTTTCTGTTTAGAGATTTTGATTTGTATTGTTGGAATTTAACATTTTTTTCTCTCTTTTTCTCTAGAGCACACAAATTCTAAGAATCCATCTTGCTACTAACAGGTTTTCTTTTGATTTTTGAGTTTTTTTGAGACTTTTGCATTGTCTTGGTTTCCATATTATTTTATTTCTTCCTTTCTTTTTTTTTTCAATCTCATTAGTGATTTTTATTGAATCCTAAATAACATTTACCCCATAAATTTGTAATGCAATATTTTAGCTGTCCATTCCATATTAATACTGTTTTAACATTTTAATAGTATTTTTATTTTTCTGTTCATAAACTAAGTGGTTATTTTGTCTAATTTGTATACTAGGTGGTTGTAAATGCCCTTATAGGAGCAATTCCATCTATCATGAATGTATTGCTGGTTTGTCTTATATTCTGGCTCATCTTCAGCATTATGGGAGTAAATCTGTTCGCTGGCAAATACTATCACTGTGTCAACACCACAACTGGTGAGATGTTTGATGTCCGTGATGTCAACAACTATACTCAGTGTGAGGAACTTATAAAAAACAATCAGAGTGCCCGATGGAAAAATGTGAAAGTAAACTTTGATAATGTAGGAGCTGGATATCTTGCTCTGCTTCAAGTAGTAAGTAAATTTATGCATTTTCTTTTTGCTCTTTTTAAAAAGGTCTAGGAAAAATGGGCAAGTCTATTACGTAATGGAATTATTTTGTCATAGCAATGACATACACAACTCTATTGCACTGTTATCTGTAATTTTTGTATTAATGATAGCAGAGAAACTTCCCATTTCAAAGCTAAGGTACACGGTCTATCAATTATGATAATGTGACAACAATAAGTGAAAAAGATACAAGAATCTTTTTAGTGTGGCACAGTATAAACTTCAGTAATGCATTTCATGAGTCTTGCCATGGTGGACAAGGATCAGATGTCTCTCTAATTATTAAAAAGGTTTCTCTTCTCCTTTATGAGCTCAGTTACCTTGTAAGACAGGAGGGCAGACAGCAGCTTGAAAGAGAGCAGACATCCTGACTGACTGGTCTGAAACGAGCAACTACTGCCAATTCCTCCCACATAATCTATTCCTCCATATCATTACACATCCACAGCAACAGTATTTCACAGTCATAATCCATTAATCTAGGAACTCTGGCACTGTGGAATAATTTTTCTTTTATCAACAGCCTGGTCAAGGTAGAATGGATTTTTCTTTATGTCTATACACATCAAAGGAGCCAGATTGTGAGTTAGATCGTAAAAATACATCATCTGGTGTCTTTACTGCTGGTATTTGTTTAGTAGGGGCTTCATTTTCCAGACCTGGGAGGAGTTTAGAGAAAGGAATTGTAAATAATAGGAAATCTGACATCAGGGTATCCAGTGTTTCATGTAGCATGGAGCCAATTCTTTCCCTATCATTATCATAATATTTATGTAAGAGGTCTAAAATCCTGAGAGAAACAGGAGCTGCCCATGGGAAGAATGTGGATAGGTATTGACAGACAGATTCTAAAGGAGTATTACGACTGATTATTCACGTAACACATTTGCTTGATGTTTGCAGATAAACAGAACTTGCTACTAAAATAAATGTTCCATTAAGAAGTGCATGAAACTACAAAACCATGTACAAACTGTCATTAAGATAGGAAAATACGAAATATTTTTATAAAAAAAAATACTCATTATTTATAACTATCATATTCCATTGTAACCCTGGGCCAGCATTCACAACTTCAAGTATGTCACACCAACCACATGGTGCTACTCAGAAAGTGCACATTTCTTGTCCATGAAAATCATTTTCTTAGAGGATTGATTGCAAATCTTTTTTTACTCTTACACTTCCTAAACAAAGTCTCCATGGGAACTCGGCCCTAAGTTTTATAAAAGTTAATCACAGCTCTTCAACAGTTCACTTTTTCATCTTCTGTGAATCTTATCCCCCAAGAACCAATGTATATTTTAATTATGAACAGTCTAGCCCTTTTAGTTACACAGTATTAAAACATTTCTAAAAATACCATGGCAGTTTAGCTCTAGCAAAAACATTCAGATGCACGTTGGTATCTGTCCAGAAGCGGTATTGCTGACTGCATCAATTCATACTGTAAACTTCATAAAATGGCTGTCACCATGTATGATTCTGGTAAATTTTACCTGACCAACTCCAGCATTAATATCTATCTGAGTCTTGCATTCTTCATCTGCAAAGTATCTGCATCTCCAAACACATTGTGCCCTTGCTGAAACCTTTAGAGCCTCATTTTTAATAACTGTTGAATACATAAAAATAATGTCTACAATAATCATAGTATTACTAGGAAAAATATTTTATTATGCTCATGTTATTAAATGTGGTTTATAAATTTAGATAAGATTTTATTGAAAGGTACCATCCAAATTCTGTGAACTAGTTATTTTCCGCATTATGAATTTTTATAGGAAAGATAAACAGCTGGATTTTATTTTTAGGCTACTTTCAAAGGATGGATGGATATTATGTATGCAGCTGTTGATTCACGAGATGTAAGTATAAGACTTCTAAAGATCATCTGTTTTTCTTATTCTGATATAGAACTACATGTACAATAATGTTAAGAATTATAATATGCACCAACACGCTTTTTCCAGATACATTTAGTCTAGAAAGGAACTTACATTTACCTCCATGAATCTTAGAATTTGTAAATTTACTTCTTTACTGCTTTTTTTTAAGTCAATGATAATGAAAAACACACAAAAAAGGCTTTTTAACCACTCCCTATAGTAACCATGAGTATAAAATAATTTAAGATTACATAACTTAGTTATTACATATTGAATATATTAATCTTGTTTTATAGTTTGTAATTGTGCATTTCACTGTTTCTTTAGGATGAACACTTATGTTATCTGGCTACTTAAATATAATTAGGTTTTGCCTTAAGTTTTCTAAGGATTAGAATTTTATCTTGGCTATAAAATAAAAACTGTTTACCTTGATAAAAAAAAGTGCAAAACAGATGCCAGAACTAGTTCTATACAGCCTAGATGTTAGTGACATTAGTGATAAGTGTCATCAGACAGTGATATTCATCTCCCAGAGCGATATATCTGCTTTAATTAACTTCAGCATTTCTAAATTCTACAGTTCAGAATTCTACTCTGCAGTAGAGGGGCTGGCATTGAGATGTGGAAACCAGAAGAATCAAGCCAATAGCAAAAACATCCTTAGAAATTTGCTTTAATTTTATGGATTTCATGAAAGATATACTCACTAGAAAACCATCTGTTCTTAGATGTGTGTAAGAACACTCATTTATGGCCAAAATTGTTCCAGGGAGGTTTATGTTGATATAAAATTGATTGATTCTGTTCTCGAAATCTTGACTGGAATGGACATTTTAATAACTGAGTGCAATTGATAGCTTTTCTACATGAGACAGCATACAGCTATTCACAAATTATATGCATTGTTTTTCACGTTATTTTCATAGATAATAAAATCTATGATATTTTGCAGGTTGAAGATCAACCCAAGTATGAGGACAACTTGTACATGTATCTTTATTTTGTCATCTTTATCATATTTGGATCATTCTTTACCTTGAACCTTTTTATTGGTGTCATTATAGACAACTTCAACCAACAAAAAAAGAAGATAAGTATTTAAAATATTTCCATAGTGCTGTAAATTATTAGCTATTATGAATAACAACTTATTTATGTAAAGATAATAAAAATCAATAGTTATTTCAAGTTGAATAAAAATGTCTCTTTTTCAAGATAACTTGTGTTACAACTGTGGATGTGATTTTGACCTTTGCATGTCATCACTTTGAAGAGTGAAGAGGACAAATCATGAGTCATTTCATAATAGTTTGCGAATTGTATAAAAACTAAAATAAAGATGCAGAAAGGGAACGTGCATCATTCTTTTGATTACATGTAATGTTATCTGCCATGGAAGAGTTTCTTTTTAAATTAACTTTAGAGAATTGAGATAAACTAATTTTAATTAATCATATAAGCTGCTGACACTTAATGAAGACATTGTGTTTGCACAAGACGTTGTGTCCGTACAATTGATTAAATACAGACCTCACGTGAGCAGGCGTACTGATAAAAAAATACTGGTAAAAAAGTAGCACTATTTTCCTAACACGTCTGTGAGAAATTAGATTAACTTGTTAGACAAAAATACAACCTACAATTTATTAGCAATAATAAAGCAAAGGTATAAAAGTGAGGATATTTTTTCTGCATATATTTGACATACATTTAAACATTCGGCATGTTTAAAATAATCATATTGATAATGCATAAAGTTTAATTTTTAAATTATTTTACAAATCTAAAACCACAAATAATCACATTAAAAATGTTTTGAAGCCTCATAATCCTTAGCTTTCAGCTGCCAAAAGAACTAGAACCTCAGAATCATTCTAAAAAATCTTTGTATGCTGTGAAAACACAGTTTCATATGATTTAGTTTTATCCAAATACAAATACAAACAAAATGTAGCAGTACCAAACAGCTGTGGTGAAAGTCATCAGTGAACTACATAAATTTTTCTCTGTGAAAATATTCTTTACCTTCTTAAAAGAGACATAAAAATGTTGGGGATGACTTCTTCAGTTTCTATCAATTATGCCATGCTTCGGGCTTTGACACCCAGTTTAGCAGACAGTGACTTTGACATTGTGTTTCTATCTGACTTAGTTCAGACTTATCAATAAGAACAACTTACATTATACTGAAATTCAGTCAGTCAATTGCACATCTGACTGGCACCATTTGCATCTGCAAACAAAACCTAATTTGAGTTAGTTGAGGTTACTGTGGTGTTTTAATTAATAACTGATAAACATGCCATAATAATGCTGTCAGTGTGGTTCCAAAGAATGTTTATCAATATGGTGGTAGGCGCTTTATATATGTAAATAGAAATATATATATATAAATCATAATAATGACATGATTTGGTTTACTTTTCTTAAATTTCTATCAAAGGTGATTTTTTTTGCTGTCATTAATAGTCTCAAATGAGACCCAAATACTCTCCCTTGACACAACTTGTACCTCTAAGTTATCCCACTTTTGGACCTGGCTAGTTTTAAATCTAAGTTGATCTGCAATTTAGGATATGTAAGGCACCAGTCAGGCTCCTACGAACTAAACATATCCTAATTGGTATGTTACTTAGTAGCATTCCTATAGTAAGAACCATTTTAGTCACATCAGGAAAAGTAAGCATGAAGGCATTGGAAAAATTCTATCATCAGCCTAAGAAGTCACCAGTAAGGGTTGGGTTTTTTCTTGTGTGTGTTAGGAATGCATATGAGCATCCACGCGGAAAATATCCAAAAAAAACCCCAAACCCCTAATTTTGCTATTATCAAATATTAATGTAACATTTTATTACAGAGAGATATACTGTAGTTAAATGTATGTGTGGACATGAGAGTAATTAGTTTCGATATTATTTCTGTACTTTGGAGGTCAGGATATATTTATGACGGAAGAACAGAAGAAATACTACAATGCAATGAAAAAACTGGGATCTAAAAAGCCACAGAAACCTATACCAAGGCCAGTGGTAAGAGCAATTTGATTTTAATACCCCTAATATTAAGTACTCATTTGGGAATATGATTTTAGCTAAATAAAGAAGTTTATATTCTAGAAAGAAAATATTTCTTCCATAGTATTTCATCTAAAAGCATACACCATGAAGCATGAACATAATTTTTAATTTTCATGAACTTCAGATTTAGTAAGTTTAATGTGATGAATTTTGTAATTCCCTGCTAAATCCTAGAGAAGTACAGTTGATTGGATCATTTATTGGTTCTTGTTCCCCATGGATAAACCTGATATTCTGTTTTGTTTTGTGTTTATCCTCCAAGAGAATCTGTAGGAAATGGGGATGAACTGGCCCTTGCTGCTGAAGATGGAAGGGGGTAGTGGTCACTTAATGTGAAAGAGTGAGAAAAATGCAGATAATCTGACAGAATAAAAGAAAAGATCCTTAGGGCGTAAAGAATAAACTAAGATAAATTTTCTCTTAAGAAACTACACTGTTATTCGTTGAATTCCTACAGTGTTTGGAATAATCAAAATACTTGCACATAATGCTCTGAGTGGTTAAAACCAGTCTTTCTTAGGAGAGATATATGGGAACAAATATTTAACTAAGTATTAAAGGAAAACTAGGATATTGTGGTCATGGTGTGTTTGAGACATGTTACTTCAGTGATTCAATGATCTGACCAAGGACAACTGGTTTAAAGAAGAGGGAGACATCTCTGGGGGTTAGTAATCTAAACCCAGCTAAGAATAAAGATAAGAAAACGAATTCCATTTGTCTGGTATTCTTGATGGGTTTTATGTTGTATCACCTGTTTTACACTAATAAAATCAATTCTCAATAATATTATTTTAATATTGCATTGTTTCCCTTCCTGTTCCTTAAGCCAACAGTAGTACAGATTCTTGATCCACTCTAAGAGGATGAGACACAAACCAGCATGGGTTTGGTATATATCAATAGATATATCGTGAATGGGTCTTGCTCCATGCTCCTAAATATTGCAGAGACTTGCTTTTCCCTTTGTTGTTTGTAAAGACATATTTTTGGAATATAAACTGTATTCAATCTTTGTTTTTGCAGAACAAATTCCAAGGCATGGTCTTCGATTTTGTAACCAAACAAGTATTTGACATCAGCATCATGATACTTATCTGCCTTAACATGGTCACGATGATGGTAGAAACAGATGACCAGAGTAAAGAAATGGAAACAATTTTATCCCGGATAAACCTTGTATTCATTATCCTTTTTACTGGAGAATTTGTCCTGAAATTGATTTCACTTCGTCATTACTACTTCACTGTAGGCTGGAATATTTTTGATTTTGTGGTTGTTATTCTCTCCATAGTGGGTAAGAGCTATCCCTTTTCAAGAAAGAGCTATTGGGAGAGAAAGGGAACATTTGTTTCAAGAATGTTATGATACAGGATATGAAATATTCTGTTTCTTATAGTACTTACATGTTAAATCAGACCTTCAGACTTTATGGCATACAGTATATGAAATGTTCAAATGAGATTTTTATCTCTCCTGTTAGATTCACTGTCATCTTCCAAATCAAAAGACAAAAAGGAACTATTTTGCACATTAAATTAACAAGTACAAATATAAAGAACATTTAGAAGTATATGTGAACTAACCACAAGTTTGCTTTCAGCACTAAAACAAAAAGTATGTGAAGGGAGTGAGATTTTTAATTGCTTTTGCTAAGGTCTTGCAAGGTGCAAATGAGTTGTATGACAAAATCTAAGTCTTAAAGGGTGGTACACCTGTGAGAGGCTGTGCTGATACAGAGTAGATCCTTAGGTTAGAAAAAATCACTGATTTGTGGAAATCAAGCCAATATAGTCTTTCAGAAAAAACAATGGTAATAGGCTTATCTTTGAGAACTAATCCTATCTAAGACAGAAACTTATCTTTCCAAGCGGTTTTAGGCATAACTGAAATCTTGAACAGTTATTAGCTACCTTACCACAAGCAGTCTTCTTTCTTTTACTTATTTCCCTTCTCCTAGATAGCATTTCAATGTAAGGAAGGTGCTTTCATTTTAATATTAGCTTTTAATGTAATAACTTGTATGATTATTTCCTATAATATAGACTCCCTATACTGATTATTTTGGAGAAAACAATAAAAACCTTTCTATAGGTAATGAATGAAAAAAATTAAATTCTATTTTAAATATCCACTTTTTTTTTCCTCTAGGTATGTTCTTAGCCGAGATGATTGAGAAGTATTTTGTATCCCCCACACTATTCAGAGTCATCCGACTTGCCAGAATCGGTCGAATCCTGCGTCTCATTAAAGGCGCTAAGGGAATCCGCACTCTGCTTTTTGCTTTGATGATGTCTCTTCCTGCTTTGTTCAACATTGGTCTCCTGCTCTTCCTGGTCATGTTTATTTATGCGATATTTGGCATGTCCAACTTTGCCTATGTTAAGAGGGAAGTTGGAATTGATGACATGTTCAACTTTGAAACATTTGGCAACAGCATGCTCTGCCTGTTCCAAATTACCACATCTGCTGGCTGGGATGGTTTGCTTGCCCCAATTCTTAACAGTGGGGAGCCAGACTGTGACCCCCATAAAGATCATCCAGGTAGCTCTGTGAAAGGCGACTGTGGGAACCCTTCTGTTGGGATTTTCTTCTTTGTCAGCTACATCATCATCTCATTTCTGGTAGTGGTGAACATGTACATTGCTGTGATTTTGGAGAATTTCAGTGTTGCTACTGAAGAAAGCGCTGAGCCCTTGAGCGAGGATGACTTTGAGATGTTCTATGAAGTCTGGGAGAAGTTTGATCCCGATGCAACACAATTCATAGAATACAGTAAACTATCAGACTTTGCATCTTCATTAGATCCTCCTCTTCTTATAGCAAAACCAAACAAAGTCCAGCTTATTGCAATGGATCTGCCCATGGTAAGCGGGGACAGAATTCACTGCCTTGACATTTTGTTTGCTTTCACAAAGCGTGTTTTGGGGGAAAGTGGGGAGATGGACGCCCTCAGAATACAGATGGAAGATCGCTTCATGGCAGCCAATCCTTCAAAAGTGTCCTACGAACCAATTACAACCACACTGAAAAGGAAACAGGAGGAGGTATCTGCTGTCATCATTCAGCGTGCTTACAGGTGTTACCTTTTAAAGCAAAAAGTTAAAAAGGTGTCCAGTATATATAACAAAAATAAAAACAAAGAAGGAGATGGACCAGTTATAAAAGAGATAATTATTGATAAACTAAATGGGAATTCCACTCCAGAAAAAACGGATGAGAGTTCCTCTACAACTTCCCCACCTTCTTATGACAGTGTAACAAAGCCAGATAAAGAAAAATATGAAAAAGATAAATCGGAAAAGAATTACAAAGGTAAATATGTCAGGGAAAATAAAAAATAAAGATCTAAGAATTTTGCTTGTAGGACAATTTGTTTACAGTCTTAGAGAATCAACTGTACTCCTGCAGGAGGTGTATGCCAAACTGACAGTTTTTACACATATATATGTGTGTGTGTGTGTGCGCGCGTGTGTGTGTGTGCATATATATACAATATATATATACTTAAGGTCAGTGCCTATAATAAAACAGCGAACCTTCATCATCAAACTGTGGCTCTGCGAATCAGGGTAACAAACTTGACAAAAGGTTACTGTTTTCACTACAGCTGACACTGCTAAGAATGAGGGGAAAAGTGGCTCCACAGAAAAGGGAGCATGAAATGGGTACAAAGTGATACTTTTTTGTTTTACATACAGCAAAACACATAGACCAGTAATTCTCCTCACTGTTTGTAATGCAACTGCTACATTTGTCATATTTTTACAAAATTGGTATTAGTGTATTTATCATTTTTAATTCTCAAGTTGTTTCCTATTATATGTGACTATTTTTGTAATAGGTTTTATGTTGGGGAAAGAGGTATGAGGACCAGGTGTTCTACTCTCAGATTCTCTATAATGTACAGATAGAAATGATGTGCATAAGCATGTTGCACTCATCAATCATGCATAAATAAAAATATGACATTGCACAAGGGTAAAGATTTTAAGAACTGTCATGTTCCAGGGTTGTTCTGAAATTTGTGGCATTCTAACTACTTGTACAGCTGCATCCATATTCCATGCATCCAGATTAATGTGCCTGGAAAGACCCATCTAATTTACAGGAATCTGCAATTACTTATTTTTATGCAAATCATTAAAGTTCTTGCTTTTGTTAAAATATTCACAGCTTAAAAAACCATGCAATTTCTGCTCTGGAAAAATAGTGTCACCAAAATATATCTGGACCTCTTTTTTTGTTGTTTTATTTTGTTTTGGTTTGGTTTTGTTTGTTTGTTTTTAAACAGCTAAATTTTTTCTTAGGCTGTTCTTCAGTTACTGTCTTCTCTCATTACAGCCAACATCTGATCAATCAATAAATATTATTTCCATGTAAATATTAATGCTATACTGTTGCACAAATTTGAGCATAGAATCAAACAGCTTTGCTACATTGAATTGCATCAGATAAGTACCACAATATGGGTAACGTCCAAGAGCTCAACAGGAGAGGTAGTATTCTTGGTCATATAGAGAGTGGAGAGTATCACTGATGCATGACAATGCTTTTGCTGCTGTATCTTGCTCCTTCCATTGTCCACAGTCTCCAGTTTAGGAAGCCATGTGTCAGTGACAAAGTGAATAAAATTTTACAACCAAGACCTCATTCTTTCAAATCATTAAGCAATAGTTTGCTGCTATTCATGAGCTTCTTTAGTTTTGCATTTTAAATTTTAAGCAACTACTTCATGGTGTAGAATCAGACTGTATAGGCCATATTGCAAACTGTTTAACCTGTTGAAAATGTGGTTAGTATATTTAAATAATGTAAAGAAATACTATTTGGCAGCAGTTTTGTATATAAGAGAAGTGTCTTCAGGTTTAGATCACTGTTTCTTGTATTTCTTTCCTCATTCACTTGGCTTACTTTCTAACCACAGTAATTTCAAACTGGCATCATCACATTATGGGAAAAAAGAGAGTATTTGGAGACTATCTTGCTTTAATATCATATTTGCATAGATTTCAATATGAAGTTCTTGTAAATCTGGAACCCAGCTTCTTTGCAAATAGCTATATCTGATTACAAGACATAGCAAGGAACTATAAGGGGAATGTGCAAATTTCTGGTGCTGTTTGTACCAGAAGTTACAAGACAGTCTCATTATTCATTAAGTCCTTGCTATATTAGTCTGTTTACATAGCCTGTTCTTATTCTTTCAGAACCACACTGCACTAGAATTGTAAAAATAGAATTCACAATATTTCCCAAGAACAAAACGGCACATTTGTATAATCACGGATATCAGGACATTTTGTGTTTCGTACACAAGCTAACATTAAACGTAGAATCTTTATTTTACAAATGCTTTTGACTTGTAATGTGTTGGTGAATTGCATGCAGGAAATTGTTATCATAAACAATGTAAATGATATTACAAATGAGCCAAAAAATAAAGATTTCATTTTTTATTGTATTGATTTTTCTTTGTGTCTGTCCTTCTGTTGCTTAAAGTAAGAAAAAAACTGGCTTTGGTAGAAATAAAGAATTCTTTCTTTACCACTATAGATGGTAAAGAAATTTCTTCATATTTTAGCTTTTTAATGTAAAACAAGTTGAAAAAAAAATCTGTTAACCTTGATCGCACCGCATTTATTTCAATTTCTTTGTCACTAGCATATTGTCTGGGGATAACCTAGGACACCTACTCACTCTGCCCTAACTGCCTTTCTGTAAATACTCAGGAGCCCTTCCAAACCATAAAGCACTGCTCCATACATAGGGTATTGTTTTAATTTGCCACATCACTGCTGCCAAAGCTGCCCACGCGTTACAAGTCTTAAATATGCAAACGAACCCTCCAACAAAGTTCCTGTGTTTGGTCCTGTATGACATTAAGTCAAAGGGCTCATCACAAACAGATAAAAATTTATTTTAATTATACAGCGATAATTTTTATTCCAGCAAGTCTCAAAAGAAATAAATACCATTTTACTTCATCTCACAAGGAAGGGCCTGCAATGAAATTAGCTGTGTTGTGTTCATAGTCATAATATCTCAAAATTACACAGTAGCTTTTGACTTCAAATGGATGTCTTCATGCTCTTCAAGGGCAGAAAGATATAGTACATTGAAACACAGTATTATCTGCTTGAGTTTAAAATATTATTTCAAAATTAGCAGTAACTAGAATATTCCTGGAGTGAAAACACTGGCATGTTTTCAGTGTTTTTTTTCATCTGTGAATATTATGTCATATAAGCCATAGTTTGGCTAAATAGTAAATAGTTTGGATAGCCAGGAAATAACTGATGGAATAAAATCAATTAAGATGTCTAATATGATGAGCATCAGCAATCACTGCAGTAGAGTCTTTGAGCTGGTATGCCACGTAATGGGAAAGCTGTATTTGCTAACATGAATGGCTAGGGTTCTGTAAAAACAATACTGCACCCAGCTTCATTACCAGACACTACATATGAGAAAATACTGACAATACTTTAAGCCTCGACCAGCTGAGGGTTTTGGTTTAAGCTGGACTGGAAACAGACTCACTGCTTTGGGGGCTTATATGTCCTAATTACTCTTTACAACTTCTGTGAAGTTCCTTTTACCCTCTACCTTCTACCTATTCATTTTCCCACAGAAATCAGTAGAGTTTCTATAATTTAAATCTCACATTACACACTCCTCTCCTATGTTTCCAGAGAATTTGAACAGAAACACCACTTGAAAGGACTCCCTACATGTTGCCAGGCAAGCCAGTAGTGATGATTGTCCCAGTCAAGCATGATTTTATACTCCCAACACTTTGTGCTTGTTGTCTGTCTCCATTGTTTAAGCCAACAAAGAAGGATTCCTTCTTGGTTGCTAAAATCCTCACTGTATGACTATAATGACCCATGTCTGGTGAATTTTCAACATGTTCAACCACAGACAAAATGCATTCCACTATGGATTAAACTTCTCTTATCCGTCACATATTGCCTAAATAAGAGGGTAGTACTGCTGAGAGTAGAGCCAGGTCACTCTAAAAGTATAAATTCATTACTTGCTGCTTTTATTTAATGAGTTTTTAGATTAAAGAATTTCCACATGGATGCCCAGAAAAGAGACATATTCTTGTTCAGTACATTGCAAATTAATTCATAGGGCTGCACAGTTTAATGCTGTTCCCAAGCAAATGTTCCCAGAAGTCCTAGTGCCTCATATGAGCTAATGCAGCAGTACTAACATGTGCACAGTCATGAAAGAGTAATGAGCTTGCAGAATTAACTGAAGCTAAATGAGCACTGAAGTGACATTAACAAAGGAGGAAATCTCAGTGTGTGGTGGCAAAAACTCCCTACATTCCCTCCAAGAAGGAGCAGCATGGTAATGATAAAGTGGGACTGTCATTATGGCAAGTTAGGATCCCCTGTAGTCAAATGTATTTACTGTGAAATTCATTAATCCATTAAAGGAAATTGTGAGTACTAACCAATTCTTAGTTCATTATGAACTGCATACTGTACTCTACTGGAAAAATAAAGTCAATCATTTAGAAGGGAAATTTAGGATGGGTATTAATAAAATCAAGAAAACCCTCACTCCAGAGGGTTCATCTCCAGTATATGACTTACATGTTAAATCGTTACTGCTATGTGAATTGTTCCAATTGTGTGAATATTTTTACATTTAAGAACTTAACTCAATCTTTAAGTGCCATTTATTGTGATTTTTATGTTCATCTCTAATTCTTTTCTAGATAGATAAATTTGAAAAACTATAGAGAAATCTGAGCAGGAAAAACAACAAAACCTTATACCTAAAATAATTTTTCATTGGTTTTTATTTGTTGCCTGATTGAAAAATGTTTGGATTTTCAGATAGAGATAGATTCAGAAAAGAGAAGTTACACTATGTGACTGATGCTGAAAACCACAGAAATTATTCATTGTAAATGGTAAAAAAAATAGTAACCACAGTTCATTAGTTATGTGTTCATATTACTGAGCTAGTTACACTGAGCTAGTGCATGTTTTCTGACAGGTTATGATTAGTTCACATACAATTTAATAAGATAAGGTAAAGGTGATGGTGGAGTGCTGTGATCTGTTTCCACCAAACACCACAAAGTAGGGATGTGCTTTGTCTTTGTAATGCAATGCATACTCTCCACCGCTTTCCAAATTAAGTACTTCACCCTCATAGAAGAAAACATGCTGCAACATGAGCCTCAGCTAAGCTAAGAAAATAAATTGTACTGTAGTAGCCTAAGTAAACTGAAGCCAATTATCATCTCTCAGGAGAGAAGACAAATCACATGCATCTCTGCAGCAAGTGCTACGTTTGATGCATATAAGAAAAGACATATAATGAACAATTTATAGCAGTAAAGCAGGCATCCACTCCCAAGCATTCTGCACTTCAATACATTTCCTTTATAATAAAAGCCAAATAATCTTTTTTCTCATAACTTACAACAAGGGATAAGGAAGGAAGTGGTACCAGCCCTAAAAGGGTATTCTTTTTTTCTGTACAGGAAGCACATATAAAAAATAACAAAAAGCATTTATTAGTCCTTAAGTGGCATTATTGTTTTTTGGTTTTGCTTTCTTTTTTTTTTTTTTTTGTAAAACTATAAATCTCTCACAAGAATTTACGTATCAGGGGGTTATTTACTCCTTATTCTAAAATCCTTGTAGCCTACCTAGAGACTACAAACACTCAGCCCAACCAGTCTCCTAATGCAGAAATGTTGGATTCACTTTCAGAAGGCATAGCCCCAGGTATATTCTAACAGTGAAGTACCAGCAAAGTACAGTCTTAATGAGTGAAATCGGCCATCCTAAATCAAAGTGGGTCATGTCATTTTTTCCCTCAGTCTAATGCAGTGAAATCAAATCCAGCAAACCAAAAGAAGCATCTTAACAACATGCCATATTATAGCAGCTATATTCAAAGATAAAACACACAGGTTTTTTAATTGTGTCATACAAACACTGTAAGTGCTTGTATTGTGAGTTTCTCTCCCAGAGAACTAGAACTGATTGACTGAGTTGAACAGCCACAAAATTTTACACTCCTTCACATTTTTTCCCTTGTTGCTATTATAGAGGGATGACAAGTGATAGGTCTAATTTTACAACTCTGCAGAAAGCTCAGTTCTGGTATATACTTCAGAGATCCCAGCTCTGATCTAAGGAAGGAAATTGATTGACCCAGAAAAAATAACAGCTTTTTGTCTGTGCTGAATACCAAAGGCCTTACTCTACCTCTTCATGCAAATATGCAGGGAGAGATCTGAGAAGCATGTGAAAGCAGGCAAAGGGAAAGCTGAATAAAGTCTCCCTCTCAACCAAGAAAGATTAGATGAAGTACATGTATACAAAAAGATACAGAAGAAAAAATTGGAACAGTAGCTTTAATTGACAGAGTCAGATCCTAACATGTGAGACATGTATCACAGGTATCATTTATTCTTTGGACCATATTTTGCTACTGCAACTCCAGGCACCAGGGAACAGCACATTCCTTTCAAACTCTGAAAGTGATAAGGGACAAAACTGGCAGAGTGTATGCTACTTTCATGAATGTGTTCTGTGTAGAAAGGATGTTACTAACATCTCCCATTTGCACCAAGCACATCCTTAATTCATGTGTTGCAGAGTTTGTGCAGAAATGAGGACAAGCAATGATTTTTATATTACCATTATCTTTGTTTTATAACATACCACTTTAAACCATAATCTATCTTTTCAGATGCTTATTTTACATGTCTATTGTCAATTATAATTTTTAGATATAAAAACCTGTAACTGCTCCTTTTCAAGCACTTTTAAAATGTATTTATTTTCCTGCAAAATGAGAACAAATTATCTGGTTCATCCAAGTTGTGCAATAGAAAATACAAACAGGAAGCAGTGGCATCTTCTTCCCATGCTCTCCAGGTTTCTAATACATGGCAGAAGAATTTGATGAGTTTGAAATGTGGAGAGAAGGCAGCATTCCACTTGCTGGACATACACATGGGACAGTGTACTGGGTTCAAAGAGCCTTAAGGGGTATTTAGCCACCGGTGGGCAGCACTATAGGGGAATTCTCAGTTCCCAGACCCAGCATGATTATAGCCTCTCTGCATACCATGATCTGAGGTCATCAGAACTCAGACTTTGACACTTTGTATGTCTTCATGATTGACATGCAAGAACAAGTGCTAGAACTTTGCAGGTAGCTAACATACAAAGTACCCCATTTTTTTTAATTAGTCTCAGAATACTGGCCCAGAACAAGTAATGCTTTTTAGCATTACTTAATTGTCATGGAGCAGGCAGGGGAATTTGATGGCCAGGCTAGGAAATCTTCAAACACATTCTACAAGCCTGCACTTATCAATCTAATAATCCTATTTCTATATTACAGATTGTGTGTGTATACAAAAATGCTCCTTGTTGTACCTCAGACTGGAATACGTGTCTGTCACTTTTGGAAGGCAATGCAGTTGACTGGTATGGCTGCTGCCAATTCACCACTCTGCAGAATTCATCTTGCTGAAGCTAGAGATCGTAAATATTTTACAGCAAAATGATATTTCTATATTTTCTAGGTCACTGCTTCTTTCTGTTCCAGAATCATTAGGAGCCAACAGCAGACTGAAGGAACTGCTGCATTTGAAGACAGAGTACAAAGGAAACCAATCATTCTCTGCAGCTCACCACCACTCCTGCACTCCTCCACAGCACTGAAAACATACACAGTTGCTTCCCTCGGGAAACTAAGATCTGGGTGGTGACTCTCATTTACTCACCACAGGGACACTTCAAGGAAGTATTCAGTTGAGTCTTTAACTTAGCTATTTCTCTCTAATTTATCCCCTTTAAAAAAAGGCAGGGTTTCGTCCCATCTTTAATCTTCTCATGCACTATACGCCCTGTCAGTCCACATTAAAACTGAATCAAGGAGAGCTTCCTCTTATGTGTACATCATTTCTGGCTGAACTTTAGGCTGAAAATTGCAACACTGAATAATATTAGTAACATCATAGGTTATAAACTCTTTCCCACACCTCATCTTCACCAGGTCTTACATGTAGCCATAGAATGGTCTTCAAAATTTCAGTCCTGTAAACAACACAAAAATCTCTTCTGAACCCCAGGGCCAACATTTATTTAGCCTGTTCTGTCTCTTCAAGTCTGAAAGTCCTTTATTATTTTCCAGTTTTCCTCTCATTATTTTCCAGTTTTTTCCCTCTCAAGTTTCTCCTTACTCAAACACATTACATTGTGCAGTAGCAGAGATGTTCACCTGAGCATGAATTGAAGTGGATCAAAAACAAGTTTCAGTTGAAACAACAAGTATCCTGCACCAACACCAACTCCAGCTGTGAACCTGGCAGATCTTGTAAGTTTAAGAAAGGCCATGCCTGGTCAGGCCACAGAGAAGAAGATAAAGGGAAAATACTGAATACTGGCAATTCACTGGGTGGCACTTTTTGAGCCACTCAAATTCAAAGCTAAATATGATGCAATCCCATTTTTCAGCTGTGACAGAGTCAAATCACATTTAGTCACTGAAAATGCTATTAGATGTCTTTCACAAACAAAAGATAGTGGTCTGTGTGTACTAGGCACAGTCTACCTTCTTAATTCTACTTAACTAAATTGCTGGGACACATTAAGGAAAGACAGAACTAAAGGACTTTTTCCATTTAATCTCATAAACATTTCCCACCACAACATGTCTCATTTCTGTCTCTAGATCTGGTCACACCCACAAAGCCCTCCCTACCCATTCAGACCCATGCCCCAAACTACTGCCATATTAACCTGCTTTCACCTCAGCACAGGTGTACCTTTCCTTCTGAAGTGCCTAACTCTGGGAAACTGTAAGTTCAGACAGAGTACAAAGGAAACCAATCATTCTCTGCAGCTCACCACCGCTGTGAACATCTTTCTGCCTTTCTAATTCATGTAAAGACTAAATGTTAAACGTGAGCAGCCTCTGTTGCACCCTCTGCAGTGATGCATTCTATCAGATTCCTGCATTTCAGGGAGCCACATGCATGTGACAGGATAGGTGGTGTGTAATCAAGAGCAATCCATACAAAAGAACCCACAGCTAGGAGGAGTGTATCTTGATGCCCTTCCCCCCATTCAGGAATCTATCATCTTACAAGAGCCCTCCCTAAGGGCTGTACGTAGTCATGGTGACAGGACATCACCACCTGTCTGCCCCTGCAATGGAGGCAATGAGCCAGAATACAAAGCTTTGTTTTGCTGCTGCTGAATGCATACAGCACAATTCCAAAAACCTCATCTGAACAGAAAGCAAAGAAAATGAAACCGTCTTTACTGTGTAAAATCTTAAGAAAGTTCCAGATTTATTAGTAAAGGCTTATGAAAATGAACCAGTAAAATAAAGAGGGGCTTGAAAATTCACATGAATTGATGTGTTTCACATTCTTCAAAATGCAACTTTAAACATAAAATCATAAAAGGGATTCTTTATGTCCAAAAGTCTAAAATTCAGACAACACAGAAACCAATCTTAGAACGGGGTGCAATTGTCAATTCCCATTGCTTTTATTCCAAAGGAATGCACACAGATTACTATACACTATGTATATTAAAAGTGTCCAGCTTGCAGTGTTTTGCCAGTTTATGAGTCTCTGAACAGCAGCTGACCAAAAATCAGTGAAACTGGCTAAACAGCTATTTTGGTACCACTCATTGATGGGAATGAGTTAACAGTTATAAGCAATGAAATAAGCAGACAAAAAGCATCCAACCACAGCCTAAATAGAATGGGAGCAGAGGAACTCCTTACTCTCTGTATCTGGTCTATTCCTCAGGTCATGCATACATTGTGGAATTAGGCAGGATCTCATAGCTCTCACACATGGTGGCTGCATGCTGCTACTTTCGCTTGACCTTACACTGGGCAAGACAAAGTATCTCCTCTCTTTTCTCTTGGCAGCACACTGGGTTTCCCCATGGAAGAAATGGGTGAAGTTTAGAAAGCTGGTATAACTCAATAGCCACAGAGACTGAGCCTATTAAGCAAGATATTCTTAATCACAGCACTGCATAGCCATAGGATGGCTCCTCCAAGCATGCACACCACTTGGTTGCCTCTATCTTGGTCAGTGTCACCCTTTAGGTGCCCTAGGCAATGCATAACAACTTTAGTTGGTAGTAATACCCCTCCAATAGGCAGACCACGTATCTGGCCTTCTGGACACCTTGTACCGGATTCACTCCAGCAAATGCCATCCGAACATCTCCTGATCATTCATTGCTCCTGTGTTAGAAAATTTTAACCCTCTGCATCATGCAGCATGGTAGGGATTTTCACTGTTCAAAGCCTTCCCTGAAATGAGAGACTGGAGGGTAAGGACTAAAAGGCAAGCTGCAAAATTCTCTGTCTTGTGGTTTGGATTTACCATCACAGACCACACACAGATTTTCCAGTGACTGTGCTGCTGAATTGGGCTGGAGCTCTGAATGGGCAGAAGCTACAAGACACATAAAAATCCTGTGGATACACTGATCCACTGGCTTTCCCAGTGCCACAGATTACTTTAGCGTGGAAGATCATAGAATCGCATACTCCTTTAGGTTGGAAAAGACCTTTAACATCAACCATTAACCCAGCATTGCCAAGTCCACCACTGAGCATCAATGTCCCTGAGCATCATCTCTAAGCATGTCTTTTAAATAGCTCCAGAGATGGTGACTCATCCACTCCCATGGGCAGCCTATTCCACTCCTTGACAGCCCTTTCAGTAAGGAAACCTATTCTAATATCCAATCTAAACCTTCCCTAGCACAGCTTGAGGCCATTTCTTCTAGTTCAATTGCCTGTTAATTGTGAAACACTCACCTCCCTAAAACTGTCTTTCAGGTAGTTATAGAGAGTGATAAGTTCTCAGCTTCCTTTTCTCTAGAGTAAACAAGCCCAATTCCCTCATCTGCTCCTCTCTAGACTTGTTCTCTAAACCCTTCACCAGCTTTGTTGTCCTTTGGATATGCTCTAGCACCTCAATGTCTTTCTTGTAGTGAGGGGCCCAAAACTGAACATAATATTCAAGGTGCAGCTTCATTACTACAGAGAATACAGGGGGACCATCACTTCCTTTGGGCTGCTGGCCACACTATTTCTGGCACTTATGGCTCATATCACCCAGCTGTTAACCAACACCCTCAGGTCCTTTTCTGCTGGGTGATTTTCCAGCCACTCTTTCCCAAGCCTGTAACACTGCATGGATTTGTTGTGACCCAAGTGAAGGACCTGGCACTTGGCTGTGTTAAATCACATATACTTGGCGCAGAGTAACACTTCCACCCAACTTTCTGTAAATGTACTGGAGGTCCCCCTTATCCAGATCATTAATAAAGATATTAAACAGAATTGGGCCCAATACTGAGCCCTGGGAAACACAAATTGTGACTGCCTGCCAGCTGGATTTAACTACATTCACTATAACTCTTCAGGTCCAGTCATCCAGCCTGTTCTTTACTTAACAAAATGTACACCCATTTAAGACATGATTATTCTTCTCCTGAAGAATACTGTGGGAAACTGTGTGAAAGGCCTTGTTCATGCTCAGGTAGAATACCCACAGCTTTTCCCTCATCCACTAAGTGGACCTTGTCATAGGAGATGGGGTTAGATGTTCTTTACTAAATCATTTTTAAGCAGTAACCATTTTATCTTTCAAATAGTTTGCAGAGAAGATAGAGTTCTGACAAAGTTAGGAAGAATGAAGAGTGATTCAGTGCCCTCAGATATTTATTGGTTCAATTTTGACTGACCCTTATCACTGCAGAAAGGGAAGGCGCTCACACACTGCCTATAGTCACTCTCTCTATCCATTTAAAAGACAGGCAAAGGCTTTCTGGCATCAATAAAACATTAAAGCTTCATGTCTAAAACCAAAATTCAGCAAATGCTGAAGGTCACATATGCTAAAGTTAATCTGCCATCTTGTGGGTATACACCACAATACACTGTTTTTAATATCTACTATAGAATTTTTTTAAGACAAATTAGTATCGTGTATTCGTATATTAACTACCTTAGCCATGCAATATAATTATTATGTTCATGAGGCCAAAGATAAGTATTTTTTTCCACTTTAAAAAGAAAATACTGTAAGAGATATTAAAATGCAGGTGTGACACACACACAACAAAAAATGTGTAGTTTTGTTATTTATTTGTACAGTCCACCTGACTTGTTTCTGCTGTGCTTTATGAGTATTGTATCAGCTACATCAAGGGGCACTGCTTAATTTCAGTTAAACAGCAACAAAAATGGAAGTCTGCCACAAAACTAAAACATGGATTTTGAGCAACCACTCTTTCAGAAGAATTACTACCAGAACTTTCGTTTGGCTCACTTTAAAATTTTGCATTAGTTGCAAATCCAAAATCTAGATTTGGGAAGTGATTTTGAATAAAAGTTCATACCTTATCTGTACATATCTCTGTCAAGGCATCCTACACTGATTTTGGTGTGATATCCAAACATAAATATATTCTAAAAAGGCTTCACACAATGACACTGAATATCAAATTAAATCAGTTACTTCAGATATTTATAACTATCTTTCCTTAACTCGTGCATATATATATTACATATAGAGATGCAAAATGCACAAAATTTCATATACACAGATTCAGCAATGTTACACAGACAAAGGTGGCAACAATGCCTCATTTATAGGTACTAGAGACTAGAGGATGTCTTCCCATGGTCAAAACAGACATTAAATCTGAATCTGAACCTGCATGTAGGGATCTTGTTCTCCTTACCACCTACATGTAAGGGCATGCCTTGTGCTGACCCATTAGAGCAGAAGGATGTTTGTACATCAGCTAGGACAAGTCAGATCACGTGTCAAGAGTGACTCATACTGATAAGGCAACAGGTTTATCGAGAGATAGTTACCATGGCAAACAGGTAGCAAGTTCAATTCTGTATGAATCAAAAGAGAAATAGCTTCCAAAATAGAACACCATGTGTTTTTTTTTTTTCTCTCCTGCAAATATTATGAGCCAGTGCTATACATTACTGATGTGTTTTGATCAAGAGATACTGTAGAGTCAGGAAGTTTCAATAATCCTTACGAAGTACAAAAATACCAGATCCCTCTCCCAAACACTTTTCTTAAATATTGTAGACATATTCTAGAGAATGTGCTTGATAACATCAGGCACACAGAATTAGCCAACTATTTAGAAAAATATTATTTTAATGATACTTGAAAATATGATACTTCATACTTGATGTATGAATACTGATGATTCTTCATGATCATATATGATACTTCATACTTGTAAAACAAGTCAAAAGTATTATAAAAGAACAAGTGTCCTTATAAAAGGATATAATCAAGAATATTTCTGCCAAAACAGTAGAAATAATAATAAAAAAAAAGACTAAAAAAGACTGGGTTATTTCAATAGCAAAAAATTATCACATAGTAAATAAAAAGATGTTTCAGATCAACTTGAACAACTACAAACCTCTTCTGAAGAAAATGTCATAAAATATGCACTAAAAAGTATTGTTTCTTCACTGCTTCTCACATATATTAAATTTTCTTGGACTGCAAACTAAGTAAACAAGTAAATCATTCAGTAAGTTGTGTTTTTCTGTTTGTTTTCTTGCTCTTCCAAATTCAAAGTCCAGAAAGAGAATCTGAAGGTCAAGCTAAATTATTTCTGGCTTATCTACTGATTCTGATTGAAACATATTCTTGTCCCACAGGCTATAATTTACCTATCACTCCCCTCAAATAAATGATCACCTTGACATCTCTCTTCCCTGCTTATATCCTCCCTCTTTGCTTTACTCCACAGGAACCAGATATCTCCCACATCAACTGAGATAAAAGTATTTTCAATTATATTTAATTTTGAAGTATGCTGTTTCTATTACAGATCCAAAAAGGGGGCTTCTGAGACCAAGTGCCACTTTGCTAACAGTGCTAACTATTTCAATAAAACATACTACCTCTACTAACAATTCCAGTCTAGCATCTGGTAGGTAAGACACGCAATCATTATCATCATGCACTTCTGTGTAGTTGTTTTAGTAACTCCAAATGTGACAATGTGATGAAGAGATTATTGCCCCATTTTACACATCCTATCCAATTATTTTATGGCATTTGTACAGACTGCATTTCATGGTTACTCAAGTAATATTACTGAGATTTGTGCACAAAGGAATAAAAGACATCACAGGTTACAACTTTGACTAAATGCTAGCAAGGGTTAAATTATGTTTTAATCCTTGAACAGTTGGGTCACATGGCTGCTACTGAATGTGCTCTTTGCCTCAGGCCTTCAGCTTTTATTTGTAATAGGTCTTGATCTGTACAGGAGAGATTAATAAAATAACTAGGAAACCTTACTTCTTTCCTCATGGTGAAGTGAGGGAAAGAAGGGAGAGTAAGATTCAGTATGCGTTGCAGCCTGTGCAGTGAACTCAACGAACCTAGTATACAAAGAAATGTGAAAGCAGTGGCATAAAAAATTATAGTTATTTACTAACTACAGTATTACATTGAAACACTGAAAATTTCAGATTAAAGCAAGACTCTATTCTACTTTTAGTTATCTAATTTTCAAGGAGCTAGCCATTTGCCATAAAGCACAAGGTTCTGTTAAAACCCCAGTCATTCAGTGGAAAACAGAACACTACAAGCCTACACTAGTTATTTTTGCAAGTTAAATCCTAAATAATAAAATAAATTTTCCACATGAAGCAATGTTCTAAATAACAAAACCAACTTTCCCCACTTCCAGTCTATTACATCACTGAGTCTTGAGTACTCATGTTTTGAGACAACCCCACAAACTATCAGAAAGTAAAAGAATCACTCGATAAATCACAAATTGTAGATTGTCTACATATGTATATTTGTGTGTTTCTGAAATAGAAGCAGACAGGAAGGAAGCAGACAGAATGTGAGGAGATAGGGAAATGGCAAGAGATTATAAACCTTCCATGTGGGCAATACACTTGTTCTGCCAATCACTGCAGTAAGATTCTTGTATATCTATTCCTATACTATTTCTTAGTAATAAAAAGGTGACAAATGCAAAAGAAACATACATCAAAGAGACAAATATTCAATGTCTTAGATTGGCATTTATACAGATTTTAGCAAAACCACTTGTTTACAGTCTGAAATATATAATATGGAAAACTTAACAATTTGCTCTCAGTTTTCATAAACTTTCCAATTTTCTTCTGAACAAGATTGGAATCTAGCAGGAGTAAATGAAGCACAATTGTGACATTTACCAAGCTGACATAAAAAGCACTGAAATCTAAAAGAATTTTCTAATATCTTTCTTCTTTTTGCCATAAAGAGGCAAGAGACTCAGAAAAAGAAAACAAAAGTGAACTACAAGTAGGTCTTTATTAGGAAAACAGGTTGCATTATAAGTCACTGGAATGGATTCACCAATGATACTGGCTGGAACAAGCAATGCACAATATTTTCAAAAAATCTCTCCATGCCTTTTGATTGCTTACCCTAGTTTAACACGTGATCCTGACATTTTTACTCCCAGCAAATGACAGCTCAAATCTAAAAAACAGTTGAAGCTAAATATGAATGGCTGCTATGACATTAAACATAATTTTCAAGTGCTATCTCCCTATAACTAGTTAGATTTCTGCATTTTATCTCTTACCCTCATAGTTCTGACAAATGGTTAAATAATAAGATTTTGAAGTGAGAAGAAGAACTATTACCCTGTTTATGCATCACTTAAGCAAACCAAATGGCTTACTGGGAACATGGTATGACTAAAAATAGGTGAAGGGAGGCAACAGCCTTAAGTCACCAAATTTCAAATTAATTTCTTGGTTAAAAAGATGGCATGACTACCTAATCTGATATGATCTTGTTCTCTTCATAGTGACTAGTCTTATGTAAAGTTACTCTATAAGGAAGACCAAATTACTGAATTACTGCATCAGTCCTGGTTAAATACCAGTCTTACTTTGATTCCACTGGTTATATTTTCAGTGAAGAATCTCCTTCAAAATTAGTCATCCAGAGACTGGCAGTTGAAGCAGGTAAAAGTTAGTAAAAAATAGGTGGATAGCTAGTGAATAATAATGGCTATTCCATGGCAGGATGCAATAAGGATACTCTAACATTCTTAGTGACTTGTCTAATCCTAGGAAAATCCAAATAATTTGATTTTATAGACCATCACTCTGCAGTATAGCAAGCAGAGTTTGGGCATAAACAAGATGACCCAGTTTTCAACATCTACAAGTCTTAGCTTGAAGCTCGTTTGTTACTTGAAAAGGGAATTAAAATTTAAATAAGTGCGAAAGAACAAACGCTTATTTTCCTTGAATTTCTGTGAAAAAAGCAGTTATGTGTTAACTAACATTCAATATGAAGTAAAATCAGAACTTAAAATAAGAGGATAATTAGAAGTCATATTACTTGAGAATAAAACAAATCACAGATATTGTGACGTATTCAGAAATTTACAATAACAGTCAAGGTAAACATTTCAGGAGACTTTGATGGATAATTCCTTTCAAATCATAAACCATGTAAAGGAAATATAATTCCATAGAACATTCTTCAAGTAAGAAATAGGATCTGAGCTGATGAACAAAGAGACCTGTGTATTTTTGTATGGAATTCATTAAAATTCCAGGCACTGAACTTGCAACAAACACTTCACATGAAAGGTGATTTTTAAACATCAGTAAGTATTTACATGGGCAAACTTATTCCTGTTTTCTTCTACGTGCTTTTCTTTTCATCGCATTTGCATTTCTTATTATTTATTATTTAACTATGCATTTCAGAATGGATTTGCTGTGATTTATTGAATGAGTTGACTATTACAAGCCGTAAAGTGAAAAGACAACCCCCAAAAAATTTCTATTTCAAGAAAGCTTGTAAACAAGGCAAACACAGGAAAAACTTGTAAAGGACCAAGGGACATTACAGCACACATTTTTTCAAAAACCCAAACAACCAACTCTCCATGTCCTGAAAAATGTTCTGGAAGACAAATGTGTAAAAACAGATTGTATACTAACAAACTGTTACTAAATTGAACTCCAGCCATGTTACTGCTCCAAAGACCAGCTTTTTAGTTCAAGCACAAATGCTGAAGTCAAAACGACTATATCCTCTTATCTCCTCTGCAGAAGTTCTGACCTTTGGCTAAGTGTACTATGTATTTTCTTTACTTCATTCTGCATAGAGTCCGAATATTATCATTTACACTGAGGAACTTTAACGTCTACATATGCAAGTGTTCTACATTTCCCATGGAACTACTTTTTGACATGTGGCATACAAACTAATTTAATGAAAAAATCTGGCATCCTACAGAGAGGTGCATGATGTTATGAACACTAAAGATTGCTGCTTCCACAAACTATGATATTTATAATAAAGATGAAGAATGGGAAATATTGTAGTTACAGAAAATTAAATTTCCTCTAAAATTAGTTATACGTTGCCATTCTTTGTGAATTTCCATTTAAAAGTTCAATTTTTTAAATATACAAATATATTAACCAATGATATAAATATTCTGACCCCTATATTTCTCTTAAATTTACTCTTCAGATTACCACTATTTCTTCATTTTGATTACAACTTTCTTTGACTTTTTCATCTTATTAATCTAACTAGTATTTTCAAAGGATGAAAGAAAACCGTCGTGTAAGTATATGCTGGTTACTTTGACACTTATGTAGGGTAAAATCAAAGAACACAAAATAAAGACTGCAATCAGTTTTGAATGAGAGATGGTAGAACAATTGATGAGCATCAGAACAGCTTTAGGAGAATTAAGTCTTACCAAACCACTTTTTTTCTGAGCACAGGTTACTTTGATCAAAGTAACTGTGTTGACATCTAATGCCTTGCAGAAGCCTTTTGATAGGCTTATTATGGCATATAGACACAAAGAAACCCCAGTAATAATAATAAAAAATCATCTCTGTGGGGTCTGCAATTGATTATATCTATAAAAATTACAGGTATCCAAAGGCAAATGTAAATGAGATGCTACTAATAACAGGCAGCATTCCCATGAAGATCTTATGTTTCCTGTTTTGGCCAACAGTAACATAGGCATCTCTATCACAAAGTGTCTGGCATCACATTCTGGCATAGTTCCTTGAGAGCAAAAGAAGAATCTGATGAACTGAAAGCTATCAGGGAAAAAAAAAAAGAGTAAAGAAAAATTTATGCTCTAAATAATGACAACTGAAAACTGTACTTCATGTACTAATTATCTGAACACTTCATACTGAAGCAATGTGATTCTAATCTCCATATTCTTACATGCAGAATAGACTCCTTTACTTTTTTGATGTAAAATGTCACAATACAGTTTGCATATTTTTCTCATCAATATCATAATCTAGTAGTTGATGCAAAGCTTAACACAATCTCAGAATTCTTGTAGAACATTTGCATACAAAAGTTTGATCTACAGCTCTTTAAAATCACTGCTTTTCTTCAAGTATGATTTCCATATCTTATTTCACTCTCATGAGAAGGAGTTAGAATTATTACTAGGATACTAGATAAAATACTAGAAGAAAATTCCCTTCAAGAACTAGGAAATAACATGAATTAGAAGTTAAAAAAAAAAGTCACAGAAACTTCCCCTTGGATTCGCTATATTATGACAAACTTGAGATTACAAACATTAGAATTGAAAACTGTATTAGAATCCAATCCAGTATTCTTTTCACCATTAATACAGCTTTAGATCTCAAAAGATATTTCTTAAAATCAGATACCTATTTTTATTGAAGAATTCTGCCTTACAGTGACTGAGGTTTGGATTTTTAGTTTCTGCCATTCCCTCATTCTCTTAAGTAATACATTTGCTTTCAGTACCATCTGATAAAAGATTACAGGTTAGCATCCTGGAAACTCTTAGCTAGTGCACTGCTTCCCTTCTGGGAGAGCACCTCTGGGCAGATGGTCTGGTAAGCTAGTTCAGTCCATCCTGATTCTCTTCAGACAGGGAGACAAGTGATTCATCCCTTCTGGCAGATAAGATGATGGTATTTCCATCTCTGTTTACTGGGTTAGCTGACAGATTGTTGACATGATCCTTTTATGTTCTCCCAATTCTCTGTACATTAAAACCAGGAACTTTAGAATGTGAGCACTCACTTTGTGCTACGGTCTGGAAATAGCACATGAAATCAGCTTTACTACTAGTTTAATTTTCAGAGTATAAAAGGTAAACACATGTTTTGAGAATCTACACTGCAGAACTCAGTTTAGCAAAATATTAGAAGGTCCTGAGCACTTTCTTCACTCACAGATGTTATTTATCAAGGGAAAAAAAATTTGCAAATATGTCTCTAAGGCACTGAAAAAAAACTTATGAGCAGAACTTGCTCCATAAAAGTACGAAATGCCACTTCTCTTATAACTTAAGTGACAAGCAGTTCAATTCTACAGGCTAAAGAATTTTAAACCCAGAATTTCCAAAAGGAAATAGAACTTTTTAAAGCAAAAAACTGACCTAAGTAACTTCAAAAATGCAAGAACTGGTTCCAAAACTTCTATCTAGATATAAAAAAGGATATCATATAAATTTAATTATGCTTGGCAGATCTATAAACTTTAAGCAAGTTAATTTTGAAGCTGCTCAATTGTACAACACAAAAACCTGTACTTATATATAGCACTCTACAAATAAAACTTCCTAGGACTGCAACCTTACAAAGCCTACATGTTATACACAGGGTTAGAATAAAAATAGACCACTAGTTCTCTAAGAAGTGGGGAAAGCAATTACTAACCACTCTAGGATACTTCTGACTCCACTACATGGCACGCAAAAATGTGGAGAGCCAATTGTTCAGTCACTACTTTCTAAAAATTCACTAAATTGTGGTTGTTTTTTAATATTCAAGGAAAAAACCCCAAGTTTTGTGTAATGACTATTATTTCTAAATTGTTAGGACATATCATAAAGGTAAAAGCTGACAGGATTTTAGCTCTGTATTCTCTCTTCTTTCCCCTCAACCACTACCAGTGATACTTCTATCTTTGAGCTCTGCTCACTGCTTTTTTGCTATTGCATCTTTCTCAGAAACAGAGAATTTTCTTTATTTTTGTTAATGTTGATGTGATGTGCTTTTTTAAAAATCTAAGCTGGAAAATTTGCATGTAGAAATAAAAACTAAGTACCTCTAAGGCTGAATAACTATTTCCCTGCTTCCCCAATCACCAAGGTGCTTGCTACTTTTTGGCTGAATAATTTCAAAGTACATAGGAACTAAGCCAAATGACTGTATTTTGGATTTGTCTGGTATTGTACTCAACTGCATGAAGAAAAATATATTCTAAGAAGTAGAAAAAAAGATATTCTTTCACTGGATTCCAAGTCTCCAAACATTTTCTTTTAACACACAATTAAGAAATTAGACTGTTCCTGTAATTCTTTGACTCAACATCGGTCAAACATTTCTTGTGCCTTTAAATGATACTTTAAACATTTTTTTTTCTCCTAGTTTAAGAATTTCAAGTTACAAAAGAAATTATTCAAATATTACCCATTTCAAATACCCTTCTATTCACTCCCTAAAGAGAAGTCTTGAAAGGAAGCCTCATATAATCTGACCAGGGCTTTTAGTCTTACCATTTATTTATTTATTTATTTTTATTTATTTATTTTTACCATTTTCATTCAGCAGGAAAGAGTATTTTTCATAAGTTTTCCTTGAAAACTGCCTTGATACACACATGATGTAATGCATTTGACAAAGTATGTCCTTGAGTGACACTGAAATCTAAACGTGAGCTGAGTTAAACTCAGATTATTGTAAATATGGTGTATAAGGAGACAGTGGAAAAGATTTACAAAAGATTCAAGTTTTGCAAGATTTGAGTAAGAGCCCCTAAAAGTTAGCTGGAATTATATTTATGAAGGAGCTGAAATAAATAATACATTATCCTGAATGTGTGTTGGCCTGGTAAGCCCTTAACTTCGTAGCTACTTATTCTAGCACAGCAAATAGAACAAAGCTACACTGATACCAGTGTTTCAAACTTGTTATATCTAAATTCTGTTTCCTTAAAGAAGGATGCTTACTTGCAGTAAATAGGTTCACAAGATGTGTTCACTCATTGTATTAAATACAATGAGTATTTTGTACCCAATACAAAAAACGGAAACAGTATCTTCATGAAATTTTCTGACTGCTTATATACTTAACCTTCTCCAGGGTAAGTAACTTTCCCCTCCGTTTCATTTAGACAAATATACAGCCAACCATTTTAAGATTTTACATAAATATCAGCAGCCACAGGAAGCACGTCCTGTCTGCTGACTTAGTGAAAGGGGACCTAGGCCCTTTTACAATGAAAAACAAATCAATGCACAAAATAATACTCTGGCCTTTTTCAAAGAACAAATCATCATAAAGAAAAAACCACCATTTTGCATATAGATTTGTCTGACAAGGACAGTTAAAAAAAATGAAATATTCTGCAGCATCTTGCAACCAGACAAAAATCAATGGCTAAATTATAAAATACTTCAGGTATTCACAGAATTCCAGCGTGCTCACTTCCTCCTCTTTAAGCCAGCATTCCCTTTTTTCTGTTTCTTAGACTTGAGCAAGTGCTGCTTGCACACACTTTAAAAAGTCTGTTAAAAAAAAAAAGTTACTACAGAATCACAGAATAGTCATGGTTGGAAAGAACCTCTGAGCTCATGGAACCCAACCATACACACACTCAACAAACTTGGCCACTAAGAGCAAGCCCTGAATTGCCATGTTTCTTAAGTACCTCCAGGGATGGTGACTCAACCACATCCTTGGGCAGGCTGCTCCAGTGCCTGACCCCTATTCCAGTAAAGAAATTCTTCCTAATGTCTAATCTGAACCTCCCCTGGCACAGCTTCAGACCATTTCCTCTGGTCTTGTCATTATTCACCTGGGAGAAGAGGTGAACATCCACCTCCCTACAACCTCCTTTCAGGTAGCTGTAGAGGACAATGTGGCCTCCTCTTCTCCAAACTAAACATAGAATCATAGAATCGGCTGGGTTGGAAGGGGAAGGGATCTCTGAGATCATCAAGTCCAACCCTTGATCCACTACCGCTGCGGTTACCAGACTATGGCACTGAGTGCCACATCCAGTCTCTTTAAATATCTCCAGGGATGGAGAATCCACTACTTTCCTGGGAAGCCCATTCCAATGTCTGATCACCCTCTCCGTAAAGAAATTCTTTCTAATATCTAACCTAAGCCTCCCCAGTTCCCTCAGTTGCTCCTCACGGGACTTGTTCTCCAGGCCCCTCACTAGATTGGTTGTTCTCCTCTGGACACGTTCCAGCACCAAAATGTCCTTCCTGTAGTGAGGGACCCAGAACTGAACACATAATTCGAGGTGCAGCCTCACCAGTGCTGAGTACAGAAGCACGACTGCTTTCTTACTCCTGTTGGCCACACTATTCCTGATACAAGCCAAGATGTCGTTTGCCTTCTTGGCCACTGAGGCACACTGGTGGTTCATGTTGAGCCAGCTGTCCACCACCATCCCCAGGTCCTTTTCTGCTGAGGAGCTTTCCAGACACTCCTCCCCAAGCCTGTAGTGTTGCCTGGAGTTGTTGTGACCAAAATACAGGACCTAGCACTCGGTCTTATTGAATCTCATACAGTTGACCTTGGCCCATTGATCCAGCTGCACAGGTCCCTTGGTAAAGCCTTCCTGCCCTCAAGCAGATCAACATTAACATTCCCAGACAATTTGGTACCATCTGCAAACTTATAGAGGGTGCACTAAATCCCCTCATCCAGATCATTAGTCTAGATATTAAACAAGACTGGCCCCAAGACTGAGCCCTGAGGGACACCAGTAGTGACCCGCTGCTAACCTAGATTTAACCACATTAATCACAATTCTCTGGGCATGGTCATCCAGCCAGCTTTTACCCAGGGAGGAGTACACTTGTCTATGCCATGATTTGCCAGCTTCTCAGGAGAATGCTGTGAGAGACAGCGTCAAAGTCCAGGCACATAACTTCCACAGCATTGCCCTCATCCAGAATGGGGGTCATATGGTCCTAGAAAGAGATCAGGTTGGTTAAGCAAGATGTCCCTTTCATAAACCCATGCTGGCTGGCCCTGATCCCTTGGCTGCCCTGTACTTGATTGATAGTGATTAGTAATAGCTTGCAAAAATAAACAAAACTAACTTACTCCGCTGAAGTACATCATGAGCTGCATCACTTCCACAAGTCCTTAAGCTCCTTCCTCCTCCTCAGCATATTTGTTCCTTGCTAGTATTAATGGGAGAAAGCAGCAAATGGTCTGCAGCACTGAACCTGCCAGAACTCAACTGTTCACAACACAGCATTTAATGGCACAGTAGAAGAGTTGGTTGGAATAATGTTATTAAAAAAAAAAAGGGGGGGGGAGGGAGGCAATCAGGTGTGGCTAATTACAAGGTGGGAGGCGTTAGCTTGTGCTAAGCCCACCTGTGCCCAATTAAGGCTGACCTGCGTGCTAACCAGTGGTACTCTTTTATTGGTCGCCCAGTCCTGCTCATGCACAGCTGGGGTCAGCCTTAATTGGGCACAGATGGGCTTAACACAAGCTCACACCTCCCCCCTCATAATTAGCCACACCTGATTGCCTCATTTCACTACAGGGAGGGGTGGGGGAGAAGACAACCATTATCTTGTAAAACTTTTGAATTCTACCTGTCAGTGAACCGAGTATTTCTGGTGAAACTGCAAGATTCATAGACTACACATTTCAGAATTAACAGAACTGAAATGAGTGACAACTCTTGAAAGGTAAACTAGATGAGTGAAATCTTATTAAGATTATAGAATAGTTTAAAGATTTTAATCTAAATAAATTCCACATTGATCAAAATTACAAAAATAAAGTTATTACTCATCAGTCCACTAAGTTTCTAGTTTCTGAAAGTCACTGCTGGCAAATTTAGAAATTAGAATCAACAAGATGGTTGATTCCAGTAGGCTAAAGACCAGGATATCTTGAGATATGCAGGGAATTCGATACATGCACTATCTTGTCTTTGTGCCTCCAGAGATGGCCTCTTCTTTGCACTATAAATGGCTGTGTTCGCATGCTTGCATAAATTAAGCTGTTCTCTTAGTTTTTACAGTACATCATAGTTTTTCCTTAAAAACAATTCCTTCTGTGTTTCCCCTCATCCCCAGTGTGCAACCCATTTTTTGACAGTAAAGCAAGAAGGATTTTCCTGTTTCAAATTGCCTTTCAGCTTATTTTAAGGAGAGAGGCTTTAAAACATAAAACTGAATTTGGCAGAATCTGAGCATCTTTTTATATTTTATAAAATGGAAACCTGCAAGTAAATTCAATTTGTGGTCAAAAGAGACACAATGTTTCCTTCAAATGCATGGTAGGATAGCTCAAAGTGCCTGTAAAATGTGCTCACTGATGCAAATGCTTAAAACATTATCTACTGCCAGTAGCTGCACCACTGGCAGTAGATTACAAGTGCAGAAAATTTCTGTCTACTATAGCAGAAAACTGACACTTTATACATGCTTAAAACTAGGCAGAAAAGCTTAGTGAAAAGAATAAAAGGGTTTTCAATAAATATAAGGTTACTAACCAGGTTTTAGATAGAAATTTTCACACACCATAAAATCTTATCTTCATGAGTTGGTGCTGATGAATAAAAATATTTTTAGAAATTATTTTTGCTAGAGTTGTTTAGCTATGTCTGTAAGAATGGGACTTTAAAATCTGAATAAAAATACGACCCGAGATCCATAAGCTTGAAAATAAAGACACCATGTTAATATAGTTTGCAGTTTTTAATTTCTCAATGCATTAAAGGTCTCAGATTGTCTACAAATGTATCCATCAAACCTGCTTATATTAAATGGAAATGGTGTTGCACAAACATTCTATTACTCCATTTTTTCTTTTAATTGTCACATATACCAGTGCCAAATGAACATTTCCCTTCAACTGCTGACAGGGTGGACCTGTGAAAGCCAATATTATCTGAAAGTAAGAGAAATCAGAAAATCATTTAGTTTCAAGGGGACCTCCTGAGATCATCCAGTCCAAGCCCCTAGCACAAGGAGGGCTACGCAGACCAGATTATCAGGACCATGTCCAGTCAGCTTTTGAGTATTTCCACAGATGAAGACAACCTCTCTGGGCATCCCATTCCAATGTTTGACTATCCTCATGGTAAAAAAGGTTTTTCTTTTGTTTAGAGGGAATTTCAAGTCATTTAATTTGTGCCCATTACTTCTTGTCCTACCAGTAGACACAGATGATGGAATCTAGCTCCCTCTTCTTCATAGAATGGCTGGGGTTGGAAGGGACCTTAGAGATCATCCAGTTCCAAACCCCCCCCTCTGGGCAGGGACACCTCACACTAGACCAGGTTGCTCAAGGCCTCATGGATCCTGGCCTTGAGCACTTCCAGGAAGGGAGCAGCAACAACTTCCCTGAGTAACCTCTTCCAGTGCCTCACCACCACAACATGAAACTTTTTTTTCCTGATATCTAATCTAAATCTTCCCTCTTCAAGTTTTAAACCATTTCTCCTTGTCTTCTTGCTACACCTCCATGCAAAAATTCTTACCCCACTTTTCTTGTAGGACACCTTGAGGTAGATATTCTTCATTGTCTACCAGCAAGTACTTATATACTTAAGATCCCCACTGAGTCTTCTCTTTTGCAAGGAGAAATTCCTCGTTTTCTTAGCTTCTCTTCATGTGACAGATGCTCCCATCCCCTGATGATCTTTGTGGTCGTTCTATGGAAGTCCACATTTCTCATACTAAGAAGTTCAGAACTGGACTTGGTACTCACTTTCCTCAACCTGATGCAGCCCAAGATGCTGTTGGCTTTATTTGCTGTGCAAGCATATTGCTGGCTCGTGTTTAACATATTGCCTACCAGAACTCCAAAATGCCACTCTACTCAGCTTTTTTCCAGCTCTTGGCCTTCCCACATGTTGGCAGGACTTGGCACTGCCCTTTGTTGAACATCATGAGATTCCTCTCAGCCCAGCACCCCAGCCTGTCCAGGTCCATCTGAATGGCAGCCCAACCACATAATTTATAGCGTTGTGTAGTAACTCCTCAGCATTTTTTTAATTTCTGCAAATGTGTTGGAAGTGCACTCTGTCCCATTGCCAGTTGTTACAGAGGTTAAACAATACTAGCCCCAGTACGAGTCCCTGGAGTACACACCAGTTAGTGACTTGCCTCCAACTGAATTGTGTGCTACAGCATTATTCTTCAGCAGTTAGCATAAAAAATTTTGCTTGTTTGCCTCAAATTAGTTGTCTATTTTTTACCGGTTCAATAAATTCCATAAAGACTAATGCACATTAGCAGTTAAATAATTTTAGTACTATTTGGCCATCAGCAGCTAAAAGAATTTTTTGCAGCAAAATGGAGAGGAAATTTGAGTACTACAAAGCCTAGGAGCATATGGATTTAGACTATCTAAAGACAGGTTTAAATCACTGTGTCCTCAGTCTGTGGCACTGACATCTAAAGATGTTTTTATACTGTTTGATCTTTGTGCTATTAACAATGCTATGCATATTTTATCACCATTTCCCTTCTGACATAACTAGGTCTCCATAAACACATACAAATCTGGAGGCAGAGTAAAAGTGGTTGGAAAAAATATCTCAAAGGTTGGGCATCATATAAAAATGCTAAACAATTATCACTCTTTTACCATTATATGGTAATGGTAAGAAGGTTACACTTGATTTTCTTTATATCACAACAAAAAGCCAAAAGTATATGACCCTTTCCTCCTGAAAGCAAAGCTGCAAAAACAAACCCACAAACAAAAAACCCATCACCACAAGCACTGACAGCACTCACTGATCTTTCAGGTTGGTGATGTGAAGCAGAAATGATACAACAAGCCAAGAAATATCACTTTTCAGATATATGGGGTTTTAAATCCTCCATACCTTAGGTGCTGTGAGGAAGCTCAGGAAGGACCAAGCTGGACTACACTAAGTAAGTTTCTACAATACTAAGCAGTGTTGGGCTATTATCGATGCACTACTCAAAAGGCCCTCATTCAGTCAAGGCTTACAGAATTTCATTTAGTTGAGTCCAGTGTATGCAATCAGCATGGTAAAAGTTGTTTGTGAGCTGTACTTCTGGAGCCCAAGTTGCCCAATAACTAGTTTCAAATTGTATAAATTGATTCCTTGCTATTTATAGTTGTTGAGAGATTTGATCAATACTGTAGCATGCATTTTGCACATCTATCTAGCTGAGTGATATTTCCTGCCCACGCAGAGCATTTATGTCTATGTATGTTCTAGATGTGTTGCAGTACTACATTAAATGACTTAACACCTTAGAATGCTGTACATATAAAAGCTGCTGTTATTTTAAAGGAAATAAAATTACAGAAGAAGCTACTAAAAAAACCCAAAACAAAACAAAGCACAAGAAAGTGTTCTTAAAATGTATGTGTTACATATCTGCTTTGTAGATTATTTTAATCTCTAGTAAAACTTCCATTATTAAAAATCCATTTAAAAAATCTAATGCAGCGGAATGCATTAAAAAAAACCCAGAAAGCTGAAAAAAATATATGGAAATTATACCAGAAATATCTTACAATATGAGAAGGAAAATAGGAATGAAGTAAATTTTATTTAAAAAAAATACAAATACATCCCCAAAATATAAATCAGAGACAGAAAGAAAAAAAACACTGCAAGGAGTATTGCTCATTTATAGCACCTACTGAGATAGGGTTAAGTCTGTTTCTCATTATTTGTAAAGAAAATGTTGAGACTCTTCCAGCTAAAATTAGATTTGGTATACCAGTTCTGCTTCAATTCTTGGCTGCGACATCCTTTCAGGCCGCCCCTACACTGCACTCTTGTGAGCAACTGCGGTAATGCAATAGTTTGAAACCTGTGCTGTTCATTCAACAGAGAGACGTGCAATAGGAGGGGAGTGACAAAGCAGTTGCATGCATGGGAGAGAATTCCTTGGCCTGACTTTGCTTCTGCTGGAGGATTCAGAAAGAAAAATGAATTTGAAACACTTGAACGTATTCTTTCTTGAACTGGCACTGCTAATCTGGACTACTAAATACTTATTTTGCAAATAAAGCAAAAGAGAAAGCAGTCAGACAAACTTTTAGTATCATATAACAGTTCAATAATAATAATTCATAGCATAAAAATGAAAAAATTATTTTGATTTTAAGTAGAAATAACCTGCTGTTATGCAATTCCATCTCTTGTCTGTAACAGGAATCAAGATACTCAACTCCTGCATATCAATATGTTTCTTGTCTTTAAGCAGATCTATGCTTATCCTGTCTATCCACATAAATCCAAATCTGAACCAAAGCTGGTGAACTTTTTCAGTAACTTTCTGGGCAGTGAAGGATGAAATGTACCAATAACCTGGATCATGCAGACATTTCCAATTCTATTACCAGCTGTATTTATGTTTTTAAGGTAGCACTAGTAATGCTAAAATTTAAATAATATGGTATATCTTTGCTTATTCCAGGAAATCAACATTTGGAAAGCTTGTGCAAGGCTGTTCAGCTAGTTTTCAGTTACAGAAATTAGATTCTTATGCATATGTTATGCTAGCAAAAAATTGTAATGAGGAAAAGAGGAAAGGATCTGATGAAAGATCACCTTAAATAGTTACAGCCACAATAGCAGTAATCCATAACTATATCAAACAATGGAAACTGTAGCTGCAGTCCTTCCTGCAATGTCACTAGTGGTTGCTGTGGAAATAACAATGTCATTACTACAAAACTGAAAGAAGGGAGTATCTGGAAACTCAGTCTGCAGCAGCTCTGGTGTTAAATTTCCAACGTTAAAATTTACTTACAGGATCTTATTTCTCACCTATAAATCACATTCTCTCAAGACTCTTCTCTACCTCCCACCCAGCTGCACCTCCACCAACCCTACTTCAAGGCTGTGCTGTTTGTGCAAAGTAATGTTCATTGCAGCACATAGTAAAATGATTCTACCTTCTGTTACCCAACAGTGCTTCTTTTTTCACTCTGTATCATTAATAGTCACAGAGCTATTATTCATCCTCTGAATTTCTAAAATGAGATATTCCTGATAACTTTAGATCCTTAGCAACCGCACATAATATGGAGGATTGTCTCTTGCTCAACTGTCTCATCACATGTTCCTATTTCTGCCTGCAAACAGACTCTTGCTTTTGTAGAATAATGTGTGTCAACAACAGCCTTCTACAAGGTATTTCATGCCAGTTAATATTTAAAGCATATCTTTACCTCCCTAGCAATGTCACTAGTTTGAGTTACTGCAGTCTTTCATCAGTCTTTCAGTCTCTCTGCCAGCTAGTACTAAGCCAGTACTAATAAGGTTCTAGAATATATATAGACATATATATATGTATTTATACATATGCAGACATTTTGCCTTAAATAATACTGCCTCTTTATATTTGAAAGCATGGCAGACCAAACTATTTGATCATTTAGTGAAAATTATTCCCATAAACATAAATGCTACTTTTTAGTTTAAAACTTATTTACTATATTTTACTAAAATTATTTTCTGTATTTTACTCAATTTTACAGTACGTGCTCAGAAGGGAGTGCACCAAATAAAAGAAGACTGTGAAATTCTTTATAGAACATTAAATGGTTTCAATACTCACAATCAAATTTTATATTCACTAGGAAAAAAGTGCAAGATTTGCAAGTGTCTGCATGATACCATACTTTCGCATGATAAAGGAAGGAGTTTTGGAAGTCTTAAGGACTACAGAACAAGGAGGCTGTCTGTACATCTTCTGAAGGAAGGCAGAAATAGGGGAGCAGGTAAGGCAGTGTTTCTTGTTGAGCAGTGGCTTCTGAAGAGATGGCCATAATAGCAACATGGGATTAAAATGTGGGGAAAGTACTAATGCTTAAATCAGAGTGGGTTTTTTTGTTTGGTTTGGTTTGTTTTGTTTTTTAGCAAAGGGGCAAATTAAATAAATACAACTATCATGTTATCTGCCACTCCTACTTCTGGCAGAGATGTTCTCAGGTAAACTATACACCTTGTATGCCAAGATCTTCAACAAGGTGTCTCTTCAGTAAGTCAGTAACTAGAGAAAGTACTGCTTTGACCTTGAGAGGGAAATGATATTTTGTAATACTTTCAGCTGAACTTGAGCATGGATATGTATATACATATCATGCATACATTCACACATACAGTTATCAGCATTTCTTTTTCTTCTTCCTTTTGAAAATGCTACTTTGAGTGTTAAAGAATTCTCTCTTGCCAGTTATTTGAAAATAAAGATTGCTTTTATTAGCAAATACTTTATTGTTATCATTGTATGCAGTAATCCATTCTTTTAGTTAGTTGTTATTGCTATTGGATATGAGTCTTTCCCCAGTGATGTTGTATTTGTCACTATTCTGGGCATTAATCCAAATCCAAAGATAGGAATGAAAATTATAGGCTCTTCCTACATAGCTTTCCTTTTTAGTATCTTCATGCAGGCTCCATATTAGCAAATTCTAACTTCTCTCAGATTTCTTCCTACATAAGTCACTCTCCAAATGGATCAAAAGTAAAATAAATTCAGTTCACTGCCACAAGTGAAATAATTTAACTTCTTACTAAAAATACAGGTGGTTTCTTTTCAAATTCAAACAAAGCTAATAGGGTTTTTTGTGCTGATTTTTTGCATGTAGCCCTTTTTATACTTTCACATTAATACCTGAGGAACAATATTAATTTAATTTTCTTTCTCATCTCTAATTCTTCTAGTGTTTTGGAAAATAATGCTACATATTCTTACTGCTCTTCTGTGATGCTAAATAAATAGAATGCTGAATGCAACTTTTTGATTTGATCTTATTCATCATAATACCTTAATGGGTAGGAGCACCAGTCATAGGTCAGTATACATCCTGCTAACAAAGTAATGACTTTGGAAATTAGTTGGAAAGTAAGTAATGAGTAAGGAAGTAATGAGTTGGAAATACAAAAAATACTGAATATGAACTAACCCCCAATAGCAAGTAACTAAATCTAGTTCACTCCTAGTCTGAACTGATTGGCAACAAATCTATTTTGAAGCAAGAGGCTGAACTAAGGTGTTACAGACACCATCTGTCATTTATGCTTTGACACAGAAGAGATATTAGTAAAGGCACATCCATATCTTACTGCTAATGGAAAAATCTGTATTTAATAATAAGGAGCTCCTATAGGAGGAGGGGTATATTTGACTAAATATTTCTATATATATATTTACTGAATTGATTGGATCATATTAAGTAGATACTTTAAAAGAGATTTTCTGTTTCACTGAACTTTAAATGGACATATTAACAACACATTAGAAATCTGTCATTTTTTTTTATTTTCTCTTGAGACTCTTCCTCTTTCTTCACTTCTCTTTTTAATAATAATGAAAAAAATAAGAAAACCATATTTGCATGTAACTCTTCAACTTCACTCTTAAAATAAAATCAAAAACTCTTGCCAAAAACTTTTTGGATGCCTTTTATATGGCATGTATTCATTTAGGGTTAAAATGATCAGATCAGATACAATTACAAACTGAATGGTGATTGGGAAGCACTTAATCACCACAGATAAGATTTTAGGAGCAGAAAGTCAGAAAAGACTTCTGAAAGAAAAATCTGAGACACTACAAATTCAATCAAAAGACAAACTAAATGGCATGGCAGTAGTTAGCAATCCAGCATTTGACAAGCTCGATTGCCTCCTGCTTTTGTCCTACCATTTTAAAATTAGCACCTCCCATAATCCATTTCTAATTTTCTCCCTTTTCTCCTTCCCTTTGCTAGCCCTTTTGGAAAAAACTTACCTGTTCTACTCCTCTTAAAAACACACCAGTCTTTCAGATACTAATCCACTGAACACTTTCATTACTTTAGAATCTACTACAGAACTTCACACATAAAAACGAGTTTGTCAAGTACTCAAATAACAAAACCACAGAAGACACATAACAAATAATCCATTACATTCTATGAGTGTATGCAATTGGTTAGCTTTTATGCTCTACTCATACAATACCACAGACCATTTAGAAGTTTCATCGCTGGCTTCACTATGTCCAAGTTTTCTACATTAATATTCTATCCACAAATTAGATTTTAAAATATCAAAGAAGCAAAAACTTATGGGGAGTTCACCATTTCTAAGAGTGTAACAAAAAGGTTCAATAACTTGGCCCATCATAAACAAATAACAATCTGTTTACTGCCTGTAGCATTTTATACTCTATCTTAAGTACTTACATAGCTTGAGTCTTACTTAGACCAGCTTTCTTCATCAGATTTGCAACAACTTATCTCTTCACCCTCTGCATAGATAAAAAGAGAAACATGAGCCTGAAAATGATCAAGACTCAAATGGACAAACAGTACAGAATGCCAAGTTACTAAGATTGTTATGAACAAGCCAATAAAAGACAGAAGTCTGGATAATCTCTGACATAATTATCACTTACTGTATGTAATTTTTTCATGTTCCTATAACATGACACTCATTTTTTGAGGAAAAAAGAAATGAACCTGTATCACTTGATTTTATTTTTATTTTCCATCCCAGACAGATCTTTTCAATCATGTCAAAATTCCCACAATGGATTCTGAGTCCAGGTGATGTTTTCATCGTTTGTTTTCAAATGTGACTGTTTTTGCAGAAATATTTATCTGCTAGGGCCTGCATAGACAGTAACTGAAGTGAGAGTCCTGACAGTGATTTCAGTGCTCACCTGGTATCACCTACACCATGCTACATGTCAATTACTTACAGGGGAGTTCTTAGTGCTTTTCAATACACAACCAAAAGAAGTCAAATATTGCCCTCTAGGGCCTGCAGGACACAGTTGTTTAAAAACAACTGATTTTTAACATTGTATCTTCAGAACACAGAGTCTGTGAATGGGAATCTGAAGCAGAAGGAGGAAGGATTGTGGTCAGGCATAATTCCAAGGCCCAGCAAAAAACTCCTTAACCCTTGCTGGCTGACTTCATCATGATATAGCTCAGAAATGTGCTGTATCAGTATATACCTGAATAAGAACCACTCAGTTCTGCAAAAAGGAAATGAAAACATTAGCAAAGAACTTTAGGAGAGAATTAACATTATGCGTTAGGGATGCAAGGGATAATGAATATCAAAATTTGAGGAAAAAGGATCCTTTTTAATCTTAAAATGTATTATGTTTCTTAACTATAAGAAAAATACTGAGTCAATTGATCTTAGTTTTTCAAATGAGCTCATAGCTTATCATAATAAATGCACCTTTTTTTTAGCTACTACAAGTATACATTCAGCTTAGTATTCACTTCAGAAAAAACAGAGATGTTCCTTAAAAAGCAAGGGAATCATGCCATTAATCAGTATGTGTTCTGAAGACATTCCAGGATAACATTACAGAAAAGCAGAGCCAAAACCACAAGCCCTAGAAACAGAAATTAATACAGTAACACTAAAAATGAGCTTTTGAAAACAAAAACATGTAAGTAGTAAGCAAAGCAACTAATTTTATTTCTGTATAGGATCTGCTAAGACACTGTAGAAATCATATAGTAAAAGCTCTAGAACTGCACATGACTTCATGTCATCAGTGAATCATGACTACCCAACAACAGAATACCAGCACTTGCAGTATGACCAGTTTCTGCTTGTCTTTATTATGTCTGTATTCTTTTCATCATCTTTTAAATAATTCTAAAGTATTTTAATATCTATAATCCTGTAGACAGATAAGAATTTTAGATAAAAATCCTGAATATCCCACAGTTCAACTCCCCATGAGAACACCCATTTACGTAGGTAATTTACATATTGCACATTCAGTAAGCAACCTATGATATACACCATACACTGTAATGCCTCTAAGCATTATCACTACAGCAATTTCTACCACCCAGAAAAGCCATTAATGTCTCACAGTTACACAAAGATGGATGAAGAAGAACACATTTTATAAACCCTGTAAGATCCAGGAGAGGAGGAAAAAAGATAGAAGATACTAAAAGCCCAAGCCTCCAATGGAGAACAGAGTAAGCCAGCCCATAGACAAATACTGTTGTCTCCATGTAGTCAACACACAGGGACACAGAGTGACATAACTGAGTAAACTGGGTTTACTATGACAGCTTCAGGCAGCTATCTAAACTACTTCTTACATGGCTTCATGAATTAAAATTGCTTTAATATTTTTCCTGACAACTAGTCAACATTCTTCACTAGCTACCAGTGCAGAAATTGATCTGCTGAATGAGTCATATTCATGAGTCAAAAAAGCTTGTTTATACTTTTTTGGTAGACATGTCTGAAAACACTGAAAAAATCAGGAGAAACTGTAAAAGTCTTCTCAAGAATACTCTTTTTCTACAAACCTGGATGGTTTGTGGAAACCAATGCCTGTTAGCAGTTACTTCCAGCCTCAGATAAAACTGGTAATTTTGGTATGAAATATCAAAGTAAAGTGGGAGGAAAAAATTCTAAACTGACACTTTACCTCATCAGTTTGTCTTTGCAGAATGTAATCCTGAAGTCCAACACCCTTCCAAGCAGTTCCCAACTTCATCCCAATTTATACACACATACTCTTGTTTTTCTCTGATGCCTTGCTCACTGCTATCCAACTCTACAGTTTGCTTTTCCACATTCCTGGCACTAGGATCAATGAAAGCTGGTTACATGTATTCTACAGCCTAGGAAGAGATTTTTTTTTTCATACTTTATTTTCCCCCAGGTATTTTCTGCTTTGCCATAAGCAAAATGTGACAGGATTTAGGCGTTTGTTGAGAAGTTCTGTTTGTGAAAATTTACAACCAGTTCACAGTTAAAACTATCCCTTTTAGGGTGTTTTTTTTCTCTATTTGCAGATGTTACACTTAATTCTACATCAGAACTGTAGAAATAACAAACTCTTCTATAACCTAGCAGTCCCATTAAATAACATTTGCAAAACCTCTTTGCACTATGCACAGAATCATAGTGTAGTGGTGTGGTTGAGGTGGCTGAATCACCATTCCTGGCAGTGTTCAAAAGACATATAGATATGGAACTTAGGAACATGGTTTAAGCACTGGAGTTTGTAGAATTAGGTCAGTGGTGGTAGTGTTAGGTTAATGGTTCTTCCCTTCAGGTGCTTCTTTTGATCACAACTGTGCAGGACATGTTATACATGAAGCAGAAAATTTTTCTTATCACAAAAGACTGAAGACACAGGATCCACAATGAGAACTATCAACAGAAGGTTACCATCCCCTTAAAGAGTCTATGTATCTCCAAAACACATTGATTATGGTAGCTGGAACTAGGAGAGGCAAAGTTATGCTAACAATTTTCAGTGCAATTGTTTAGCATTTGTCCTCTAACTTCACAAAGATTACAGGTTCTGATAAAGGTCAGGTTGGAACTGTCAGTGTAAACAAATATTTTCCTCAAGTCGAAATTCTTTTAAATCATTTACATTAATAATACTGTAATACTTTGCACACTGTTCCTGGAGACCATGCATTTGGTGTTTATTAAATTCATTAACTAAGCAACCCAAGCAGACTGTATGTCTGTTGCTTTAGGAAGCTGCATTCCCTTGTAGTCCTGACCATGCTTGCAGGGGTTCCTGATCACACTGGACAGTTATCATTACATCTTGCTCAGACACATCAAAAAGGCTCATTTCTCAGCAACATCCTTTTTAAAGTGGTTCACTATCACTCCTTCTGGAAGACCGTGAAATATCTCAAAGATAAGTGATTTACTGTTGAAAACAGCAGCTCTTTTTTAATATGTTTCCTCATGGACAGATACTATTTACAATGAAAAGGTTACTTATGCTTTCAGGAAGGACTAATGAGTCTGACATTAAAGTGTCATGTGATTATATCAATCATTCCCTACAAAAAAATGTTCATTTTCCTCTGTTTTATTTGTTCACTTGAAAGAGATAAAAGGAAATGAAATCTCTTTTATATTTGCCAATTGGCATCACATAGCTTTTCTTTTTCTAGGCTGGCTTCATGTTTAATTTTTCTTCTATCTTTTATCTCATATGTTTTCAGATGATCTAGACCGCATCCTTGGAGTACACAAGGAGCTTATAGTATTGAGTTTTCTCTAGTTTTCTAATGCCTTGTTTGCTTTCATAGAATCATAGAATTGGCTGGGTTGGAAGGGACCTCAGAGATCATCGAGTCCAACCCTTTTACCACTGTTGTGGTTGCTAGACCATGGCACTGAGTGCCACATCCAGTCTCTTTTTAAATATCTCCAGGGACGGAGAATCCACTACTTCCCTGGGCAGCCCATTCCAATGCCTGATCACTCTCTCCGTAAAGAAATTCTTTCTAATATCTAACCTAAACTTTCCCTGGCACAACTTAAGACTATGCCCTCTTGTCTTGTTGAAAGTTGTTTGGCAAAAGAACCCAACCCCCCCCTGGCTACACTCTCCTTTCAGGTAGTTGTAGAGAGCGATGAGGTCTCCCCTGAGCCGCCTCTTCTTTAGGCTGAACAGCCCCAGCTCCCTCAGCCTTTCCTCATAGGGTCTGTGCTCAAGTCCCTTCACCAGCCTGGTTGCCCTCCTTTGGACCTGCTCCAGGACCTCGATATCCTTTCTGAACTGAGGGGACCAGAACTGGACACAGTACTCGAGGTGTGGCCGCACTAGAGCTGAGTACAGGGGCAGAATCACTTCCTTGGACTTGCTGGCCACGCTGTTCCGAATACAGGCCAGGATGCCATTGGCCTTCTTGGCCACCTGGGCACACTGCTGGCTCATGTTCAGCTTCCTGTCTATCCAGACTCCCAGGTCCCTTTCTGCCTGGCTGCTCTCCAGCCATTCTGTCCCCAGCCTGTAGCACTGCATGGGGTTGTTGTGGTCAAAGTGCAGGACACGGCACTTGGCCGTGTTAAACCCCATCCCATTGGAATCAGCCCAACTCTCCAGTCTGTCCAGGTCCCTCTGCAGAGCCCTCCTGCCTTCCAGCTGATCAACACTCCCCCCCCAGCTTAGTGTTGTCTGCAAACTTGCTGATGATGGACTCAATCCCCTCATCTAAATCATCAATGAAGATATTGAACAGAACCGGGCCCAACACTGATCCCTGGGGGACACCACTAGTGACCGGCTGCCAACTGGATGCAGCCCCGTTCAGCACCACTCTCTGGGCCCGGCCCTCCAGCCAGTTCCTAACCCAGCACAGGGTGTCCCTGTCCAAGCTGCGGGCTGACAGCTTTTTCAGGAGGATGCTGTGGGAGACAGTGTCAAACGCTTTGCTTTAATATGCTTAACGCTTATGAAAGATGATTTGTTTTATTAGCATTTTGAAATTTAGATCTCAAGCTATAACATTAACAAAGCAAAAGCTATAACAGTGCAGGCTTCTCCAAAAAGCTCTGCCAACACAGCTCAATGCCATCTCATCCTATTATTTATTATAGTTTTAGTGTAGTTTCTACTACCTTGCTCAGTGGAGATATCATGCATATTGGTATGTAGTTTCCTGGAGTCCTTTTAGGTAGCCATATTTATGGTTCAATTGCCATTTTCCAACACTAGTTAGTACCACCAATATTAAGCAGAAACTTAGCACTGCCTTTGCCCAGCTGCAAAGTAATTTAGGTTTCCATGATGAATACATTGATCATCCCAATTAATTACAGCTAATCTTTTCTGTTCACTCTATTTATAATTCCATTTAAAGTATATTTCCTATCTGGTCCTCCACATGGGAAGAGTTCTGTGTTCTAGTGGAAGGTGTCCCTGCCAATAAAGGGGGATTGGAACCAGATTATGGTCTCTTCCAACCCAAACCATCCTGTGATTCCTGTCTTTCTAAGTTGCTTTCTAGTGAATAAAAAGCTTACTTTTTCTGTTGTGACTTTATTATGCTGCTTGTTCCCATCTAGCTTTAATCCTCTGTGGATTCTCAGGATTCTCTTGCAGGACTTCTGCTCATAAATACTAAAGTTACTAATACCAATTCCTTTTTGCTTGTTGTTGTTCTGATTTTAGCCTGCCTTAATATGTTTCCACATTTAATGAAGATTTATGATCCTTTCAGTTTCCTTTTTTTTTGACAAAACTTCCTTTGTGTTTTCTTTTTGGAAAATGCCTTATTATTTGTTTGGGTTTTTTTAGAACTGCCCTACCCCTGAGGTTTAACTGTGTTGGCATCCTTCAGAGCTTGGCCTTCCACCACAACCACAGGAGTAAACAATTGTATAACCTGTCCTGCAGCAAACTCTCACACAGAATATAATTCAAACACTGGATAGTGGCATTTGAGTGCACCCTATAATTTCATTCACAATGTGTGACTGGTCTCATTGCTAAGATTAAAACTAGTATTGAGCTTTTCATACAATAGCCACAGTGCAAGGCCCAGCAAGAAGCACAGGACAACCCAAGTAATCAAAGACTACCCTCATAGTACAGGAAAAAGATCCTCTGCACAATCTTTTGCCAATTCCTTCCCCTAATTCAGGGCTGGTATACTGACTTAAAGCTTTTAAGTTTACAAACACTGCTCAGAATCATGCCAGTATTACTGATAAAAGTAAAATTCTAGGATTCTTAAATAAGTGGGCACCACAGCCAGGCACCAGCCCCCTCACATATATAGTGGGAACTTCGCTAAATTTGTGTCAAATAAATGCCTGGAGAATGTGTCTGATTAATAACAAGGACATAAAGGAGAAAACATTTGCACAAAACAGAAGTTATTTTCTGAAGTAACAAATGCACACTCCAAACTGGAATTAAAACAAAATCACATAACTCAGAGGGTCTATTGTAGAGCATATGGGTTTGACAAAAAGGCTTTGTGAGGAAGTTGCTACGGTACTTAAACATACAGAGTCTGTTAGAATACTGTCATGAAAACCTACTATACACTTTATTACATTCTGCTTTAAAACAGCTTAATTCCCTGGGCTTACACAGAACTCTTTGAATAGTGCCAGAAAAAAAATGTTTCTACTAAATCACAGACTATTCGCTGTGCCTTAGGCCTCTCAAATCTTCTCTGCTGAGTCATGTCATCTGACTGGTCACACAAGAACACACGTCAGCTTGTAGCTTGTCATGGAGTTGATTAGAGAGTTTTTTGAAAGAGCTGAAGCTAATATGCTTAAGCTATGGAACAAAAATGTCATATATGCTCTTTATGTGCACTTTGTTCTACATACAAAATCATATGCATCATAGATCTTTAAGGACAAAATTACTGATGTACAGCATATGTACTACTTTAACCACTGCAGTTTACCCTAGAAAAGTATTCTCAAATGTAAGAGTTCTTAATACCACAGGAAAGAAATTAACATGCTCTATTTTATTCTGCCATTTAGTTGTCATCTCTCAGGGTTTTTTTCTCACAATGATTTTATCTTGTTGAAAGCTTTGGGCCCACATTCTATTGACTGGGCCCTCATTTAACTGGACTAAGTTCTCAGTTATTGACTCTTGTAGGCCCTACTTTTACACTAATGGTTGTCTCAATTTTTTATTATTGCTTACTACTTCCTACATGTTTTTGGTTAATATGTAGGGTTCTTTCTGTGGCTTTTTTTCTATTTTTACAAAGCACATTTCTGCTGAAAACTGCCTGGTCTCAGCTCAAGATAACTGTGCCACCTACTGCCACTAAGCTTCCAGAACTGCAATTTTGCATCTCTTAATTACCCTGAGGAGAAAAAACGATGACTGCAGTACTATGGCTTTGTAAATAACACTGATATTGAAAACGAACAACAAATGAGCAACTAGGACATCGGAGCCGGTTTTCCCAATCCAGCCCACAGAGAAAGCTTTAGAGACATACAGAGAAATACAGACAAGTATTTTGTAAATTTGGGGTCTCATAAATACAACGCTGAAGCGCTTACTTTCTGGAAAGTTTCGAAGGAAGCACCTGGCCGGAGGAGCCGCCTGCTCCCTCACGCCAGGGCGCTCCCAGCCTTCACAGCCCTGAGGCAGCAGCCGGCAGCCAGCGGGAGGCTCCGACACTCTTCCCAGCACCTGACTCCCTCTCAGGAGGTCTCTGGGCATACACAGTGACAGACAGGTCTCGGGCGAGCCAGGCCCATAAGCTCATGCCTTTCAAAAACCCGGGGAGGTGCCGCGGGACCCGTCCGAGCCCGCCTGAAAGGAGCCCGAGCTGTTCCCCTCCTGCCGCGCCCCTTCGCTCCCACCCCCGCCTCTCTCGGGGCAGCCGGCAGCAGCTCAGCGGCTCTGTGAGGGACGCACCGCGCCTCCTCCGCAGCAGCCGACGATGGAGCGGCCCGGGCCGGAGCCTCTACCGGCCGCTGCTCACCAGGTACCGGGAGGGGTTGAGTTCGGCGGCGGCAGGGATGGTTGAGGCAGGGATGGAGGGAAGCTCTTCGCGGCTGAGCAAGCCCGCCGCCATTCACCTGACTTCTCTTTACTATCCTCGGCCCGTCCGTCGCCAGGAGGGGACGGGGGCTTGGGGCTTTTGAGAGGCACCGTGGCTGGTTTGGGCGGGCTTCATACCGACCGGCTGCGGGAAGCGATGCGGGCGGGTCGGCGCTTCAGCCCGGCTCCCCTCCAGCGCTGGCGACCGGACCGCAACAGCTACTGCTTTTTGGGCTCTGCTGAGTGGCCTCATGATTCGCATGAGGAAGGGAGACCTATAGGTACCACGCAGGGAAGGAGGGGGAAAAAAAAAAAAAAAAAAAAAGAAAGAAAGAAAAAAAAGGCAATTTGAGGGCCCCTACTCTGTTGAGGTAGGGGAACTGGCTGCTTGGCATGGCTATAATTCAGTCTCGTTTGAGGACCAGAACTAGTGTACCCTATCTCCTGGTGGGCCTGATGGTATTAAATTGGGTGCTCCAGTTTGTCTCATGGCTTGAATCCCGTCCCTGTGAGAGGACCTTATGAGAGGTGAAGTTATCCCATTTACCTCTTTTACAGCCCCCCAGCAAGCATTGGGTCACCTGTCTGCAGTCCAAGTGAACCCTCAAGAGCACAGGTCTTGACACAGAAGCTATTTCACCTGTGTCACAGTTTCTCTTGTCCTTTCCCGACCTTTTTGGGAGTTCATATGTGTTTTCTTTAAGTGTGGAAATGACCAGGGTTCATCATAGTCTCTGAGCTGAACAGAGCACATTTTGCTTATTTTCTTGTGACAACCACCAAGAGGGAACTGGATTGTTCTAGGTCAGTGCAATGTCACACACTTTGCTCTAAGTGGCAGAAAGCACTAGAATTTCAGGAGAGGGTGACACTGGTGCTCCTGCTGCTTAAATCAGTGGTGAAATAAAATGCAGCACCTGTTAAGACTAGATGAGAAACAGGTGAGAGAGAATTTTGCCTGTAACACTGCATATGAAGATAATAAGGAAGCAGTGGTGCATTTGTTGGAACACCAAGTGGGATTTCTTCATGGTAGATGCAAATCAAAGAGAAATACTTGTCTTTCCACATGATGTATAATTTGGATGTGGAACTCATTGCCACAAGACATTGTACATACTAAAAAATAAATGTGGCTTCAAAAAAAGGATTAATTCAAGGAGCAACCTATGAAGGGGTGCGATGCACCAAGATTGCCTCTGCTTTGGGAAGTCTGCATATGCAAACTTAGGAAAGCTGGGACAGGAAAGTTATTTGCCAACTGTTCTTCATGTACTTACACTCTTCCCTGGGCACCTTTCAAGGCCACTGTCAGAAAAGGAATATCAGACTATACCAGGCTTTCAATTTAGCTAGTACTGTTATTCCTATGTTAATTCCACTTAAGGATTAAAGGTGCCAATATGTATCCCTCCTTGAGGCACTCTTATGCTTGTCAGCTTATGCCACTACCTACAGATGGCTTAGATTTATCAGTCAAATTTTTTTTCCAGAAGTATTAGTGACAAGCATCTGAGTTTGTACTACCTGCTGTGTATGTTAGATACTTGCACCCATGAAATAGTGTTTTTATTTTAATGGTAAATATATAATGTTTTACTTTTATAGAATACAGTTGAGTATTTTCTTCATTAAATGTATGCTCCTCTTCTGAATTACATGGCTTAATTTAAAATACTCGCCTTCTAATGAATGATTCTTAAATGTTCTCTGGCAGAAGAATGGTGATCTAAGGTCAGAAGTACTTTATGCCTATGAAAAATTCTTTTTTGAAGATAAGAACTTTGATTCTTTTTTAAAGCCACTGGCTGCAGATTGTGCTTTGAACTTTGGTTTTTACTAGACCTTCCCACAGAAACTTTCTGGTACTACTCAGTTTCATTAGTGTCATTAACTATTATTCATAGTGAGCTAAACCATTGGATTACACAAATACTTAAAATGCTGGATAAAACCTTAAATTGAATCACAGAATTGTTCTGGTTGGAAGAGACCTTTCAGATAATAAAATCCAACCACAACCTAACTTATCAACCATTACCTAACCCTACCAACCATTAACCTAACTCTAACAAGTCCAGTGCTTAAACGATGTTCCTAGGCACCAAATCTATACAACTTTTAAGCACCTCTACTGATGGTGATTCAACCACCTCCCTGGGCAGCCTGTTCCACTGTTTAATTACCCCTTCAGTGAAGAGTTTTCTTCTAATATCTAACCTAAAAGAGGCTTGCATACTGTGTTAGTTACTAGTAATTCATTTTCTGATTCAAAAACTTATTTTTAGTGTCCAGTCGTTTAGCCCAAAAAATTTCAAAAGTACTTGATTCATGTTTTTGCCTTTGGAATATGTCTAAAAACCCTATTGTTTAACAGCCTTCCTCTGAATTTATATGTATTTCTGTCTTTCCAGTTATTTTTTTTTCAGAGAATTAGTTACAAAAGATTATAAGCTGGACTTATAAAGGAATTAGATGCCTAATGCCCCTTTGATTTCTCACAAAAAAAAAAAAAAAAAAAAAATTGGTTATCAAATTAACTTTACAAATTTGAGCATATGACAATTATTTTAACCTTGAATGGACTTATTTATATATGTGTAAAGTCTTCCTTCTCACCTAGTTTTCTCATGTGTAATGTAATTATTTTCTTCCTGAAATAGGTAGAAACAGATGACCAAACAGCTCTTGTTAGTAAGCCCAAGAATAAAGTAGGGAACAGTGATATGGCATCAGCTGGACTTAACATTATCAACTCTATCATAGGATCAGGTATTATAGGTAAGTGTACATTCTTAACCTGTGTTCAGCCTTGTTTGTATATGCATGACTATCCAGTTTGGAGAATAACAGTTGCCTTGATTTCTTCTGCTGTTCATGGAGATTTTTCTCTAGTTTTATTTACTTATTATGTGAAAATGTGTCCAGCTGAGATCTCATCTCAGTGGTAGATACTCTACAGCCTCTTTTGCCATAATGACCACAGAGAAATGGTTAGGCAAGTGCTGTCCGAACTTTACATATAAGCAACATTTTGCTAAAAATGAACCTTCTGAAGTTATTAAGCATGCTGGCCCAATTTGGGAGATTGTTAACATTTAAAAAATTTGGGTATTTCTTTAGTTTTGTTGTCACAGATAAGTAATTTGGAAGGTTCTTCTATAATCTCTCATTTTCTTATTTACAGGATTGCCATATTCATTGAAGGAAGCTGGTTTTCCACTAGGAGTACTGCTTTTATTTCTAGTTGCCTATATCACAGGTACTCTAGAAGAAGTTTCTGTTGTAAAGTGAAAATTAGTCTTTCAATGTTTAGCTGATCTTGAGCTTAATGATAGCTTAAAGGAGTATATGTGTGGCAATAAAAATTACAATATTTTTCCTTACCTCACTAATCCCTCGAGCAGATTAGTAAAAGCAGAGAATTATACTGTATAACATATAATGTTGCTTTTTGTATGCATTTTGGTTTAGACTAGGTTAAGTTGGCACTTGGAAGAATAGCTCTTACTTCTGCCTGTTAATCACTGTTTTACACTTTTACCGTAATAAAGACAGATCCTTGAGTAGGTTGGATATCAGTTTTTAAAAATACACAGCAGAACATAAATTTTGATTATACTTTTATTTTTAATATTTTAATTATCATCATCAAGAAAAAAAGGATTTACCTTCAAAAAGGGAAGTTTTGAAAAATAAATAAACAAGCAAAAAAATAAACATAAGTAAATATATTAGCATCAAAGGAGAATTTTCTCAAAAACTTTAGTAAGAATTGCACATACTCATGGGAATCACCAGATTGGCTTTCCCATTAACACCCAGTATAAATCTCCTCTCCTAAAGACTGAAGATTTCATAATTTTAATTATTTCTAGAAGATAACAAACACCAATACTGTTCACAGGAATTCACTGTTAACTGCATAGATTACAAACTAAGTAAAAGCCACAGAATGAATAGATGAGGTCTACCTGCTATTTGTCAAGTCATCTCTGCTAAGGTAGGGGCTGTAACTAATCTGGACTGGAAAATCCTGTGGTTGTCGAATGAAGATTAAGCATAGCTTGACATAACAACAACATTTTGAGCTGTTCTTCATAAAAAAGTTGAGGTTCAGTCTGAGAGTAATACTGTCTGTGAAATCAGGTTTATCTTGTGTCACACACATGGTTTTACAGTACAGTTCATGCATGTTTTGTTTTGAAAGTATCCAGTAAAAATGTTTAAAATATTTTTTTATTCTAAACAATAGAGAAGATACAAAATGCTAACCAGGCTTAATTTTTCACAACCTTAGATAAATAGCTGAGTAAAGTGATTAAGAGTTCTAGCACTGTGACACAGGCCATCCTCACATTTTACTCCCTTTCAGAATATAAGCAAATGTTCAGTCCATTTAGGAGCTCTCTGCATTATTAATCCAGTTTTATTCTTTTTTGGTGCTCATGATAGTTCTCATTACCTTTGACCATACTGGAAGACAATGAAAATTAATATTTCTGCCATCTCCAATTGGAAAAGTTGGAACTTCCTTCCAGCATGAGCCTGTAACTCTTGGTTTCAATGGGTTGAGATCCCTTGTGAGTTTTCTCATCTCTGCTTTTCCCAGTGCCACTCTTTTACTTCTTACAGATTTTTTTTTCTTAAGGACTGAAAAAGATGAGCAGCATCCAACCATGGGGTGCTTTATACTGTCTTTAATAGTAATTTTATATTTTAACAGATTATTCCATTATATTACTGATCAAAGGAGGAACCCTCTCCAATAGCAACACCTATCAAGAGCTGGTCAGAAAAACATACGGTCTTGTAGGTTATCTAATTCTTTCAACTCTTCAATTTTTTTATCCATTTATTGGTAAGATCGAGTGAAATATAAGTTACTAAGTTTTATAAATAACAAGCTTTTTCACATTACCCTATTCTTTCCCTGGTTAAGTAGTAAGAACTCTGTACAGCATATACTGTATATGTATCTTTCCTAATATAAAAAAAAGAAAATTAAGAATTTTTTAGTGTGTTCAGAAGAATGACTTAGGAAGAATTTAATTAACTGGAGGACCAGAATTACAGAAATAAAGTGAAATGTAATAGCAGAGAAGTTAGTGATCACACACTTACAAATTAATGACAAAAGTATCCATGAGAAACAACAAAGATGAAATTCTGTTCCACAGTGAGTAGCAAGAGCACAAATTTGATATGCCTGAAACAAAATGAAAATGTGTCTTTAGGAGTATAATGAATTCATTGTTTTCCCAAAGATATAGTATTACTGTTACTGGAAAAGCCATGATCAGATCTCACTTGAATGTTCTGTGCTGACACTACTCCTCAAAAGCATAAGTTAAGCTTTTTAAGACCTACTGGGTAATTGGCAGTCATACCACTTTTGAGGAAGAAATAGTAAAAGAACAAACAGGTATTATCATGCAGGAATTAATTAGACTCAAAGTTTAAATAAAGTGATATTCTGAATCTGTTCTCTGCAGAAGTAACATAAATCTTAAATAAGCTTGATATTCTCACACATGGTACTGCAAGAGGTGGTGCCTTGAGGTACCAAGAGTCTGGATTCATTCACCACAGTCCCAGATCAAAATTCCTGCTTTGGGAATAATCAGTCGGAGTTTATTAGAGGTAGCTGGGATTTTAAGAGAGTCAATTAACTGTTACTGCAGGTAAAAATGTTACATAGGTCAACTAAAAAGAGTATAATTACAGCTTCATAGAGAGTATGGCAAAGAACTGAAAAGACCACGAAGATCTCAGTCCTTTCCAGGGAACTACTTACGCATTTATATGTGCTTGAATTTCTTTATATAAGTAGTGCCAATGACTTACAGTTTTACAACAATGAATACTTAAACATTAGTTAAGGCTAATACCTATATGTAATCTGTCTAAATGATGAAGACCAAATGAGTATATAAATATATTTTGGTTTATGTATACACACATATGCACACAAATACACACTTCTGGTGTAGAGTAGGAATTAAATATGAATGTTAAGGCTACACTTCATATAATGAGAGGAAGGAATGGAAATCCAGATCTGCTTCTCTTCATCTGTTTTCTCCTTTCTGTGCTAGCTTTTTACATTAGCTTGAAAGTCCTATGCATTTGATTACAGGACCATTTATTAGACTAACAAAGGAACTTTACCTAACAGAAACAAGAATTTGAAAATAAACTTGACAAAGAGTTAGTGCTGGAAACAAGTAATTTTTAAAAGCAACTTTTACTCTTCTGAAGTAGTCTTATATGTCAAGTCTGTGTAACAGCATTGCTTATTGGACCAGATTCTTCCTTAGGTTGTACCTGTATTTAAAAAAAAAAAAAAAAAAAAAAGAGAGAGAGAGAAAAAAATGAACATTGAAGAGTCTTTTAATTTCTTTAAAACCTGAAAATTAGACATTGGCAGTGCTAGCCAGGATTCATATGGTATAGATAGTGGCATATAATCCTGAAGTCTATAAAATCAGTGTGTTAAATGTTTTATTAAATATTTCATATTTGACTTGTACTAACAAAAAATTTGTTTTTTTTAAGCTATGATTAGTTACAACATAATAACAGGAGACACTGTAACTAAAGTTTTTCAGAGAATTCCTGGAGGTAAGATGCATTTAAACAATTTAGAATGGAGAAAATGTATCAGATAGGAATATAGCATAAGTATTAAGGGATTAGCATCCTGTGTCAGTATGAAATACTATGTGTTAACTTTGCTTCTGGATTACTCTTCAATATAGTTCAAGTTAAGGACTTGGAGGATATTTGTATTATTTTTATGAGTGGTTTTATGTGGTTTTGTTTTGTTTTGTTTTTAATAAGTCTTCCTGAAATAAAAAGTATGAATCCTAGTCCTTTGTTATCATTGAACTTGGCGTCAGTGAAGAGACCACATGCTTCAATGAAATGCTAAGCAAATAGGAGTCTTCCACAGCAGATTTACAAAGTCATCATATTTTGTCCTCTTTTTTTAGGTATTTCCTACAATAATAACTTATATACTGAAACTGCACCTTATCTAGTGAATAACTCTGAATGGCTAGCAAATAATATAAAGATTTAATGCTTAATCTGTAAGAGCTGTTAATGAATGGCATTAGTTACTTTCAGTTCTGCTAGATATTCACTCCAAAACCAAATGTCATGCTTTAATAATTTAACTCATATACTTTTTACTCTTTCTCTTCTTTAAGCTTTCCCAGCAAAGTCAGAGGAGAGCTTTGTGACATGTTTACCACCCTCTTTCGCACAAAGCCATCCAAGTTAAAAAAACCTATTCACTGGCAAATTAAACTAGAAATAACATGTCTGCAATGAAGTGGAAATTAATATTTGCATGGAATATTTGGTTTTCACACGACGACTATAACTTTCAGCAGGTGAATCCTGCAAGATGTGGATGCCATTTTAACATCACACTGTGTTCTACTATGAATACCTGATCAGGTTGAGACTGAGGGTGAATATATCATAATTCATATACAATACAACCTATGTAATTGGAGGAACATCCAGCATGTCATGTTATTTCACTTGTGTGGTAGAATGCCTGCTTGGAAAGTGGTTAGAAAGCATAATCTCCCAAAGAAGTAGAGGGAACTGAACACAACACTTTGTGTCAATTGCTGGTCTCTTTCCAGTCATAATTATTCAGCAAGCTTTCATTCAATCCATGATTCATGGCAGTCTGGCTGAATCATAGAATGACTACAGTTTGAAGGAACCTTAAAGATCATCTAGTTCCACACACCCTGCATGGGCAGGGATACCTCCCAGTTGATCAGGTTGCTCAAGGCCCCATCCAACACATTCAGGGAGGGGGCAGTTGCAGCTTCCCTGGGCAACCTGTTCCACTGTCTCACCGCTCTCCTAGAAAAGATTTTTTTCCTAATGTCTAGCCTGAATCTTCCCTCTTCAAGTTTGAAACCATTGCCCCTTGTCCTCTCACAACACACACGTGTAAAAAGCCCTACCCCAGCTTTATTGTAGGCCCCCTTCAGATGCTGAGAAGCTGTGATAGGGTCACCTTGGAACTTGTTCTTCTCTAGGCTGAACAACCCCAGCTTCCTCAGCCTGTCTTCATAGGGGAGGTGCTGCAGCCTGCTGATTATTTTCTGGACATACTCAAAGAGCTCTGTGTCCTTCCTGTGTTGGGGACTCCAGAACTGGACACAGTGCTCCAGGTGGGGTCTCACAAGAACAGAGGAGAGAGCCAGAATCACCTTCCTCAACTTCTGTCTGTGCTTCTTTTAATGCAGCCCAGGCTATGGATTGGCTTTCTGGGCTGCAAGCCCACATTAATAGCTCATGTTAATCTTCTGGTCTGCCATAATCCCCTAGTCCTTCTCCTCAGGGCTGTCCTCAATCCTTTCTCCTCCCAGTCTTTATCTGAGATATGTTTTAAGTTGTCATTGGCTTGAAAAACGCACCATATATATTTATACAAACAAATCCTACTGATTGGAGGGAATATTCTAACTTTGCCATCACATGGTAATCTCTATTTTACAAAGAGAAGACAGCTCACAGCAGGAAAGAAGGTGCTTTAAAAAAACTCTCGAAATTAGTTTACTTAAGAACAACTTAGGCTTGTTCTTTAAGGATTTGCATGTCTCCAGCAACACAGTAATTGATGTTAACACACAGTGTCAAAAATCCTCAAGAGTGAATATCAGAAAGAAGTAGAATGTTTTTTTGCAGTCCGACAACATTGACCAATGCATGATCAAATGTTTTATATTCATCTACGTGTAGAAATGCCAGACTTCACATTTTGATATAATATATTCAATTAGTTTTGCATTTGGTTTAAGTTTGCAGAATTCTTGTGATTATGCACATACTCTGTGTTGCTTCCTCATGGTTAGTTTATGCTTAGTCTTTATTTTGGTGATACTTAGCTCAAAGTAGATAAAAACCTTGTCAAAATCTGTTTGTTACTGCTAGCCTTTCAAATGTAACTAACCTGTTCCTTATGTCAGTCTCTTAGAGAAATAAAATACTTTCTTTTTGCTTTAGTTGCACCGGAAAATGTGCTTACTGACCGTCACTTCATTATTCTTCTTACCACCATCATCTTTACCTTGCCTCTATCTTTATATCGAGACATATCAAAACTGGCAAAGGTAAATTACAACAGCAGCTGGTTTTTGGTTCACTTTTTTATATGCTATTAGAAAATCAGTGCCAGTCAGAACTTAATGTATTTAAACTCAATCACATATAGCTAGACAATGTTAAATATTTTACAAGTTCAGACTGTCTTCTGTCCCCAGAAATATCAGAAAACTTGTTTAAGCAAAAATTTAGTCTACATATGAGTCACTAGAATTTTCCCATCTGTTGCTAGTAAAACTCAAATCTTGTAAAGCACAGGGTGATGTAGACCTGACCTTGAAATGTTTAAATAGCAATATCACACAAAATTATACAAATAGTTGCAACTGGCTAGTAAGTAAAAAAGATTATTTTATAAGACAAACTTGCTATTCATGGATATTTTATGTGGTATTTAGGACTTCATTTGACTCATAATTATTCTTTAGGGAAAAAAAGGTACATTTTTATGCTAAGAGGACAGTCTTTCATCAAGCATACTGACTGAAATTGTGTTTTTTTCACCTTTACCAGGTATCTCTTATTTCTCTGATTTTAACCATTGTCATCCTGGTTATTGTGATGGTGAGAGCAGTAGCACTTGGTCCACAAGTGTAAGTATTCTGACACTTGCCACAAAAATAATTTTTGGTTGTATGTAATCGGTTATTTCATTCTTGCATGTATCTGCACATGGCAGATTCCATGTTTTGGAACATGGCTGTTTTTAAAGAGATGGATAAATGAAAAATAAATCTGTATTAGCAGCAATGCAAAATGAACTGCTAAAAATTGGCTTTATTTTTTGTTCTGTTGCACATAAGTAAAGTAAGAAAAAGTCTCAAAAAACGACAGCTTAATTGGAAATTCAGGTGAGATATCTAATAGCAGGTGGGTTGTGAACGGGTATGTGAGGTAGTCTGTCACTTGAGAACTGAGAATCTTTAATTTTGTCCATTATTGTCAGATGGCTATATTTACAATCTTAGATAGTATCTTAGGAATATTTATTTTTAATATTAATACATTTCAAAATGAAAACACATAATTAAAACCTGGGAAAACAACAGTATAAGTACACAAAACTGCTTTCCAGCACTCATACTCTCAAGGTAGTATGCAACATTGAAAATTGGACTGTTCTAGACATTTTAGTATGCATGAATGTGTGTTGTGGCAATATTTTTACAATTATATTGCAAGAAAGTGCTATGCATCTATTACATTCCTTTATGCCCTAGCTCTGCTTTATCCCTTTTACTTTATCATTTAAATGATGTGAAGATTTATTAATAAAGATTAGAAGCTATTTCTGAATGTACTTTTTCATATGTTAGAATATTTTTATAAGGTGTTTCTAATGTTTCTATAAGAAGTGGATTCTTCCACCATGATTGTTTCAGCAGTTACACATAATTCATGTTTAATACTAGGAAAATGGCAGGAATAGCACTTTCTAAAATTGTACCAGATATTGTCTGTCATCCATAAAAACAATAGGAACATAAAAGCAATAGGAACACTGTGAGACAGCATGTTTTGAATACTGTGTTCAAGGAGTATTGGAAAAGGTAGCTTCAGAATACCCTGTCAAGAAAGAAGCTATATATAATGATTACTTATTAACTTGTTACTATGGTAGCATTTCTTCTCAACAGTTGTGATGCACTGAAAAATATGGAATGTGTTGCTTCATTTTTTCTTATGATAAAGAATGCTGAGTGTTACATAAATCTTGAAGTTTTACTTTTTAATTCTTCAGACTTTTTTGTGTTTCCAGTTTTGTGTTTGCACTTCTTGTTTTCAAAAGTGCATCTAACAATTTCGAAAACTGTTAGAATTTTTTCCTCAACTGCATTCTATCAATGTCCATTTTTACTATTTGTATTTTACAGTTAGACATATATGTTAATGATTAAAACCATCTAATATTTTGTTAATGGCATGATGGCATGCCATCTTGCTTTTCTGCAGTGATAATAAAGAACACTAATACATTTTAATATGTGTTCCATTGTAGTAAAATAAAGAATGCTCTTACTGCAAATCCTTATTTAAATTAAATAATTTGGAGTTTTCAAGGAGATTTTAAGTACTTGGATACAGGAAAATAATTTGTACAATCCCAGATAAAGTCTTTACTAGGCCAAGAGAGAATATTTAAATCCTACAGTTGTTACATGGCAGAACTGATTGCGTGCCCATCATTGATGACAAATGATTGTCTGGTTTGCTCTTGGCAAATTTGCTCTTGGGAAATTCTATAATTTCCCATTCGAGTTCTTAGCAATCCATTTCTTATGAATTCTTCCTAAATGTGTTTTGTATGTCATGGTGATTGCTTCTTGGCCTAACAACAGTGGATATGGACAGCAAACTATTCATTGCTTTTTGAACCCTTAAAAAACACCTGTAAAGAGCTGTAACTTGTTCTCCTTTCATGATCCCCTCTGTAGTCTAAAACACAGTTCCTTAAGTGTTCCTGCCATTTTCTCTGCTACTGGTCATTCTCAATAGCTGCTTTCAGTTCTCAGTAAATTAAAGTGCCCCAACTACATGTGATATTCTCATTGAAAACCTGAGAAAAAAGATTGATATATCTTGACTGCAAAGTGTCTTGAAGACCTTTTCAACTGCATCTTCTGGGCTTTGCCATGATTCTGTTTATTTAACATAATTTGATGTTTACCTCCTTGGAAATTAGCATGATCCTGTGGATGTGCCTTGGGTTTGCAGTCCAGTAGAAGCACCAAGCCCTCCTTTGCAGAACTTTGCAGTCTTTCCTTCCTTTTAATCTGTTCTCATGAAGCTGGTGTTGTTTTGAGGGTTTTTTTCCTTTTTTTCCCTGCTTTTTTCATATGAAACCATTTTCTCCTGCATAACTGTAGAATGTATCAGGATAGAAGTGAGTACTGCTTTAGCAGATAATGTCTCCATGTATCAACATAATCATGATGATTTTTTTCACCCTATTCTCCAGCATGCATGTGCTAATTGCACATTTTGTACTTTCTGTTAAGGATGATGCTTTTATTTAAAAGGGACGTGGTTTAGTGGTGAACTTACAGTGTTGGTCAAAGGCTTGATTAAATGATCTTGAAGGTCTTTTGCAACCGAAGCTTCCCTTTGAGAGATACAAGAAGACTTCCTGGGGACAATAAATCTGATTTCTTTCTTAAATGCAAACTCTGTTGTAGTTGAAAATTATCTCTATTATTTGGACAACAGAGAATATTGTCTTTCCTAGAAACTTTCTGCAATTTTTCAGACCATCAGGGAAAAGGAAACTTATTTCTGCTTTTAATGGTTTGATGTACTTGAAATTGTAGGCTGAAAAACATAAATTATAAGTCTTTGGACTGTTGCATTATTATTATTATTATTATTATTATTATTATTATTATTATTATTATTATTTTAGTTGCTTTGGTAGTAGAGCAGGTTGTCCAGGGACATTATAGGAATATTATTCTCTAGCTGACACTCTGGGGAAAAAAAAAATATAAGTGATGATTTGGTATAATTTCATACTTGTTAAGAAAAATCTGAACCTAAAGTATTTGGGGTTTTTTTTCAGTTGTGCTTCTGGTTAATTTCATACATTTGATTATTATTGCCTGAAGGAGATATATATATATATATATATATGTGTATATAATGAACCTGCAGACAAAAATTTGTTGATGATCCAGTTTTTATTTTATTTCCACCTGTTTATAGCTGGGTATTTTTCTACTACAATTAAAACCAATAGGTTAGAATTCTATCAGGCTGTAAATGTACAGTATGTTAATCCTGCCTAAAATAAATTTGTGGTTCATATCTGAAACTAACATTCACTGCTGTAAAAAGCAGAATTTTATGTAGCTAAAAAAGATGGATCATTTTAATTTGGTGTTCTTTTGGAAAGAATGACATGATGTCAGTGTCTGCATAATACATGAATCTCTAGGAAAAAACTTCAATAGCATCTGCTACACATAAATAGGATGTGAGAATTACTCAACTGGCAGCTGATCACAGGGATGAAAGACCAAGTGTTTAGAAAAGTAGCTTGAAAGAAGAAAGCTGATTCTTTCCTTCATATAAATAATCCAATAGTAAGCAAAGATGAACTTTAGTGTGTGATGAAATTAAAAAAATAAAAGTAAGCTACTGCATATTTACGGAACTGCTAAGTAGTTCATTAAGGAAAAAAGAGGAGTAATGCAGCTGTGACTAGTGGGGATAATGTATAGCGTTGCCTCATCTATGTTCTTTCACAACCAAGATGACCTAGAGTGATATAAAATTCAAGGCTGCTGTGAGCACTCCTCATTTTCTTTCCAGTATATTGTTTGGAATCATATTCAGACCTATAAACTTTTTCAGTATCTTTACACTTTGAAAGTTTAAAGAATAGCTTAAAAGCTATCTTACCTTAGGATAGAACTGAATTGAAATTTTACAGTGAATTTCCTAAGAGTCTAAATCATTGAATTAAACCTGAATTAATCTGCCATGTGTTCCTGGATTATTTTGATAAATGCTGTTTTCGTCCTAAACTTGGTCATTTGACACTGATCTTAAATCCAAAACAATGGAAATCTTTTGCTCATTCCGACATGTAGATCCCCTGATAAACATAGGAATTTGCTTCTCCTAGAGAAATCAGCTTATTTGGGGGTTTTTTCATGCTGTGTTTCATACCTGCAAGCTGGGTAGAGATTGGAGGCATATATTTCTTTTGCACTCCTTAAAGATGTTTTGCTTATGATGCACTCTGCTGCTGTGTTACAGTTGGCAGCATTTCTACAAAATTGATGGAAAAGATAGCATGGGTCTTCAGATAGGGAAAATTTTGCTGTTATGTTTTACAAGGAGTAGAAGATACACTCTTCTAAACTGCCAAACAAGTTTACCCAGCTCTTACTCATGATCTGGATGTGAAATTCCATTTACCCCATAAGAAGGTCTTAACTTTTTCCTGATTCATTTGTTATTTTCATTTTACTCTGCTGTAATGTAGATAAAAATGAATATTTTTTTAAACATTTTTAAACTCACTGTTTATTGTGCTCTACTTTCCCTTAAGAATACTGAAGACTGAGCAGTCTTATTTTCTTAACCTCTAGGTTTTCTTCACCACTAAGCTTCAGTTCCTACAGACAGTTCCTGCTGTTGATTTACTTTCAGCTGAGACTTTATCCTGTCTGATATATTACTTCTCAGCTTTTACCTTGTTTTACAACTTCTACTACAAGTGATAGTACAGCTCTCAAGAAATGAGTTAAGCATCACAAATGTATTTCTTCTGTTAATTTTCATTCTGTTTCATCTAACTACTTCTCTTTCTCTAGCATGAAAAGTACTCTGTGTTCATGCCAGTGTTTTTATTCACAGAGTAAGGAGCAGTATGCTAGCTGTTTTCATCACCCATGGATATTCACATCTAGGGCTATTCTTGTATGATCAGCTGTTAAAATCTTCACATAGCAATTCCTAGCAGGAATGTAGGTTGAACTGGTCAGAACCTAGGGCCCTCTCTCAAAATAAAATAAATTAATCTTGAACAGCATCAGCAGGATTGAAAAAGAACAGCTATAGTGCTACCTGGTGTTCTTGTAACAGACTTTTTCAACCTGTGTATGCATCTGCCTACAGAGATGCATGTATTTATATGAATCTGTGTGTATCTTAACCTTGACTTTTGATGTTTCCATTAGGTGCCCTTTGGCTTGTGAGTCATTTTACCTGGTTACTCACTATATGGCTCTTCATTAGCTACTAACTACTGTTTCCTGATAAAACTTTATCTCCCTGTCTGAAGTCTACTTTATATAGACACTTCCATGTCACCTACACCCTTTTTCAGGAAAAGGGTAAAAGTTTTTTCCAGGAGCTTTGCTGAAGTCTGTATGTCCTGCAGACCAGACTTGGGGTTGATTTGTTGTTGATATGGTCAAAACTCTGGAGCTGTTGACTATTAGTTTCAAACACTCAGAAATTGAATTCTTTACTGTGTTGCTTTCACTTCTTAGTTCATGGATCACATCCGTGTGAGATACTTCTATTCCCAAGGTATGAAAATGTTTTTTGAAACACATGCAGCAATATAAGACTTACTGTAAGAAAGAGTCATAAACTGTTGCATATATCAAGTGTAGCAATGTGCAGTGTATGACATTTCAAGCTTCTGATAGTGTTCAAATCATGGCTCTGAAATTTTTCCTGTGTTCTGCAACTAACATGGGTGGAATTTATCTTCTAATGCTGCTAAATGAGCAGGATTTTGTTCTTTTGGATTTTTTTTCCTCCAAATAATGTTTCTAATCTGATTTGCCATTCATCCATAAAGCAAAGCTATATTTTGATCTGTTGCATATTGCTAGGGCATAAACTAGTACTTCACAAGGGAAAACTAGCTCTTGTGATTATTTTTTAAAATTATTTTATTTAATTCATTATTTAGTCACCTTATGTAAAAAGTTTCACCTGAAATGCATGTACTTTCTATGTTTAGTTTTTTTAACCCCTATTTAGAGGAGCTTATGATAGAGCTATACTGTTGCACAGGATCAACCAGTTTCAAAGAAATCAAATGTTTCAGAAAAAAGCATTCTTTACTTCTGTGCATTTAAAAATATTTTGGCTTATATGGTATTATAAGTGCTATTAAGTGTTAATTATTAATATAAAGGGGGTTAAGGAAACTTTCACAAAATATATTGTCAAAGGATAATACCAAATTGTCATTCTGTATGTTTGATATCAAAGCTGACCTCTAGTGGATAGAGAATGTGGCAGTTGTAATCTTGGCTTTCTGTGTTCTTTTTTTATTTTGTCATGTTGTTGATTATTTTTTCCAAACAGATAATGGATGTTTTCCTGTAAAACAATACATTAAAAATTATGAATTTTCCACAGGCATTTATAGTGATTTAAAATCAGTTGCATCAAGTTGAGAGAGGATACTCTATAAAAAACTACAGCAGCTGCAGCAGGTTGGAAATCTTATTCACAAGACAAATGCCAGATAATTCTGTTTCATCCATTTGTTAAATCTATGTGATGAGTCTGAGAATTATTTTAGGAGGGCTATGTTCAGCTGAATAAGACTAGAAGCACTATGTTACAGTAGTCAAGACAATATACTGCATATAAGGCAAAGAGCTGAACTTTATTTTGATGCTCAGGTTCTGTTCACTTCAAGTTCAGCTTAGCAATGACAGCTTAAAAGCTGAAAGGGTTGTCTAAGGCTGAACTGAATGTGTACTGGATGATGCAAATCTGTGGGGTTTTCTAATATAATAATGGAAGGACTGACTATTTGAGCTCTCTAGAAATAATAAGCCAATTCTAAAGGGCAAACCAACAAAATCTTCCTTGTCTTGCTTTTTGTTCATTTGTGGTTTTTGTTTGTTTTTGTTTGTTTTGTGTGTTTATTTTCTTTTTTAGGGGGTGGGGTTGTAGGCTAAACATTTGAAATCAATAAACCTTGCATAGCATCTGCCATTATAGCTGTCAAAACTAATTATTACCAGATAGAGGGAGAGACAAAGGTGCCATTGTTACCTTCACAGAGCTCACATCAATACTGTACTGCTTTCTAGGGCAGTAGGAAAATAGCAGCTAAGGCCTCAGGTGACAGCAGCTTTCCCTTGAAATAAAAACAGAGCAATCAAAGGTAAAAGCAGCCAGCCTCTTAAAAGCAGATTTCTCTGTACTGTTCCTTTGTTTGTGCCTTAATATTACAATTCTAATGGCTTGTGAATTTCATCTGATATTTTTAGCTAATTGTAGTTATGGAAAAGGATGATTTGTGTTTCTTCTTTCCTTCATGCAAGTTCATGAATCAGATGTCTTTTTACACAGTTTGCTGGTTGTTTTCTCTCATCCTCCTCTAATAATTACAATTACCAGAGGTCCAAAATCATAGGCATATCTTAGAGGAGCAAGTGGGAGGCAAGTAACATTTTTGCCTGATTACAGACATCTCCGTATACTCTCTTACACTTTATTTTACCACTCCTTTGGAAACTAGCAGAATCTGGTTACTTTAAGGAGTATTTGGAACCAGGTTTAAAGGGCAAACTGCCTATCTTTATTTGTGGTCTAGGAGAAAAGTATTTCTAGACTACATGGATTACATGTTCAAATTCAAAGGAAGAAATTGACTCTCTTGGGTTGAGACTTAGTCAGAATTGGTAACAGCTTTTACCTTCGCTGTTGCTGTTTTCATGGAATATGGTGACTTGAAGAGTTTATTTACCAAACTGGTCACTGTGAAACAGGCTGACATTTTTGTCTGCAAAGGCTGGTTATAGAAAGATTTTAATCAAAATGAGGTGAGAAGGATACCTCCCTAGTTTCAACTTGCTGTTGATGGACACTGCGGCTCCTTCAGAGAGTTCTGGAGATCTGACTAGCAGTTCTCTAATATAGGACGTTGTTAGTATTTTAAATTATATACATGCTATGTATAGCATGTTAGTATTTTAAAATTTTTTTAATGATATTGAAAAGAGGATAATCAGTGAAACAAATGTCTGTTTTAGACCTAAATCAGAAAATGCATGGGTATTTGCAAAACCAAATGCAATACAAGCCATTGGGGTGATGTCATTTGGTAAGTAATTCTTTTTTTTTTTTTTGTATTTTTGTTTTTCATATCAACTGTAAGAAACTAATAATTTGGGCCTATATATTGCATATTTTTATATTCATGTTAAGCTGTTTTAGAAAAAAAATGAAGTTGGCTTTGAGTCATTATTAGGTGAACTTGATTGTTATGGTATAAGAATAATCCCTATCCACTGCCCATTTGGCCCTGGAAGCTATTGCCACTGCAGCAGAGATAGTGACATGGCAGATGAATCCAGCTCAAGTGTCCTGGTCATCTTAAAACACCTGCACTAATAAGGGTCAGTCTGACTGATAAATTGAGGAGGCTGTGATCGTTCTGCATGGTCTTGGATAACCCCTAACAAAGGAATCTTAGACTGCAGTGCACACATTTGCTTGAGAGTGCCTATTTCTTCCTGTTTCTCAAAATGAAACATTTAGGTGAGTCTCAATTCACCTCCATTATACTAATTTTAAAATCCATTTCTGTATGGAGGATCTGGCATATTACTTCTTCATAACACTAGTGGTAATCTGAAGCCTCCCAGTGTTTGCTGCTGACTAAAATGGATGTGATAGGAAGTCTGAAATTAGCAAATGGCTCTGTGGATTTAAATAATTATTAGGACTGCACTTGGGTTCTTAAGCATAAGTAGAGCAGGAAGGGGAAATACAGAGATGGAATGGAGGTGGGGAAGGTGGGAAATGGCATGGCAGTTTGAGGTGATGTAATCAGAATCAGCTCTAGATGAGTACAAGCCTTCATCAAATCAAATAAAACTTCGAGCCACTTATTTTTGCCACTTGTTGCAGGATTAATGTTTGTATGAATGACGAGTGGATTCAAACTGTCCTTAGTCTCTCCTACCTTGGAATATAAACTCCATGCATTTATTTTATATGCATATATGCATTAATTCATACATTAATTCTTACATTTACCTGTGTTTCAGCATTCATCTGCAACCATAACAGCTTTTTAATATATGGATCTCTGGAAGAACCCTCATTAAAGAACTGGTCTCGAGTCACACATGTGTCTGTCTCATTTGCTGCTGTTATCAGTGTAGTGTTTGCTTCATGTGGATATATGACTTTTACAGGATATACAGAAGGTAAACTGCTTGATCCCTCGAATTGTTATTATAACCACAATACTTCTCAAGAAATTAGTTCCATATTTTAGCCACATGGTCCACCAGCAGAGAGGAGTAAGAACAGAAATTGCCTGGTGACTGGTACATATTTGTATTTCTCCTGTACCTTTTCCTCTCTGTGCTAATGCAGCATCCTAGCTCTGACTTACAGATTTTCCCTATCTTTACAATAGCTGTCCTGCTGTAACTAATCCTACTGCCGCCTCTCTGTGTATAGAAATATACATATATGTGTAAATATACATATATAATAAATGTTACATCATACTATTTATCATAATTTTGTTAAAATGGAAAAGGTGCTTTCAGAAGAACAAGGCATAAATTTATTCTGTGCATTACCTTCTTCAGGAAAAAAAAAATCTCATAAGAAAGCAGATTTTCTGGGGGTTTTTTTGTTTTTATTTTTTTTTATAGTGCTGTTCCAAATAGTAGGAGACATCTTCAAAACTTTTTTTTTCCTTGATGAGCAGCATGTAATTGAGAACAGAGGAGTTGTAGGATAGGGGTTAGTGGGTGATCAGTCCTTTTTCCCTGACTCCAGTCCTGTTTATGCAGAATAACTTACTGTTTTAGGTGCAGCTGTAGCTAGAGTAAGTGAAAACTGGTTTCAAGTATAGAAAGCTCTGACTGCAGATATTTCTCAGCATACGATTCTGCTGTAAGTGGGTTCCATCTTGCCTTCTGTTTTGCCTGTCAAAATCTTTTTGCTGGTTTCTCTAAAGTACACCTTACTGCTTCTTCATCACCATTGCCAGTGATCCTAAAAGTAGCAAATCAAAAGACTGTAGAGTAGTAATGTAGGAAAGACCTGACAGATTGTCTGATCACTCTCTTGCAGTGTCGCTTGTGCCACAGAGATTATTCCAGTTTCTTTGTGGTAAGCTCTAAGCAAGATGATGATCTGAATTCTCATGCAATGCTTTTACTGTTAGGTGTAAGATGTGCTAGGTGATAATCCATGTTTATAATGGGCATTCAGGGTTAAGTATATTTGAAATTCATCACTGCAGGTTAGCAGCTATGATTATTTGGTTCTCTCAGGAAAATGCAGTTCTCCAGATGTAACTCTGTGATCTTCCTTTTTCTTCTAGGAATTACATTTTCTAAAGGAAATTCATCCTTTATATAAAACCTTTCTTTCTGATTTTGTCACTTTTTAACAAACACCGGTATCTTTTACAAAATCTGTGTTAAGGGGAAGGTAACAGATGACAAGCTCTAGTGTGTATATATGTCAAAATAGTTTTGCAAGATAAATGCTACTTGAAATAAAAACAGTGCCACTAGCAACATAGGGTGCAAATTCCTCCTGGATGCAATTTGGGAGGGTAACTACAGTCAGGAGACAGGATCACAAAGTCTCAATTACTCCAGTAACTTGTGCTTCAATTTGTAAACAGGCAAAAGACATCAAGTTCAAACTAACTGGTGTTTTGCTATACCTCAGGAGATATATTTGAAAACTACTGTAGAGATGACAACCTTGCTACATTTGGGAGGTTTTGTTATGGAATTACTGTAATTCTGACCTTCCCCCTTGAATGTTTTGTGACCAGAGAGGTAAGAATTTTTTATATTCTCCCTATGATAATGTTCATATCTATTAGTAGTATTCTCATTTTATTAATGCATATTACAGCCAGAGTCACTGGTTGAGCTGTAATAAGTATCAGCATGTCCTATCCCATGGCGTGCAATGAGTGAGAGGTACTGATTCTGTCAATATAATTTTGTTTTGAAAACAAAATTTGTTATTATAATACTATTCAGTATTATACTAAAAAATACTTTATCAGGGTTGCTTAAAATTCCAAGTTTAGCATAAATGTCACTGTTGTTACATTGAGAATAGCTGAAAATTGCATAATTATTATGCTTCCTAGTGTTGTTTTATGAAAGTATCTCAACTGAGGAAATCCATCTGTTCAATAAATAATTTAAAGTGATTTTTACTCTGTAGTTGAGAAGTTTAATATACCCTAAATCCTGCGTGTGTAATTAAGCGAGTCTTGCAAGTGTTCTGCAATATTATCAATATTTGTTGCAAGTTTTTTCTGGATGAAGATGCTTTCTTGAAGCAAAACAGGTGAAGTTCAGTCAGTGTATTCTCACTCATCCTTTTAGTTTCCTCAGGTTAGAAGATTTGGAATAAGCTGTTCATTAACATGAAGAAGAAAATCAAGGTTTTAAATTGTGGTTCTGTTTCAGGTAATTGCCAATGTGTTTTTCCATGGGAACCTCTCAAGAGTTTGCCATATTGCTGTGACAGTAGTTATCATTGCCGTGGCCACTGGTGTATCCCTAATGTATGATTGCCTTGGAATAGTTTTAGAGCTGAATGTAAGTGAACCTGTATACTCTCTAATTTAATAAACCCCTCTTTTTAGAACAGAACTCTGAAAAATCCACAGGTCTACTGAAAACCTTATATAATTCAACATAGTAGTCAGTAGAAATGTTAGGAAAAAAAAAATTATTCACTGCTTCAAAGTTGGATAATTGGAGGAGGAAAGAAGTTTTGCAAGTAAAGTTCATATAGCTGGGGGGGCATTTAGAACAGTTTTGGAGATATGACAAGAGGCTATAACTTACAACATGTATTTAAATGGCAGAGTAAATCACTAATATACTTAACTGTATTGTAGGACTACATCTAGCATTTCTTTCTCTAATCTCTGCTTCTGATCCATCTTTTCCCCTTACAAATATGGAAAATTCACCCATGTGTATAAACACCAGTGGAACTATTTTAATGTGTGCATATATACACACATGCTACTCCAGCCAAATAGCTGAATATTGTTACAATGAACCTAGTATCTGTTTTACATTTATTACATTGTATAATCTGTTGGAATAGATTTTCATCAGACAACTGCAAGTGATTCTTTCTAGCGTAAGTGTGTGGTTCCTATTTGGAATTAATTGTTTTAGAAATAATCACTCAAAATAAAATATTTAATCAATGCAGTATCTTTACCCAGAGAGGTCTAAGCAATTACTTGGTAGTCAAGCTGGTACCTTGATTTAGCTACAAATGGAAGTGCATAGCCAGGCATTTGCATGGGTAGCTCATGTCTTGAGGGGTGATGGGTGTTCTTCTGTTTTAAGAGAGAATTTGACAATAGCTGTATGTATTTATTTGCCATGAAAATTGCACTTAAAAAGATTGTTTAGTCTTGGTATCCACCACTAATGAAAAATGAATAGGCAGAGTCTTTAGATGTGAATGAAAGATGACCTGTCTTCTCAGCAGGCTTTCTGTCCAGCAGAAGAGCTGTCTTTTGGCCTTTCACCAAACAGCATTCGCTGCTATTTCTCTGACTCTGCTTGCTTTCCTCTGCTTTCTGGTTTTAAAGCAAAACACAAGCAATTGTGTTTGTCCTGTGGTAATTCCACAGGGAAAAGATTTATTCCTGCAGCAGTTCAAGGGTCCACAGACTTTGCTGTATTGTTCTTACAGTGGAATGCTGGTTTGTTTTGCTTCACATGCTTAATAGTCTCAGTTTTTATGAAGAAGATACTTTGTGTACCAATTTTTGATGTCTGTGCTGATCACTTTCACTGGCTGCTACCATAAAAATACACTAGAGTTTGTACAAATAGTGATGCGAAGTTATTCAGCAGGCTGGATTGCTATCTCAATAATTAAGTTGAAACATATTGTTCACTGAGTATGTAAAACTGTAAATGTTCAAAATTTCTGCATAAATATAATCTTTTTTGGCATGTAACATACTTCAATTATGCAATGGCTTTGCATAATTTAAAAACTATAAAATGTTATTAAGCAGATCTTTTTATCTGTCCCTATCTGAGAGTGCATTTTATAAGGACCTGAACTTCTAATAGGAGGGGAGTTCTATTCTCTCAAAGGGAGCTTCACTTCCATAGAACAGTCAAAATAATCAGGTAATGAACACAAAATTTATCAGAATTTTTGAATGGATCCATAATGTTTCTACTTTTTTCTTTTAAGGCAGTATTTGATCTAGATTCTTACGTGGATTGCAACAAAAAATATTATTCCATATCAGCAATGGAAGAACATTAAAGTAAATCTGAAATATTTCAAATCATTTTGCAGATATTTTTTCAAGTTATTTGTGATTTAAAATTAAAGTCTTCCATGTAGCAATCCTGGAAAAGGCCTCTACTCTCTGGCATTACTGTAGCATTAATCTAATCACAACCATTTAGAAATTTTGAGTTTTGCTCTCTGCATCTAAATATACATCCTCATGAGGGTTTTTTTCTATTGTTTCCCACACACAGGGAGTTCTGAGTGCTACCCCACTTGTTTTTATCATCCCAACAGCGTGTTATCTAAGGCTGTCCAAAGAGCGATGGAACCACTCAGATAACCTCCTGTCCTGCATGATTCTTGCTCTTGGTGTGCTAGTGATGACAGTTGGGTTTGCTATGACTGTCTTGCATCCCCAGGAATGTAGCCATGGAAAGGAAATGTTCTACTGTTTCCCTGGTAATGTGTCATTTCACAACAGTACACTTCCACCATAGGTAGCACACCAGTCTCCGGACTGGATCAGGTACAGTTCACAAGCCAGACGTGCCTGTCAGTTTAAAGGAGAGTGGAACATGCAGCTTTTATGTTTTGATATGCACTAAGAATTTTAAATTTTTAACTGCATTTCCATACTCGGTTTTATGCTGCCATTCTTTTCCAGGTAAGACTCAAGTTTTAGCTTTTGAAACAAATTCTCAGAGATGCCTTTCAATAGACATTACTTGAATAAGTTTGTAAATGTACCCAAAAGGCAGCATTTTTAAACTTGATCTGAAATGCTGTTTAAAAGCTGGAAATCAGATGGTTTTGAATGTAAACATATCCCATTTTTCAGTTCTGTCATTTAGTTCTTACTAATTTTAGAATCGTTGAATGCATATTTATTAACACACTATAGTATGGGGTTTTTTTGAAGTTCTGAAGATGTCTGAGTCTTTGTATTAAATTTTAGCTATTAAATTGAAACATTATGTTAAATATTAGTATTATCTTAATTAATATTAAATTAATTCTGTCTTTGATTTTGCAGAAACTGTCCTTTAGTGCTGAAAACATCCCTTGTACTGGCTCTTGAGTCAAGGGGAAAATTGTATTCTGACTGAACTGTAACTGTTACAATTTGTAGTCTTCTAATTAAAAGATTTTACACTAATAAATCCACAGGTGAATATAAAAAGATTCAAATAAGTGGTCTTTGTAAAAACTTCTGAGTTGACAGAGAAGAAAATGAAATGCACAACAAACACAACTTGATTCTTACATTTATAATCTTGCTCATTATTTTGGAAACTAGACCAAAAATTGTTATATGCCAGGCATGTGCAGCTTGAGCAAATTATGTAAAAAAAACCAACATTATGAACTTGGTTATCTTTCCAGTCCTCTGTTTCAATAGGTTTGATAGATGACTTTGAATTTTGTCATGGTTTGCAAAATTTTGGTAATTTGCTTTGTTCTCCAAAAAGTATTTAATAGTTTATATGTATATATATATATTGTTATTCTATATATATATGTATATGGTTACATATATATACATGCATGTATATATAAAAATACACAAGCACATACATGACATTAGAAGATGAGTAATTTGAAATTTAAATTATATAGACTATGCTGATACTACCCAATGCTGGGATTTTGAAAATGTTTTGTTGTCAGATCAAGCTGCGTACTTTGAGTTGCATTTGCATTGTTGTGATCATTGTGGTTTCTGCTGCCAGCTACTCCTTGACAATTGGCTACATATTGCTACTCCATTCTTATGCTGCTAAATGACCTGGTAATGGTTTCTGTATTCAGTTTGTCATGTACAACAGAGAAATTTCATTAAAGACTTCTAGTTAAACAGATCTTTAAGCAAGGGTCACTAGATGGTGATCATAGAGTCAGCTTTGAGGATGATAATTTCTCTGCTGTCCAGGTACCTGGTACTATTGACAGAATATTTTTCACCAATTTAGATTCAGAATAGCTGATCTTGTCTTACCTTTGGGTGAATAGTCACATCAAAAGCTGGCAGTGTGACTCACTATTGCTTCCAAGTTCCACCTGAGAAGGCATTTTAGGACACAGGTGTACAATTACCGTTCTTGCAGGAACTAAGCAGACCGTTTCTAACTTTCTAGAACAGTGTGCTTCTTATTAATCACAGACTTCTCTACATTCCCAAAGTATTTTCTATTGAAAGTTTGTCAGATGAGCAAACCCCATTTATTGCCTTAGACTTCCTAGAGAATTTTCCTTTTTCTCAAATTTCTATATGGAAGGGGAGCAGAGTGACTCACGCTTGCTAAATGGACAGAATTCTATATATTTTTCACATATAAAACCTTTATGTCTCATATTGTACATATTATCTGGGTAAGGATACTTATTTATTTATTTATAGATAAACTATTTAGCATTTGTGACTCAGTAGCAAACACAATTTATATGTATTCTGAGGATTTATTTGCACTCTGTTGTAAACACTACATAGGAGTTAGGGAGAAAGAAAAAAAAGTACTAAACAAAGGTATTTTGAATGCAAAACATCAAACTGAACATATTCCATAGCAGGAAGAAGGGAGGAGTCAAAAAGCAAACATAATGCACAGCAGATTTATGCTTTTATAGAAGTTCTGTGACTTGGTGTCGCGATCCGACCTATTATTTTAATATTTTGTTTGAGGAAAACCAGCCACTGCTTCAGAGACGCGCAGAATTACAAAAAAAAATAATAATACTTAGTGATTTTAACAAGTTATAGGGATTTATTTTCAGGGAACAAGAGAACAAGTAAAGAGAGGAGATCGGGTTACCGAGTCCAGACCGCTGCGGAGCTGTTCTCGGCTTTGCCTTCAGGGCTGGTTGCTCGTTGGCTCCTGGCTGCTTCTGGAGTTAGCTGCTCTGGTGGCTTGTCCGTCGCTTGCTGGCTCGCCGAATGCTTGCCCTCTGCTTGGTTCTTTTGTTAGGTTTTTAAAATAAAACGGGGAGAGGAAGGAGGGTGTCTTCGTTTGCATAAATTGAAGAAATTCACGGGTTTCCCGGAACAGACTTTTCCTTATCTATTTGTTAATTTCCCTATTGTTTTCGGTAGGCGCCGGGGAGGTGGTCTGACCAGTTTTAGGCCTCAATAGGTGCTAACGAGGCATTCTTACAGGATTAGTGAAAGAATTTGCTCGAGAAACATTTTAAATTTTGAAAAGGTTCACATCACTTGGAGATCTAATAGTAAAAAATCAATTCTTCAGTTTCAGCCTAAAAACTGTGTTGCAACACTTACTTAGATTTATTTATTTGTTTTTGAATTGTCATAAATTCTACAAAGTAAAGGATTTGACTTTAGGCCAGTCAAGGAAATAAATGGTTTCTATCATCCAGTGCTTTGGAGAAGATGAGATGCAGGTACATGTTTGGTACAGATTCCACATTCTTCTCAAAACTCTTAATGAAGAGAAATCAGATTATTTTATTATCCCTTCTTGTCCTTATTTTTCTTTGCCCTCTTAGCTAAATGTTCATTCTAGGTGCTTCAGAAGACTATACTGTATAGAAAAGCTATAGTTGCTGGATAGAATTCCAAAATCAATGTAGCAGGCATTCAAGAGGACTTCAGGCAAGTCTGAATTTTCCCATAAGGTTTCCTAAAGGACACAAGAGCCACTAAAATTCATGGACTTACTGAATTTATACAAGTACTGAAGTAATGAGCTGAAGACAGAAACCAAGTGAAAATTACTATTAGACACTCTTGGAATGAATTACAGATGCCATTGTGTAAAAACTGCGTTAGGTGTGATCATGCAAATCAGCTTTCAATGGTAAGTTTATGTCTGCCACAAGCAGAACACTTGGCAGACTCAGCCGTAGCAAGTAGAAAGCTCAGTACTGAAATAATTCCACACAGCCCACCCCAGTTACCTCCTTCTTGCCTTTGACTCCTAAGTGGTGTCCTTTGTCTTAATGGGAGCAGAAAACCTGTCAGTGATGATATTCCTGTCTTGCAAAGACTCGCTGAGGTTTCGTGGTTGTCTGTTGTATGTATCTATCCTGACTTGTTTCTAAAGTTTTTTATGTTTTTTCTGTATTGAATACTGCTTAGTACAGGGCCTCGTACGTGCTGTAGTATCATAAGCAGTAACTATAATACATTGGCCATATTGTGCTGTTTCTCTATATTTTGTCCCTGTCATGAATGAGCAACAAAAATATGTCACTGTGTAACAGAGGGTCCCTTTGCTTTTATTTTTGGTTCAAATATTTTTGGGGGAAAAGGTTAGAAAATATCCTTATGCTTTGTCCACTGCATTTTGTGGCTCTTCTGCAAAAGGACAGAGGTGTCAAATACCTTATTTGTGTAAGCCAAGTGGTTAGTAGTTATTCTAGTTTTTGTAGTGCTGCACTGTGAAATAGCAGAGCCCTGCCTTTTATACAGGATATGCTCAAATACAGGGCAGTCCTGGCCCTCCTAAGACACCAATCAGCTCATCAAAGGAGGCAAAGTTGAGGTCACACGACATCTGATGAAGTAAGAGGTGTCTAATTTAAGCTTTCTTTCATACCAGTTCATTTGAAAAAATAATTTTGAGGGCAAGAGACAAATATTTTCTTTATAGCCAACAGTGACTGCTTGGATAATATGTAAATTATTAAGGTAGGCCCTACAGTTCATAAAAGTTACATGATTACAGGGTTTTATATTTAGATCTCTTTCCCTCTACTGAGCACTAGCTTTTCCCTTTTATCCTACCTTTATATGTCATAGAAAGGGAATGTTTTAAAAGAATTTCAGCAAGTAAGTTTCAGGTAGTTTTCTGTCATTAGAAGAGATAAGTTAAGGAGAAGCAAATACAAATATCTTCCAGTGCTGTTTGACTGAAGGAGTCACTTGACTAGGCACTAACATAACAATATGAGAAAATTTAAGCAATGTTCAGGTCACATAAATTCATTTCTGCTCATTTAGTGCTTCTCTTTCCGTCTTTTCTGTTTTATTTTTTCACTGAAAGTATTCTGCCTTTTGAATCAGGTCCTTTACATCCCACTTCAGTGCTCTGATTTATGAAGTGCAAAGTCTTTTCCATGTATTTTCCTTTTCATTATAATTCTTGGCTTTGACCCACTACAGAATAATAGATGTCTTAAAATAACTTGAGTTTTCTCAGAAGGATTATTACCTCCCCAGGACTGTGTAAGTACCTATCTTATGGAGAAGAGAGAAATCCCTAAAACTAAGTTTTGAAGGAGGTAAGATATAAGAAAATACCATAATACCATGTTTTACAGCATTTTAAATTAACAGCATGCTCTATGATGACACAAAACATTAGTAACAGAGCTAGTCTGCCTTGTGGCAAGAAAAAAATATGTTCTTAGATTCCATTCATCTACTTAACAGCATGTATTAAATATATTCCCACCCAATGACTTAAGAAGTGAGATGAAAAAAAAAAAAAAGATTGTTTCTTCTAATGAGGCAGTATTTTTTTACACTATACAAAAAGATCATGGCTTAGCCCACTTTGTTCAGAAATCTGATTATCAAAGAAGAGTTTATTGCATACTGGTCCTTCCAGACACTTCATAAACCCTCAGGAAGCCTGTGTGGAGTTTTGATATTTTCCAGTTATCATAGGATAATTGATATTTTCAGTCTTTCAAAGATCATATATAATTTAGTCCAGGTTTTATAGAAGGGTAAGCCTCAATGGTGAAATGCAAAGATATAATATTTGGCATCAAATCATAGCTGGTAGGCTCTTTGGACTCATCCAAACTGGAAAAAGCATATGGGTGCAGCAATCTTACACCAGCACGTTGGAGAAAGCAATGGAGCTAGACCCTAGGGGTGTGAAGCAGCTCCTGTTTTCTTAATATAGGTTCAGCTACAAAAGCAATCCTCAGATTTTGGTAGGGCATCAAAAGACCAGTCTTTTGCAACTGAGGAAGGAACTTCTTTGAAAATTTGCAAATGCTCTTAAGTGATGTTTAATACTTACAAAACTGGAGACAAAAATCCCCGGCATAGTGCTATAGATAGATATAAGCTGGGAACTCAATGGGAACTCATTCATAACATTGGTATTTTAACAGTATAAACTCCATTTCATTGGACTGTATTTTTAAAATGTTGAGGTAAGAGTGTTTTCAAGTAATTACTTCATATGATGAGACTTAGCAACTTGTGCCACAGCTTCTAGCCATTTCCTATAATAAGACAGATAGTGCCAATGTAAAATGATAAAATAGCAGATCCTGTGCATCAGGATGTCACTTAGGTGCTACACAGAGTATCATGGGACTGGTACAAGTTTATGAAGACTATCACTGTAACTGAAAAAAATGTTAATATGAAAAGATGAACAGAACTAGATACAACCAAACAACTAGATAAACTGCTGTGTTAAAATTTTTTACTTAACTTCTCTATACAATGATAAATAAAAATTTGCTTATACATTTTCATCATAATATACCTACCCCTTTGTGTAGTGAGAAAAGAGCACAAATCAAATCTATATACTGCTCTTTTACAAAAGCAAACATAATGTATTAATTGGGATATTAAAGGAATTGTGGAAACATTTCTGTTTATGTTATTCCAGGATCTTTGCTTTTGGACTAACCCTGCTGTCAGTACTCTTGTAAAATAGAGTCTATACAAATGCTCTTGGGATTCTTGCAAATTACTGATGGGTATTAAGAATTAATTGCATTTTCTGTATTTAGAAACGTCTTAATCCTGACTAACAACTTGGATTTTTTTTCTGCTGTATGAGGTGTTCGTGTTCTTTGAAGTATTAAGCATATTTCAATATCAAAAAGACTTCATTCATTACCAGTAGCTTTCTGCATGCTCCTTTACTGGGATTTAAATTTTTATGAGCTTCCACTGGACTCCAGGGTCTCAATCCTGAACATATAAGGTTAAATAAAAATGCAGAAACAATCCTGTTTACTTCAATATGAAAAAAAGAAAAAAAAAGGTAAGGGTTGGGATACTGTTGGAATCAAGATTTTACTCTTAACAACAGTCTACTCTGAAATAATAATTATTACATGGAATATACCTATATTGACTACAGGATTGTGGGCAGTAGAAAATAGTATTAGAAGGTGAAAAAAATAATAATAGAATTAATTATTTTAGTGACTTTAATAATTCAATACTCCAATTAATTAAATGACTGTTCAGCATACCAATGAATCAGTATCTTGTCTCTAGGCCTTGCAGGCTGTAAGTTCAGTTTGATATTGAAAATAATTCTTATTGAATTTATTTGATATTTTAAAAGTACTATATGTGGTTGTGGTATTTAGTTATGTTTGTCGGAACTGTGAGAAGAAAGTGGTAAGACGAAAATGCTCTCTTCTAAAATGGATGTTAAATTATCTTTATCAGAAAGCAAGTACAGATTTCTTATATTGCAAAATAATCGGGTAAGTGCAAATTAAGTATATCTTTGTTTAGAAGTCTAGAGAAAAGAGAAAATAATAAGGCTCCAGACTGGATAATATTTAATTCCACCAGATTCCATTCTCCTAACAGTGGATTTTGTCATCTTGTTGCAGAGGAAATGCTAGGTCGTTCTCCTTCTGGTATGTTGTAAGGAAAAAGACAGACAAAGCATAAGGCATTGCATTACTAGAAGCAAGAGGTGAGCAAGTAGTAATCATCATGATACATTTGAAGTGGAGGTTCTTTGTAGATTTCTCTACATCTCTTTCCAGTAGTATCTTGAGAATCTGCAAGAAATGTGGCAGTGGTATCTCTTCTTTCGTTGCTGACAAGAGTTGTGGTCGGGGTGACATGTAAGTTAAGAAGAAAACAGTGGCCAAGGTGCTTTCATTTTCAGTCTACTTCGGAAAAGTTTTCAGCTTGGAAGAATCATCGTGACAGGCTTATAGGTTTATCTCAGCCTATGGTAAAAACAGAGCAGCTATTTTAACCTTTCCAACACATCTTATATATAGCCATCCATTATTACACGAATTATTTTATTTCCTCTAGCATGATGACAATGGTGACTTGTGGGAATAAATATGTAACAAAGTAAGTAATTAATACAGACCTGATACATACGTATCATTTGAGAAATTTGGTTGTTGTTTTAGAAGCAGACCAGCAGATGGTGCTCAAAAATTAATGGCAGCCTGAGTTGGGATGGCTTTATTTTCAGTTTATTTTTTGTGTTTTATTTTTTTATAGAATGGTTATTACACATGTTACTTAATTAAATGAAAATGTGAGTGAGGATGGATGAACAGAATTCTCAACACTTCTTTTAAATCAAGGTCTTAATTCCTTATTAGTTTTCTTCTAGCAGTAATTGTTGGGGTTAATTTCATCATTTATCTTATTATATTTCAGTTTAAATGCTAGCAGTTTTATCTTAAAATTGTAGCTTTTCTCCTAATCAAATGTGATTTGTGTTGTAGGTTTAATAATTGTAGCAATATTTGGAGAGGTGATTGAAGCTGCAGATGATAGTTATTAAATCTAAAAAAATTAGAAAAAGTCCTTGTTTGAACTGAAATTAAGCTGCAAAGATACATCAGTAATCTTAAGAGCCTTGGGAATTTTATACACAATATATTAACTATAAAACCTTCTGCAGATCAGAAAATTCTATGCTAATTTCATATTCATAAAGCAAGGGTTGGCCTGTGTTAAAATGCAGTAAAGTTAACATGCTCTGCCATTCTTTGAAGTCTCAATCTGGGGCTATGACAACCTGTTGACATGCTGTACTCTAGATGCTGCAAATGATATGTCCAGGTACTTTGAAGGCTGGCAGCTTTACACTCCTTGTTTTCTTGACTATTTTACTTGCAGACATCTTGATAAATACCCTTTTCAGTTTATGCAGCAAAGTGTGAAAAGGAACCTAGCTTGAGAGCTTTTGTAAACCCCACCCAAGGTATGTAGTCAGTGTTTAATTAAATGTATTGGCACATTAATGAAGCTGGTTTGTTTGAACAGCAAAAGCTTAAAATTGACCGTAGCTGCCTGAAGGTTTTTGTACGGGAAAGATGAGAGAGATCTGACAAAAAATCAGAAATATGACAAGTGGTATACTAGAGGTGGCATTTTGTGAAGATTGAACTAGGCTCTTCTGTCTCAGGACAGGGGTGTATACAGTGCTAACTTGTTTATCAGAGGAGACAGCTACAAAAATCAATGGTGTAAGAAGAATATGGCAAGTAACAAATATCCTGCTACCTAATTTCCAGAATAATGCAAGTATAGTATATACTATAGTGTATTTTAGGAAGTAGGAATTATATGTGTGCTTACATATGCAAAATAAAACCAAACCCAAACCCACTCACACATTCTTTGCAAAGGAGAAAATGCAATTTAAAAACAGGAACTTACAAACTAGATAATTTACACAGCATGCAAATAAATCAAAGCACTTAGCGCTGTCTCTTGCTGCTAAGCCCATTTTTATAGACATGGAAAGTTTATCCTTAAGAGTATTTGTGTTTCAACACATCCATCAGGGGAATAAAAGTAAAGATTGATCTACTTGCTGTTAGGTTGCACATAAAAGGACAGACATAGAAATAGGAAAAAAAAAAAAGCATTTTCAAATAATCATGGCTCTTATACTTGCTCTGTATAATCTTCTGTGCTTGGCACACCTGCAGGACCCATGAGAAGCATGTCTTTGTCTTAGGTTTCCCTTCCAACCCAAACCATTCTATGTTTCATGGAACGTAAATAGGACGTCCAGTCTTTGATAGACTCAGAATGAATTAGAAGACTACCCAGAAAGTCCAAACCCATGTATGTGGACTGACTGATTTCCAAGTATTCTGTAGGCATGAACAGAAAAAGGTATTTTTGTAACCACAAGTGTCAACAATCCAGTTTGGAAATTACCTGTGCTGTGATATGTCTTTGAACTCAAAGCTGATCAAAGTTTTCTGATCCTGAGTTCTTATTCTCTTGACAGCTTAGGCTTCTGTATGTAGAACACCTCTCTTTGCTTTCCCAAATACAGGAATGAAGTAATTTGTTCATGTTTTTGTGGACGGACAAGTGTTGTAATGGTGTATATTGATTTTGTGGACTATATGTATTACCTGAACTTCCATGGCAGCGTAATCATCAAATGCAAGCAAGGTATTTATCTAAACAGCCAGTCTTTGAATGCAGCTGTTATTCTGTACTACACACAAAGTTAGAACAGCAGCTCATGTGTATCTAGAAATCAAGGCCATTCATTAGAGACAATCTGGCAAATTGTTTCGGGAATATTCTCTAGGAAGTGGTCAGGAGTTCCTTTGGAAATAACAAGGATGATCATGTTAAAACATGGCTGTAGAATTTTCTTTGTCATACCACTATCCTTTATTGGTTTTGATATTTAGTACTGTTGTTGCTTTGTTACTCCTGTTGTGTATGACATTACAGCACTCCACATGGTGTCCATCAGTCCTTTAAAAGCCTTCTTTCCTGCTTTGAATTCATAATAATCTTTAATTTTATTCACATTCATCTTTGGCTAGGGGATGAGATCATTCTTCCCTTAAACTGAGCGCATGTATTTATATTTCTGTTGATCTCACCCACAATAGACTCTGCCAATTGGAAGACCAGCATGAATGTGCTGAAATGGAGGTCATGGGGCTGAATGTCACAGAGTTCAGGCATGCAATAGTTGCTGACAGCTTTTTTTCTGTGGAGAATAGGAGATCACTGTGACAGAGGCTCTGAAACCTCTGGCAATGTGTATTGTGGACAGAGACAGCAGCAGCCTCAGAGCAGGCCTATGTAAGCCTGATGGCTTAGCATCTGTTTTGATAACAGCTTTAACAGGAAGCTATTTTTGCCTGACACCTAAAACAGGCTGTCCCCCACACTAAACTGGACTTTCAGGAAAATACAGTCTTGATTAACTCCAATCCTACTCTTGCAGTAGGATTTTTAGGCTTTATAGAGAGAAGAATGGTCTCTAGATCAGAGGCCAAATAGCATGGACTGGTTATGTTCACAGTACATATTGGTTGGCCTTAGATGTTCCCTGGGCAAAAATGAACACTGCTTTGGCACAGGATAATATCTTTGTGAGAGAAAGGTGGGTTTTTTTCAGCGCAAATTATTAAAAAATGGTGGGAAGTATGTGCAGCAGCTCATGGACTGCTGGACACTCATAGATTGTGTTATACAGAAGGTCTGGGAAAAAAATGCTTAGCAGGTACAGTCAAACCGCACTGTGAGTGTTATAACAGTTAAGCAGCATTGATGGACAAGGGTACAGGGTTCAATCTTGCTCCTTGTTCCTATTTAATTCAGCAGTACCCACACAGTCTGCCTTTTTGACTGGTGAAAGTCCATGATAGATTAACCAACTGTCTGTCAATGATATCAGGAGATACCATTTACAATTTTCAGACATTGTTAGAACAGGGTAATAATGACTACGATGGACTTGTTTATTCATCACCTACTTAACAAATACACAAAGAGAAATTGATCCTAGAATTACAGCGGTTTCTTGTTCTACCTGCAGAGGGCATTCGTACTATTCAGTACATCGTTCTTCTCAGTTGACAGTGAATTCATGGGATTATTCATGGTTATCTCCTTTAAGGAAGCATGAATCAGGAGCTTTGTGATACTTGGTTTGCTGAACATACCCATCTTCTGTAAAGAAATAATTTTTAGCTGGGGTTTGCACTGAACTTGCAAAGAGCATCAGACGTTCCAAAAACTTTGGAAAAGACAAAATAAAATCAAGCTGAAGTGTAGAAAGGTGGGAATTTATTTTCCTGGCACCAAGAAGGAAAAGAAGAAAGTAAGAATTTTATCAGGGTTATGAGTAAAAATATTTTTCAAACCATTTGTTTCAGTTTTATATGTATTATGAAAGTGATAATTGTTTTCTTGAAGAGGGAGCATGCCCCTTCGGGATGACGCTCAGGAAGTGTCTTCATAAAGGTTCTCCCCATCCTGGAAGTGCTGAGGGCAAGGAATGTGGACTAGCTGGAAGAACAGGTCTGATAAAGGGTAACCCAGGTGCATTGTATCAGACAATGGCAGCTGCTGAACAAACACTGGCATTGGTCTGCACAAGAGAACACTTGAAGCACAGAACACCTGAAATCCTGTTCATGAGATAACTCATGATCCTTAGATACACCTGGAGGAGGACTGTTAGAAAGCAGTCCTAACAGTTGAGAACAGGGCTTCAAGAAAGAGACAGAAACAAGATGAGTTTCTACTTTTTTTTTTTTTTTTTAATACTTATTCATTCTACTTCTGGGCATCCAGTTGTATCACAACCCAATTTGTAAGACAATATTCTGAGGAAGTCTGTGTTCATTATGTTAAAGTGACTGTGAAGTATGTCACAGAGAATACAAGGCACTGAAATGAGATCAGGTGCTTGTCAGAAGGTCAGCTTTGCAGCAGACACACCTGGATTGCAGAATGCAGTATCGTGAGAACTGCAGTTCCCTTTCATGTAACAATTCAGCCCATACTCTTGAAACTGAGGGTGACTGAATACTAACTTCCAATTTCTAAGTGCCTGACAGCTCTTTCCTTGCATGCATGTATTTCTGTAGTCTCTTTATACTGTCTCAAGCTGCCTGACACACAGCTTTCTCCTCTGAACTCTCTTTAGCTCTCTTATTGATTATTCCTTAGTGGAACATACATAATAAATATTTGCATGCCATCACTGCAGATGGTGTGCTAAGACTTCATGCTCTCAATCATATTTTTAATATAGATGCCTTTCAGCTTATTCACACTTCCAGTAAAGTAGTTTATGAGCCTTAACAGTTTGAAAAGTGACTGGGGTTACAGTGATTGCCAGGTGGAAAAAATTCAGGGAAACTTTCGCTGGCTGACACAGAGATCTCTTTCTGTAGAATCCCTGAGTCCTTACAGTGGGTGCTATGATATTCCAGTCAGTTAGGCTTGTGGTGCCTAGTGCATGTATGTAGGTAAGGGAATACAAAAAATACTCTTAGTATTGGGTATTATCTGGGTCAGATGTTGCTAAAGAGATTTAATTGCAATATTTACCTGACTTTTGTGTATCTCTACATAGTGAAAAAGGAGGATGGGAGGAGCTGCTGGAACTTGTTGTTTGTAGTAAGTTTGGCAGGGGATCCTATCTGTCTTATAATTCCTGTTTTCTGTTTCATTTACAGCACATTAAACATGAGATTCAAGCAGGATCTGCTGACAAAGTAGATCCTGAAGCAGATAAGGGGTGAGATTCCTAGTAGAAGTGGGAAAATGCCACCCCATTCCATTGCCACCATTTCCTTCATGGCAATCATAAAAAGTTTACTAGATAAAATAATCCAACTAGATAATAAAGCAACTATGCCAAATAGAACTCATTTTTGTCATGCCTGTTATATCAGTTTGAGGCTTGATTTCTAGAGCTTTTACAAATCAGTAAAACTGCTGTTTTTTCATTGGACAAGGTGAAACCATTAGCAATACTGGGGAGTATATTTGATCTTAATGAGACTTCTCACATAAAAAATGATAAACTGCATGCAAAAGCTAAAGCATATATTACAATCAGGTCCTGAGCTTTTCCTGTGATTTCCAGCATGCCTTTTCTCCTTCAATAAATTAAATTCTTTCTGTTAATCTGTAACTGAAGTAGACTGTTTGGAAATGAAATGCTACAGTTCTAATCAGATTTCTGTCTACTGTGGCATTTTGCAATGTGTGATACTTGCTGGTATCTGGTGCAACCTGGAGAGATCTCTGGAAAGGCACGTTTACGGAATCAACAGAGGAATGAGTTGTCTTGCATGGAAGGATTTAAGAAATATTATTCCACTTTCTTCTTTCTGGCACCAGGTTAAAGTTGTCATGACTTAAACACATTACAGATTCCTGGTGTTTTCCATCATATCATATGGAACTTGGATACCTTTTCTCTCCTGTACTCTTGTTTTTTACCTGGGTAATATTTGTCTTGCACAGTCAGAGAAAGCTTCCAGATTTTAGTCTTTTTTTAAGGAACTGTATACAACTTATACTTGTTACAACTGTTTGTAACAGTTAGCTACACATAATTGCAACAGCTCTTGAGAAGATTATTTTCACAGTGGTTGTGATAATGAATTCTGAACACTGACCTCACTATATCCCATTTTCTATTTTGCCAAAAATTGCAAAGTGCTTTCTTTGTTATCATAGGCCCCAGATGTCTGGGATTCTTTCACTGAAGTAACTTTCAGAATGTATCTCATGATTTAATTTGGAGGTTAGAGAGAGAGACTCAGTTAAAACTGGAAAAATCGACATATGTAAGGATAGAACTGCAATTTATTACAAAATTGTTGCTCAGAAATCTGCCTCCTGGATGTTTTTCTCCTTCAGCACTGTAGTTCAGATCTTTCTCTGAACTTAGAGAAAAATGTGAAATGTGTTAAAAAATGAGACTGAAAGAGCCATCAGTTCAGGGTGATCTTGCGAATGATCACTAATTGTTATTGGTACCTTTCCAGGCACGTATATATAACACAGATGGAAATTCTGGTACGAATTCACTCAGAAGTTAAGAGATCAGTTTGGAACTGTCTTTGAGCAGGTGAACAGGCTTCTGATTTAAGTCTCAGTCATGAACTATGCATGAAAAAACTGCTGCAAGTAGCATCAAGACAAGCAGTCTTTAAATAAAAGTATGCAAAATGGTACATGTCATGTATAAAGGAAGGTTCATGTCCTCAATAATAGAAATTATTAGGACAAAAAAGAAAGAAAAAAATGAAAAATCTTCCATGTACATTTTAAATAGTTTAAGATAATTCCTCTTCCTCATTATTCCCCAAGTTGTGACTTTTACCTGCTTTTGTGAACTAATTCAAAGAGAAACAGGGACTTAAAGTATCTGTGAACTTTGAAAGAATTAGACTTCCTCGCCTAAATAGTAGGAAGAAATAAAACCTTGAAAACACCTATGCTTGAATGCAAGGTTAATCATCTGTCCAGCTCAAGAGCATGATTTTCGTATGTACCATGAATTTGTTTCTTCACGTTCCTTCACCATATAGCCTACCCTTGTCAGACACTCTTCTTTCTTGGTTCTCTTCCTCTCATCTCAGTTTTCACATTTTATGCTGGAAAATGTCATGTTTCCTTTTAAGATTGATACACAGTATCTGTGTTTTCAAAATCCTGCCTTTGCAGAAATCTATCTCCTGAGCCACCATGCAGCTTTTATCTCACTGTTCTTTTTCATCCACTTTAAAAGTTTCAAAAATTTTATGCCCTTAGGCCAAGGATTTTCTAAGATGCATCTTGAATTTCTTAAAAAAGGGTTACACCACACTGTTCTGCCTGTAAAATCAAGGTAGTTCACTTGCAAAATTGTTGTGTGACTCAACCCAAATTGGTATGTATGTTGACTTAAATTCTACAGTTGCTTGTTTTTCAAATGCAGTTTTACAAGTAGTAAAATAAAACAATTACAGACCTCATAGGGTTACTCTTTATTTCCCCTTATTTTCTCCTGCTTCTGCATCTGGGCAGCTCAACCATGTTTCAATCTTCTTGCTCTAAGTATTTGGCCTAAATAGAGTCTGATGCACTTAATTAGCATATAAATGTTTATCTGTGTGAATCTTAGCCTGGACTGAAGCCCAAAAAAACTTGTATCTGACTATAATAGGCTTATTTTTGAGGTTCATCCAGGTCAATAAGCATTTCATACACTGCTAGGGAGAAATAAAACATCTCCTTGTCCCAGTGCTGTCACTTTCACACACACTGGCCTCAGAGTTGTTAATAAGGCCATTCAGCATCGGCCAAGCAAGTCATTCAGCAGTGCTGTGATTTACCTTCTAACACCACCAAATTGCATTTACTAGCTCTTTGAATTCCTAATGCTTGGAAGGTGTGGCGCATTACAATGTAAAAAATAGCACCAAAGGCGAATTAAAGTAGGTTCAAAGAAACCACAAACATTTATAGCACCCCTTTACCTTTATTAAAAAATGAGGCCTTTCTGTTTTGAAGTCAGACCTCCAAATATATCTAAAGAACTTCAGAACATAAGAATAGCCTCTCTATGACAGACAGATGTCTTACCTAACCTGGTATCCTATCTCAGACAATGTCCAAAGATGGATGTTGGGGGAACACTGTAAATGAAGGGAAAGCATATACACTTCTACAGATATTTTTATCAACAAGCAATCTGTAGTTCGGGCACTTCCTGAGCCAGAGAAGGTGCTTCATATTTAATAACTCTGGATAGATTTCTTTTCCATTAACCTGCCCAGTCTTCTCCAGGAAGAGATGGGGAAGATAAAACCGATGCTCTTTTTGTTTTCTAACTTTCACTTGTGTGAAAAACATTGGCTGCATTCCACAAAGTCAGAAATGGCTATACTGTTGTTAGAGCAGCTGAGGGGCCTGTGGCTCCAGTGTAGAGTAGATAGCAATTTCTCACCTCCTGGCAAAAATGTGTGACACCGGATCTATGCATTGGTCATGAAGTGGGACTGACTGATATATTCAAAATCTTTTTTCTATATTAAGTTTATATATATGGTCTATATTGGGGTTTTCTTCTCAAAGGGAAAGGTTAAAAATACTTTTAATGAGCTAGTTAAAAGTTAAGTCTTCAGATCTTTTAATTATGTAATTGTACCACTAGGCATAAAACATTACACAGTCTTCTAAATCTGGTCTAATGCCCAAGTCACATTGGTTGAGCTAAGGGCACTTCTGTTTGCTGTTTCCATATGGAGCTTTTAAAGCTCTTGCTTGTTTTTTTACATTCTTTTTAATGAAAATATCTGAACAATTACATGCAACTTTTGTCTCTGATTAGTACACAGTATTTAACTAGAGTGAAATAATACATGGTAATATACAGTAAAAACTATTATAAGCTGCTGCATGTATACATAGTAATTAGCATGTGAGAATTCTAAGCATCACTATAATTATTTTTAAGCCATAATAAACTGAACAAAACGAAACTAGAATGTTAAGCCTTTTTTTCCTCCTGGCTGTACCAAGATTACAAATGAAACTTTTCAGGCTGTACTTAGTGCATAGTAAACAATGACTTTAGTACAGCAGTTGGAAGAGAAGAAAAATGAAATAAAAGCAGCTCTGATTCCATGAAGAGTTCTTCCTATGGTGTATGGATACAGTCCCTCAATTAACAAACTGGGGAACCTAGTGCTAGAAAATGCTTCATACGTTTTCTAAGTAAAATTAAACTTAAGTAAAACTTGACTGCTCAAATTAGAAGCATTCCAAGATGCTGAAGATATATGCTGTGGTTTGTTTGATCAATAATAAATAAGTATGGATACAAGTTGTGTTTTTATGAAACACACACAAAGGCTAGACAACTTTCTCAGTGTTGTCATGTGCTTATAGTTATATGTGAGACTACTTTGCTGCCTAATTTATATTTTTGTTTACAGGGCAGATGCAGTGATATGTATATTAGTATATACATACATACCAGAGAATATACTTGTGCTACCCTTGAGCTATCCTGTCGTGTGTGCTGCTGCTAAGTATAACAAGAGATAAAGAATTTAGCTCCTACATTTTCCAGGAAACCTGGCTTTGAAAATGAGTTGTTAGCCCACGCTGAACTTCATACAGCTGCTAGTTTCAAACTGACTTCCACATGTCAGCACAAGCTGTGTTCATTACACACAGATGCTCGCTAACGAGGTAATACTTTAAGGAGACATTGGCAAATAGAAAAAAAGAAACCGAATCAAACCTGGGCTTTGAGATTAATTGAAATTATTTATGCGAACTCTCAAACTTAGATCAGTAATGGTTTTTAGCTAAAGACCTCCAGGAATTTCTGCAACTGATGTTTCATAGCCCCCTGATAAGGTAAATGGTAGACATAAAGCCAAAGTCTCCTGTTCATGTTCATTCTTGATTCTTAGAATCATAATGATGTGACATACTCAGAAAAGGTGTTTCAAAATGTTTTGGGAATTATCACTGTTGGTAAACTCAGCCAGGTACTCTGACCAAAACCATTATGTAAGTATCTTTTAGTGGCTTTTATTCAAACTTTTATTGGCAAAAAAACCCTTTACAGCTTTCTGAAAGGCTAGAGCACTCACAGTTTCTGGATCTATGAAGCGATCTATGTGACTACAGTGTGACTTAAATAGAACACACTGTGATATTCTGGAAACTGCCACCATTTGAAGGTTTAACAAATAGAGCAACTTCCCCTCTCTTGTTAGCGTTCCAGAGGAGGAGCATCTCCTCCCCTTTCCCAGTTTATTCTGTTGTCTAATCAGAGCATGCATTTCATAACATCTGACTTAAATATTTAACTCCCTCTCAAAGCTTCAAAAGCATCTTAATTTATGGCATTAGATTCTGCCTAAATGTATGTAGTGTCTCAGAGGTTGTCCAGAAAGCCCTGTAAAGTTACCCAGAGTAGTTCTGAGCCAGCTAGCTAAAGCACCAAGAAATACAAATTTGTGCAGCATAAAACTCCTCCCAGGGTAACTTAGTATCATCTTATTGTCATAATACAGTATAACCATAGCAATACAGCGTTCAGAACCTAAGATAACTCCTCTGCTGATAGGTTAGCTATTGCTACCTTTTCTTTATCTCTGTTGAAGAAATTCCCAGATCTCCTTTGGATGTAAGTGTATTTTTCTAACAGAAAGAAGAGATGGTTTCTTGTATTGTTTTATAACATAATAAGACATAAACCAGGGCATTAATAATCACTTGAACAAATACTGATGTGTTGTTTTTTCAAAGGTGCTTTTCTTCACCAGTAGTTTTTAGTGTTTACATTTTGTGGACTTCAGTGTTGAGGATTTTTGCACAGGACACTTTCCTAGCTATATATGAATATTCATAATTTGTAAATTTTATGAACTTTTAGTTTCTTCCAAACCCTAGGTAAGATTAACATTCAGTCTTATCTACTCTTCGTTGCTGCTATTGTGGCAAACATTATTTGAAAGCCTTAGACAAAGCTGTTTTAAACAAAAATTAATATTACAACAAGATACTTCAGGGCATATATTACTCTCTATCTTAAATCAGTCACCACTCCACTTTATCTGCAGCTTTCTAATATTACTCAAGTTCAAAGATATTCCACATGAATACCTCACTAATTGTTATTTAATTCATTCACCAAAAGACTGTTCAACGAGCAAAATAACTTAGAAATCATGACATGAAATATGGTAAAACATTCACCTTGATGATCCAAAGGCAAAAATACCCACCCCACTAGCATAGTAAATACATAAAGATAGCAATTAGAATGCATCATAGTATCGTGCTAATCTCAACTATGACCCAAAAGGACAGTGCATCGCTAAGAAAGTAAATGCTTGTAAGGCACAGATTAGGAACAAAATCTATTTGGAACAATACTAAAGAATTTTTTATTCTTTTTAAAATCTACCTATGAATTTACTATTAGTTGCAACTATTGGAAAAGCCCTCTGTAAAGGAAAAAAAAAATTAATCCTATATCTGACAGTATAAAGCGTGCCTTTTTTCAGTTTTACTTGAAGTTCATCTGTTAGGCCAAAGCATTCAACAGGAAACTGTATGGCTTACAATTTAGAATAACATGATCCATCTCCTCCTTAGGGCAAAACCTGATTGTGTAGATGGCCAGCATAGATTATGGCTTACATGAAAATTATTAAAATATAACATTAAACACAAAGACTAAATTGTACTGTCAGTCTAATCCCATTTAGGGTAGCAGTCTGTGACAGTAATCACTGTAGCCCGATTCCTTTGCAAAGCAGTTCACCTGTACAAACCCAGCTGTAGGGTAATGTTATTACTACTTTGGATCACAGAGATTGGACATTCTATCTTGCATTATTTTGTGCTTTTTGTTGTGTAAAGACAGAGAAATCATTCTTTTATATATTCTGTTGCTCCTCAACTACCATCTGGTCTAAGTGGTCAGGCAGTTGGACTGTTGCAGCAATCCAATCCTGTCCTGTCCTGTCCTGTCCTATCCTGTCCTATCCTATCCTATCCTATCCTATCCTATCCTGTTCTAAATAAAAATCAGTAGCCCTACCATAAAATGAGTATAAATCTGGCAACATATTGCATAGGATATCTTTGTGCTCAGATGTTTACCCAAATCCATGTATCAGTGCCTTACATGGTAAAATCTCTGATGCAAAATTTTAGCCTATTCATTTAAAAATCAGGTTTATAATTTTCCATGTGCTTAATCCTCTCAAGATTATGGCTTTTATTATTGTCATTTAATTGGATTTAAGATCGTCTGATCATGAGAGTAAGGAGTACAACTTTTTGTGATATAAAGAAATGCAACCTGAGTTGTGCAGTCAACAAGCTGTGATTTTAAGGAGTGGTATGATCTCCAGGCACTTATGTTATTTAACATGAGAAATAGAAAGAATAATTTTAACTTCTTTATGGTATTAACATTTTGCTATTTAGAAATGCTCCGTGAGCTCCTTACAAAAAAAATATTAACAAAAAACATTCTATTCCTCTTGTGTATTTGTAGCAAAAGTGTTTACGGTGTTCTTCAATTAAGCACAGAGTATAGATGGGAAAAAAACCTGTACCTGTGCCTGCAGCAGTACTTTCAGTGCCTGTATACATGTGTGTGCATGCTTCTCAAAACCTCCCCTGCCTGCTGGAATGCAAGCACAGAAAATGCAACTGTTCAATGTGTTGTGAAGTAACCTGATTGCCTGCTATCAGCAGGAAAAAAAATAGATGTATATTTAGTTTTCATTTACACAAACCGAAGAGTCATATAGTAATTCCTTGGTTTATGTTTATGTTCTAAGGGTAAAAACCTGATTTTTAGCATGCCTGCTGTACTAGCAGAATAAACTAACTCAGCTGTTTTCTAATATAGTTTAATTATCCATCATAAAAATAATTTAACAAGGAAAACGCCCTTCTATTCCATATTCCACTTTACAACTACCTTGCACAATATTATTCAAAACAACTACTGTGATCTATGCACAAAATTACATTAAGAGAACATTCAGATTACATCTTTAATTCAAAAAATTCCACTAATATGCAGTTACATGTGAATACATTTAATAAGAAAGAACTTGTAAACAGACCTTTACACAACAGTGAAAAATATTTTAAGGCTCCTTTGGTCTATTTAACATTTCAAATTGCTTTCACCACAGGCAGTCATGAGCATACCTGTTTTAAAAAAATCACAAGGTCTATTACATTTCTACATCATCTTTCATCCCAAAATATTTGTATTCCACACTTCTGGCACCCTCTTGAACTGAAGCATGCAACTACCAGCACTGTCCTACCACATGGGTGGAGGCCTGGAGATTTTCCCAAAGCCATGTAGGACAACTCCTGACTGCTGTGAAAACTGCCATGGGATATTACTGCTTCTTCAGAACAGGCTGGACTTTGTTTTTAGTTATTTAACTTGCATGAAAAACCCATACTTAGTAAGCTGCCTGGAACTCCACATCTCTACTTAAGTTAGAGATTCTCCTTCAAAAAGCAGTTGGAATTAACAAGCATACCTTGAAGGTTATGCTAACAGTAATCAGAACTGGCTATTAATCTGCAAACATTTATACTGAATATACAATAGTACCAAGTACATGCATTAAGTATAGTGGGTGGTGACTTGTCACACGTAGACAAAGGATGACATTTTCACAAGTGTGCAATTAATAACCTGTCACGTTGTTAACTGCTACAATGATATCTTCACAGATCAGTTTGAAAAAAAGCTAAGGAACTTTTCTTTAAATGTTCTTTATTAAAACTGTTCAATAGGAGAGACATGAGTAGTGTGTTAATAGCCCACTGATTTGGTATTCTTTGTTATAGCCCTCTATTGTCAATGAGAGTTACATTTGCTTTATATGAGCAAACCTTTCAATTCAGGACAAAATTGGCAACATCATAGAAATAGAATAAAGAGTGTTTGTCAACATTTTTTCAACCCAAACACAGAACTGATTTTCTATTTTTAAAAAAACAAAGTTCCAGAGGAGCCCAGAAATCTGTTTTTTTAAAACTGAGGTCCCTAGGGCAAGTAGGGATCTCCAGTACCTCATAAAATTATTTTAAGTCTAGTCATCATGAAACTGTCACTGCAGAGCACGGCCTGCAGGTATTCAAGTTTAGAGCCTATAGGTGAGAGGCATGCCATATGTGCTTAGTTAACAATCACAATTTGAGTAAGAAAAGTAGTAATATAAGAAAAAAAAAGCATAACCTCTTTCTTCTTAAATGAGATTGGCATTAGTCACTGACCTACTTTTTCAGACAATTCCCCCATATCCATTGGAAATTACCACCACTAACAATTTTTTAAGATTATTTTCCTGTTATTTTTCTGCAGGGCATTGCTGAGTTTCTGCTACTACTAGCTCATGTGAGCTGTTCAATAGATTGCTTCATGGCATTAGTGCTTGCCAAAAGAATTGGTCTACAGCATAAAGCATTTTTCAGATGAGATATTTAAGAGAACGGAACCTTATGTGTTGTGAAGTTTATTAGAAGAGATAGCAAATTCACACCAACTTGTGTAATTGTTGTAACTAGTATACAATCAGCTGCAACTGTCTTCAGTTCATTTGAAGTGACATTATAGTGGTGAATCATCTTGCACCTTTGCAATGTGAGTTTCAGTACCATTCAGACGTTTTTTTCTTACAGTTTTTTACCCAAGTAGATGGCTGGACACATGAAGTTTAGATACAAACCTAAACTGACACAATGCCCTTGTGTCAAGAACAGTCAAAATACAAAGCAATTATTTGTCAACCTTCATCCTAGCCTAGGCAGTGACCAAATTAGAGAAGCATGAGAAAAAGGAAGTAGACTGTCATAAAAGAAAAGGGCTCACTTACATAAATTCTCCAGTGGGATTGTTCTTGAGATTCTTCTTAATGATCAGTTTGGTGGACACCATCTTTTGGAAAACTGGGCCATGAAAAATCCATCTGACTCATTGGTGATTATTTTTTGGTTTAAGAAGCCCACACAGATTAATGGGGCGTGCCTGATAATGGCATGTGGTTATTCAGGGTGTGAACAACTGCTAGGGTCTGTCAAAACAGGCAGCTTCAGGGTTATTTAATCTCTATTGAAGAAGCAGAAAAAAAAAAAGCAGTAGAAAATATTGAAGGAACACAGTACAAATAAGGCCATGCAGAGAGAAGCAAAATATTAAAGTACAAGATCTGTATTATACTGTAGACGATGTTATACTAGACAATGTCTATATAATTAATAATATTAATGTAAAATTGTTTTGCTTTGTTTTTCTTTTTTTCTAGATACGTAGTTTCAGTAGCCAGATAGAAGACAAACTAGAACAAAGTGTTCCACTTTTTCCCTGTAGAAATAAAAAGGTACAAATGCTTTGTCATTGGCTATTTTTCAACTTCTTTTAAGCACTGGCCAAAATACTACCTGCATATATTCAACACAGCTGAATTTACTTTGCGATATAATCTGATCACAGGGCACAGCAGGGAAGGACGTGGGTAAGTACCACATACTGCCAGATATGTTCACTAGATATTGCAAAGGAGTTTATCACAGAAAGACTGAAGTGCCGTCATGCTCAAAGAACAAACTGCAGGTCTAGCTGAAACCGCTCTTAACGCCGGTAGTTAGTTACCCGTGACATAGGTCACGGTGTGCTTCGGCTGCTGCAGCCAACTCCAGGCACCCGAATCCCTATGCCCCCCGGGTTTGAAGCCCGGATAAGGTGTTGGGCCGACCCTAACAGTGCGGGGGAAAACTGCAAAGAAACTTCAACCTGCACAGCCGGGACAAGTGACGAGCGATCTCGGTAACAGTCTCGGGGCTAGCTGGCTGTGGTCGCTGAACGGAGCGGTTCTCCTGGAAGCGCTGGACCCCACCACGAGTTCTGACCGAAGTCCCAGCCCCGGACTACCCCGCCCAGTCCTGCTTTCCCCGCTTGGCTCTCCCCACCTGTAGGGATTTCGCCCCGCGCCCTGGTGGCTGGAATGGGGAAGTGCGGAGCCTGAGGCAGCCGCCGGGACGCTTTGCTCGGGGAGAGGAAAATTCCAGCCGAGAGAAGCGGCCCTGCCCCCGCGGGCCGCTGACAGCCCGCGGCCGGGACCGAGGCCGAGCAGTGTCCCCATATCGGGCGGGCGTCGGGCCGCCAGTGGAGGGAGAGACGGGTGTGTGGAGGCGGGCAGGCAGCGAGAGAGAGAGAGAGAGAGGGAGGGAGGAGCTGGGACGGGAACAGGGAACCTCTGTTTCTCCACGGGTGCCGGAGCTGGGAAGGTTCCGCGTTTCAAGTTTCTCACCGCGAAGTTTTACACCAAGTTTTTTGTGGGGTTTTTTGTTTGTTTGTGCTTTTTTTCCTCCGCCCAAGGTGTGGTTCAGCGAGCGGCCGCCCAGGCGCAGGCAGCCCGGCGGAGCCGTGTGCGTGGCTGTGGCCGCCGCCCCGAGAAGGGGCTCCATGGCTGCGTTGTAAACAGCGGGGAATGCCCGGGCTCGGGGGCAAGGCGGCGCTGGGGGCGGCAGAGGGGGGCTGTCTTCTTCAGCCTGACCCGAGCAGGTGAGGCGGGGAGCCGAGGCGGTCTGCGGGCGGATCCCAGCGACTGCTCCCGCCCTGCCCCCGAGAGGCGACCTGAGCTCACCCAGCCCTCGGCATGGACGGCCGCGCTCAGCAGACGGCCGCCCCGCCGCCCTCAGGGTAAGCACGGCTCTCCGCAGGGGTGGGAGGCCCAGGCACCCTCCGGCTCCAAAGGGGTAGCTGGCGGGAGACAAGGTCATGCCGGGCCGGGTGAGGTGATGTGCCAGGGGGCAGCTCGGGGTGGAGGTGCCGGTGCTGTGCGCGTCCCGCTGTGTGGTGAGGCGTTAGAGAGAGGCTCCCCGGTGCCGAGCTGAGAGTGTGTGTGCCCCTTCCCCGGCTCCTGCGGCTGAGGGAGCGATGCGGAAGCTCTGCGGGGTACTGGAGCGCCTCGGCCGAGCGGGGAGCAGGGAGCAGGAGGCAGATGGAGCAGCACGACCGTTAAACGGCTGCCGCGCGGCGGGAGCAGGCGGGCATCGCGCTCTCCGCGGGGCCTCGACGGCACCTCGGTTGATCCCCGGCTGAGATCGGGCTCTCGGGTGGGACCGGGCTGCGGGACAAGCCCGCCTGGCTCTTGGGTCTCCGGCGCCCTCCTCGGTGGTGCCTGGCTGAGCAGCGGCGTGTGTGTGCGGGCTGTGCCGCCAGCCCTCGCCAGGGGCATTTCCGCAGGGACGAGTCGCAACCTGCCTGCCGGCGTCGCCGCCCGGGTGCCTTTGCCGGGCTGCAGTATTGCCAGTGCGATACCTGGGAGGATCGAGATCGGCTCCTCTGAGGGGCAAGATTTACCATCTGAAAGGTGTGCGTGTGTCAGCGTTCAGTTCTCAGTGTGGAAGTGGTGGTTGCGGTGTGAGAGAGCTGGGCGCTTCGCAGGGCTTTGGTAACCGCGCGCTGGACGAGAATAAAGAACTACACAAATAGTTATCTGTTGGGAGAAGTGAAACGGTTTGTTTGTGTTTAAATGTTTGGGTCCTCAGATGAATCGCTTATTATCTGTCAGAAAATGTAACTTTAAATAATGTAACTTCAAATCTTAAGTGAAAGATTATAGATCTTTCCCAGTTATTGTATCAGGAGGAGGATTTCTTGTGATGTAGTCAGATACATATGAAGAATATTAAATCAATAACTTCAGGTAAGAATTTTAGGGACTCGAAATACTGACAACACTGTTGGAGTTATCCATAGATAGAAGTGACAAAATACATGATAATCATATATTTTTAAAACCAAGATTTCCTTGAAGCTTCCATAGTTTATTTAAAAATGAATTAACATGATTTCTGACCAAGTGCTTCCAAGATCAACAGGTGTAGCTGATGATTATTTGCAGCTGAGTTTGAAGTCATGGCTGTAAAGGACAGGGAACACTTGCAGAGGGGGGACACTGTTATTTTGGACCTTGTGGCAATTCCACATTTATATATGGTATTTGGGAACTTAAGTTTGTATTGTTAATCAATGTAGAAAGTATAATTACTGCATTTTGAAGACTTCTGGTATATAAACACCAGTTGAAAGGACTGAGTGTATTGATAACAGGGCATGGAAGTGACTAAAAAAGTGTCTTGAAGGCTCTCAGTTTTACTTGTGGACGGGACCATAAAAATAAACAAAAAGGGACAGGTAAAACTTTGGTTGTTCTGAAAGCTTCTCTGGGCCTGTCATAAAACTGTTGGCTATACTGAATTTTGGCTGCTGCTTGACTTCAAGTGAGGAAAAGTAATGTGTTCCCTTAATGTGATTTAAAGCATCTGTCAGCATTCATGTCTCAGTTTTGATAAGCATATAGCTAACAGCGGTGCTTATTTGTGTTAGCCCTGCAGATATGTTTTTAGGCCTTTTATCAGCTGTTCCCATATAAACTGGTACTTAGGAAATCAATTTACCATTCCTTTCTTTGTTACAACAAGAGTTCTCTATTGGCAGTCTTAGTTATTTCCTGAAGCTGGTCTCATCTGCTCATCCAAATGCTGTATTTAAGGAGAAAAATCTAGATATACCAGAAAAAAATGACAACTCCCAGTTTACTGAAAACAATCCACAGATACTTTTTGAATAGTAAGCAGTACTGTGGTTCTCTCTCTGAGATGATAGGAAAAATTGTGCAATCTGTGAAGAATTTCAGTTGAAATACCAATTTTGTTAAAATGAATTACCAAAAGATGGGATACTTATGTCTTTATATCTTAACCTGTCTAGCTAGGTAGAGAATGTTAATCTACATCTGAAAACTATTTACCAGTAAATGTCTTCTTAAATCACTGTTTGAAATTATATGGTGTAATTACTGATAATTCTTCATAGTTAAGAAAGTCTGTTTATGCCAAGAAGCTTAGAGGTGTTAAAGCCGTTTTGTGAGTTTTGATGGGTTTTTGCCTGAGAACTTCATATAGCTTAATAATCAGTCGTCCTTCACTATGGAATTTTGTTAGCTGTTCTGTGGGGACAAGCTTTGGGAAAGGACCCTGTAATTATATCCTGAAAGACAAGATGAATGCAGGATTACTGTTTGTTATTGAAAATTTGTTTAATAAAACTGATAGTGAATAAACATGTTTGCTTAACTTTGGGGAAAAAATGCAGGAGGGTATGCCAGTGATAGTTACTGTACAATGAAACTAAACCAGGAAAGATTTTGAAAGTCAGTCTCTGCTGGTTTTTTTGTTTGGTTTTTTTAAAACTTTTTTTCTTTTAATATAGTGAATAGAAGGTGTGTCCAGTAACTGACTGGAATTTTTTTTTTAATATGGTGAATAGGAGGTGTGCCCAGTAACTAGCTGGACATGACACATAGTTTTTTCTGGTAGCAGAAGAAACTTGGCTTGACCTATTTTTAAGGCATTTTATAACTCATCCATCTTGCCTTAAGTCTGAGCAGCACCCGTGACAGTGCACTCCTGCCAGGCTAGTTGACACTGTCTGCTCCTGATCATCACAGAGCTGAATTGGTTTTATGGCTATATTATGGGATTATAAAAAAAACCGTATGTTTTAATACTCTCTTTTAAAAACTGTTTTTGTTTAAAAAAAAAGCTATGTTTGTTATCCCACTTCTTGAACACATTTTTCCTGTTCTTGCTGGGTAGTAATCCTGTACCCTGGAGTACATGAATTTTTACATTGCCATTGCCAAGCAGATTTCACTAGTTGACATAGGCTTTTAGCATTAAGAAATGTATGTTGTTAAAATACTGGAGGAAACTTGGATTTCAGTAAATGGAAGATTTTTTTTCTCTTGAAATGTTAGAATGCACATTGAGATCCACCTTTCATTCAGTTCTAATCAATTTCTGAGAATTTTACATTATTTCATTTGTTTTAAAACATATTAAAAGCTTTATTCTTGCTTTCAAAATACCACATTCTGACCTGCTTTACCTAAGCAAATCCTCTTTAGTCTGTCATTTTCTTTTTGTGTGTCTAATGAAAACATGCTTGGGAGATAGACCCGCTCTCCAGAGGCTGAAGGTAGTGATGGTTGTACAGGGGCAGCGACAGAGCCTGCCTGAGCCTTGGTTAGCTGGCTGCCAGAAACATTCCTCATGTGTGTCTTCATGCTCCCATTCCCTGACTGCTTGGCCTAGTGAGTATATTTGAAAGGTTTAATAGGAACAGGAGAGAAGTCTTTTCTACATGACTAGGTGCTGTCTGGGGCAGTGAGAGATGTTTTCAGAAAGAACAAGAAATTCAGCTTTTCTCTTGTGTGTCTGTTTTATCAAAATCTTATCAATCAGATTACAGATCTCTGGGGACATTGGCTGTGGCTTAGTGTTGAGAAGTGTCCAGCATTAAGCTTAGAATACTGATTGGAACTCCTCTGTTTAACGTTTCCAGTTGAGTCAGTTCACAACATAGCCACAGGTTTGTTCAAGTAGAAATGCAAGTCCTCCCTGTGGTAGAGTGTGGCATGGGAGAAAAAGTATAGCAGCAGCTGCAAACCAAGCATTCTATTGCCAAGCCACAGCAGTATGTTAGAGGGTATGTGTGTCTAAATTTTCTCAGTTTGGTCAAATTTAGGCCAAGGCTGATGCTACTTATTTATCTTGCAATGAATTAGCTGCTGCTATTGCTCTGTATGCTACGTAAGTATATAAATAAATGAATAATGAATAAATGCAAGACCTTTTGTGCTTGTGATACTAAATGGTAGCACTATTTAGGATCAGAAGTTAAGCTGTCCTGGGTCTAACCAGCAGCCCAGTCTTAGATGTGCTTTATCTCTTAGGCTGAAGAGTTCAAGATACATAGTTCATTTTCTTCCTCACCCCTGTGACCCTGATGAAGGTCAACTAATTCAGCAATAGCAAAATGGAAAGAACTTTGAGAATCTGTGGCCACAGGGTTTGCTGGATGTTTGAAACTGGGAGTTTGCTACTTTGTGTGTGTGTATCCCCATCAGGAGCCACTTGAATGCTGGTCATTTCTGGGAGTAATTTGCAAGCTGAGTTCTGAACATATACATAGTACTTCTTGAGGTGATTATGTTTTTCTTTTTAATGTATCTGCCTTAACCAAGGCAACATCAGATAGTTGCATGACACAGTGGTGCCACGAAGGGAACGTTGAATTTAAAAACTTTTGTCAAGTCTGATGTCATAGCTGTGTGCTTATCAAGTAGTCAATGGTAATGTCAGAGTGTGTTGTTGTGGGAATGAGATCAAGGAAATATTAGTGGGTTGAGGAATGTGGATACAAGGGTGAAAAAATGTGTGGGAGGGTAATACACAAATAGAGAAATCAGCAGTTATTTCAAAGCTTTGTTCAAATGTGAGGGTATCCTGTGAAAAGGAAAAGTGAGAGCTAGTCGTTAGTGAGCCATTGAAAGCATGTGAGGGGAGCAAGTCCTTGAGACTCAAAGGTGGGTTTTGATGTTATCTTAGGATATGTTCCTTTCTTTCTATTGTTACTGGACTTTTCTGGTAAACTCTTCTGGTGAAAGAGATTACAGTGTTTATGTAAACCTGAATACAGTTTATGTTGAATAGGCACATCTGTGTTGTGTGGAAGAAGAAAAGAGCTCATGGTAAGGAACAAAATGCTTAGGTTCCAGAGGAAACAGGAGATCTTTACAGGATTCCTGTTACCTTCAGATAAATTGACTCACTAGGAATATTTTAAGTCACTAATAAATATTTTCTCCTGTAATCTGGAAACATCTATATTGAGTCCAGTAATACTGACTCTTTTGACTGTAGCTTGGAGGGTTTCTAAGTGTTTAACTTCTAGCCTGGCTGTTGTTTCTAGCTGTCACTGTTGTAGTTTTATTCATGCTGAGGAGCAGCAGATGCCAAATTATCCAGACAGCCATGGGACTTGTAAAAATGTTAAGGTCTGCTCACATAAACTTTTTCCCCCCCCTGGAAGCTAACAAGTCAATACCATGAGTTGCTCTGTTAATGGCGTGGATACAAGGAATGCTGAGTGTTCACTTTTATGGCTGCTTGCAAGTTAAAACAGATCTGATTGTGTGCTTTCTTTCCTTTTCACCTGGCTCTCACTTGCTTCCCCAATGGCTGACCTGCTATCCTGACTTAAGTTCACTTGTATGCCTGCTGTTAGAGAGAGTTGTTCTTTACTGTATTTGCTGTCACCATGCATTGCTCAAAAACTCAGGCAGTTGATGTCAGGGCATTAGAGGATGACAAGAAGCTGAGATGTTGGCTTCTAGACTCCTATAAAGTTCTGTAGCCATGCCCAGCACTAGCACAATGAAGAGGAAACTCTGACTGTGCAACATGCAACAATGGAGAGTTCAAGGGGAAAACCACCACCTGCTGTTTTCAGCTGTAACAAGCAATTAAAAACTTGCTTTCACCTGAATTCTCTCCTAAGTTAAGGTCCCACGATTAAAAATGCAGCTCATTGTGTGAAAGTAAACTTAAACATTTGCTAACTGGAGTTCCAATAGATATGTTGTGACTTAAAGTCTGCATGGGAATGAACTAGTGGATAAAAGTGCATTTTTTTCATAGTTTAGGCAACATTTTTTTTATGCATCAGAAAGGAATGCCGTGGGAATCTTTAGAGAATTGAGTGTTCCTGGATTTGTTTATTTGCTAGGAAGTTATGTAGTTTAGAAAGGGAACATACATTTATATATATCTTTTGCTGGTTGTAAATGATCAAAATGCTGTAGGTGGCTAAATTATGGATCCCTAATCCATCTATGAAATGGCTTTTTGGGGAGCTTACATATTTGTCAGCTGAGCTGAAAGACCATGGTTGTCAGAATTGCTATTTTTGGTTAAAGAAAACAGAATGAATATTTTTATCCAGAGGTAAGTTTCTTCTGTGAGAAAGCATTTGCCTCATTGGAAGCTTTAGTTCTACACAGGTTTTTATTGAAGAATTAGCTTCCAAGCTGTTTTTTATAGTTTTATATAAAAATCCTTTCTGCATATGTATTTGAATTTCATTTCTGTTCTGAAAAGATAGCTGTTTGATTTGGAAAATACAGATCAATCTTATTTAAAAACAGACAAACAAATAAACCTCTCCTTCTCCCCAAACAATACAAACAATTGCTCTATGCTAAACAAATATTTTGAGCTTGAATTTTTCTTAGTTGCCAACAGTGGCACAATTTTTGTTCTTTACCCTACATCTCTTTTACAGGGTGATATTGTCTTAATTAAAAAAAAAAACAAAACACCAAAACCCGAAATACAAAACAAACCAGATACCACTTATCTCAAAATAGAACTATGAGAAACCCTTTAGAACAAAATCTCTTTTCAGTTCAATATGACTGAATATTAATTTGTTAATCTTGTTCATTAACCTTGGTTTCCTTTTGGGAAATAATTTTCCCTTTTGGTATTTTACCACATATGACTTTCATGTCAGACCTTCAGATGCATTGTCTTCCAAAGACTAAAGCTCTGTACACAGATTTTTATCAAGTAACTTTTAAAAGTTTTGCTACAGGAAAGACATAAACATAACTTTGTCTACAATATGTTTGTATTGTGGAGAAAACAAAATTTTCTGGAGGGAATGTTTTTTTCTATTCTTTTTGTAAATTTTTTTTTTTTTTTTTTTTTAATATACAATATGTTTCATCCAGTTTGACTTCTTCTCCCTTGCCCCGGTTTGAAGTGCTGGGAGCTTTGCTAAATAAAGTGGATTAAATAAGAATGTTCCACAATATGGGACCAAAAGTAGCATAGTAATGGAAACTTTGTGTTACTATATTACTATTACCCAGATACTTTTTATGTAGATATGTAGATATTAAGGTAATTAGTCTGTAGAAAAGAATGCAGTGTATCCACTAGGGCTTTTGTCATTCCTACTTTACCATGTGTTTAAGTATCATTGTGTTGCTCTTGACCTTTGTAAAACCTTGTACTGTCTTCCTCAATGTCAAACTACATGGACAAAGCCACTGGATTTAACACTGCAGGTAGATTATAATTTACTGAGCTAGTTTTTGACTGTCCATGTCACAGCAATGTTGAAAGCATTTTTAACTTGAAAGGAACAATGTTTTGTCTCTGGATTTAGTAAGGAAAATAGAGGGCCCAAAATGTCTGTTAGCAACAAAGCTGAGAAAACAAATGTTTACAACTCGTCATGCTGGGTTTTAGCTCCTTCAGGCAAGAATGAAGTACATCTTTCTTCGGAACTAGCTGTGGACTTAAACCTTTTGTTCTTTTCGTTAAAAATGCATGCTGTGCAGAATTAAATATGAAATGATTCTGGCTGAGAGATCTTAGGAGCTGTTTGCATGGGTGGATTTTTTTTTTTTTTTTTTTTTTTTTTTTTTTTTTTTTTTTTTAGGTCTTTTGTTTGTAGGATAAACAAAATGTTAGTTGATGATGACTGTGAAGTTGGTGGAATTTTCAGAGGTGGAATTCATGATGATTTTCTGGAGTTGGTGTAAAATCAGAAATTCAAGCCATGACAGAAATCTGTGCTTTGACCATTTTTTATTTTATTTTTTCATTTTGAAACTTTTATTTCCTCAAAAACTGGGTAATGCTATGTGTTGAAAGTTGTCTATAGGTTCTCAGAGTTTCATTTCTTGAGAGTTACTGCTGTGTCCATCTACTCTCTGAAGTCTTCAAATGCACAGGAAAGTTTATCCCCTACTGGTCTCTGATTCATGGTTTCTCACTTCCCCTTGCCTGCAGTTTTGATCCTCTCCTTCCGCCCACACTGCAAGGCAGCCTCCCTAATTTCATCCTTGGCATCCCTCTTCAGCTATTTTTACCTAATTCACTTTTTAAAATACTCAGTCTTGGAGACAGTCCTGTTTTGCCAAATCTTTAACCTCTGTGTACTACTGCTTCTTTTCTAAAAACCTTTCTCAAGAAAGGTTTTTGGAAGGAACTTTGAAGAATTGTAATTTAACATTTGAAACTTAAAGTGGTTTTCCCCATCTCCCTTTATTGGTGGCAGATGCTCTTGAAGACAACAGTTGGGTTTTGGTTGTTTGGGCTTTTTGTTTGTTTTTTGGGTTTTTTTGTTGTTTTTTGTTTTGTTTTGTTTTGCTTTTCTTCTTTTATTAGGAGGGGAGATTCCTTCCTCCTGTTATCTTAAACTGTTTTGCAATATATGACCCTGTTTTTAAACCCTTTCATAGACTCTATCTGCTTTTAGCTTTTTGGAATCTGTTTTTTTGTGTCCCATTAAAATTTTGAGATTTAAAAACAATCAGACCCTTCAACTTGATCTTATTCTTTTTTCCTGTGTCCTATTCTGCTTCTACCTCATCTTTTCCCCCTGACTTTGTCCTGAAGCTGTAGATTTTTCTTTTTCTAAGCGTGGCTTTGTGTTTAAATGTGTCATATTTTACCTAGGTTAATGTATCTTATTCTCTTATACTTACATAGGCATGTAAGGTTCTTGGGGTTTTTTTTTGCTTGTTTGTTTGGTTTTTTGCTACAGTGTTGAAGGGAAGAAGGGCTTCCTAGACCCTTGAGTATGGCACTTTAGAGAGGCGTCATTAGCTGTCTGTGCAGTTGCTGTTTTTGTCTGCTCAGTTATCTACAGCAGAGTAATGCCCTAGACATCACAGAACTTGGAGCTGAGATCTTAAGGGAGCACTGATAGCTAGAAACATGAAATAGGATTTATTTTATTATTCTTTTCCTTTCAGCTAAGTCAAAGTTTGTTTATGGCTTTGCTGGGACAGTAGCAGTAATTTTCTAAAAGTATTGCATGCTTTCTTTCTTCAGAATTAAGTATGTCTCCATGGGAGGTTATCAAGATGATACACGTAGAAATGAACTGATGGATCTGGGTCAGATGTGTCACTAATGTCTCAGCTCCCTAATGCTTCTATTTTTTGTTGGTTGGGTTTGTTGTGGAGTGAGGAATTTTTCTTCCAAAGTAAGTTCAGAGGATTTTGAAATCTAGATGAATTCTGGGCTTTGTTTTGATTGTTCTTCTTCAGTGTAGGGCATGTAACTGAACCCCCCCACATACATCTCTTTGCCCCTGTAGGTATTATTGAGATGGTCTCAACACGGTAGGCAATGCTTGTTCACTTTTCTAGAAAAGCAAGGTGAAATTCTAGAAGGTATGGAAAACCAAAGCATTTTGCAAGTGCTTCTTTAGAGCTGACTGCCAGTAATGAGGGTGATAGAGAATCTGAAGCAGCCTATTTTGGAGGAGTAATAATGATCTGACATCACTGTCTGAACTGTTGCAATCTGTCTTATTTCTAAGCATCTTTCTTCGACTGTTCTCGTACTTCCACAGCTCAAACAGTCTTACAAACCTTCCAATTTTCCTCCCAAAATATCTTGCTGTAGTGTCTCTTTATCTGTAAATCTCAAATGAATAAAGGAGAAGGAGGGAAATGCAATTAATTTAAATGGTAAATGATACCCTAAACATATGCAATTATTTATTTGGGGAAAAAAAGGGGGGCATGGCTTGCTGTGATGATGGTTTCAGAAATATTCAAACAAATCAATTGGTTCTTATTTTCTCTTCAAAAAATAAAAAAATCTTTGGTATTCTTTGAAATACAGGCTTCAGTCTTGTTTATTTTTTTTTTCTTCTTGCTTTTACATATGAAAAAATTTTCCTGGATTCTGTAGCTTCAGTACATAAGGCTTGCCAGCTAATGGGTTTATGAAATTTCTTTTTTTTTTTCAAAGACTGTTTGCCAGCATTTAATCCAGAATAAGTTTTTATGGTAGAACTGAAAATGCTTGGAAATAATGACCCATAACATAAACACTGGAATTTCCTCCTATACAATACCAAGGAGTGTTTTATAAGTGTTGATCATAGATATAGATTTTAATATTGCTTGGGACCCTGACTGAGTGGTCTTGTGGAAAGATATGTATGGTGTCAGTCAAAGCTCCAACCCTCTGCAAAAGAGGCAGATGCCTTCATGCTCTTTCCATTAGAGAAGGATTTCTGGATTTGCCTTCACTTGTCCTGAATGAAATCAATACTTGGAGAAGCTTATGCTGCCTCTTCCTATTTGTGGTTCAGAGATCTGTAGTAGGAAACTGAGTGCCCACTAAATTGTTATTTTGTAAACAAGTGTTTTTTCAGAGCCACTTGGAAGAACTTTAGCAACTTAAGGTAGAAGTACCCTGGCAAATTTCTATCCTGACTAATTAAAAGTGAGCAGTTTATTTGCTAACAGCATACTATCAGAAAGGAAAATAATCGAGTATGTAAATTTTTTTTCTGTTGCTTGTAACCAAAACATTCACCATTAGAAGTAGAAATTTTTTCAGATTTTCACTTTTATTTTAAAAACAAAGTAAAAGCACATTGTGATCTGGAAAGCTCTATCTACAGTTATTGGCATCTTCCAAACCTTGTCACATCACATTTCAAATGTGTTGTACACTGAGTGTTTGCTTCAGTCAGTTTGTGGTGTCATATAAATAAATGCTCCACATGGTAGAAAGATTTTCAGTCTATTTGTAAAAGAGTATGTGGTACTTAACAAAGGTAGGAAGGGATAGTTAAATGTGGCATAGCTTCTGTTGAAATTGTAAAATTCAGTCATTAAGCTCAATCTAACAAAAAACTTTTGGCTTCTGACACTAAAATAAGATCTGTCAGAAAATGTGAATCACATCCTCAAACTGATGTAGCTTTACCAGTATTATGTGCTGTTGTGTTTATCATTGGCTTTAACAAAGATTTGCAGTTTACTACTTAAATAGCAGTGAGAAAGAAGCGGTTTGATGCCTCTTCATGAGAAAATCCAATTCATTTGGTGATATGGGGCTTAATATTTCTCTAGGGGTTTTGTGTTTGGTTGGTTGTTTTTTGTTTGTTTTGTTTATTTGGTTGTTATATTTCTTTTTTTATAATAGTCAAATAACTAAGAGGTTGCATACCTGTCTCCCTCACTTAGGGACAGTCTAGGTGGAAGGCAGTTTCAGTGACTTCTGAACTGCGTAGGCTTCTTGCTGTTGTTAAGCTGGTAGAGTAAGTGTTGAAGCTTCTTTCTGTCCTGAAGAAGTTGGTGATGAGCTGTTTGTAATCACCAAAGTCTGAGGTAGTTCACTTCTTTTTCACTTGCTAAGGTTAGGCAAGACTTTTGGTACTTTAGGCCTTGTTCCCTTGCCTGTATTAATCTTAGGGCAATACTTTCTGTTTGAAGATGTTATTGAAGGGTCAGCTTTGAATTTCTGGATCCAAAGAGAGTCTTTCTGCTGTAAGCTGGCAGCACTATAGTAGAGGCTTCATATCCATGTAATAAAATTCACAAAATTCTGGTCATTGTTTTATGTGTGTCAAAGGAACAGCTGGATGGCCTGTAGCCACAACTTGATTCTCTTTTCCGATGTGAAGCCAGAGTTCTTTCCATGGATTTCTCCTTTGGGCAGTGTTCAAAACCCAGCCTTACTTATTGGGAGAGACACAGTGCACTTAAGAGAGACTGATGGCAGTTTTGTTACTGGCACTTGACTTTTACTTAGTCAAGTGTAATTTCAATTTAACAGTTCGAATACTAAATTTTAGCACTCTCTTATTTGTGTCTCTTCCTGCTTCTGTCATCTGTGTAGATAGCTGCACATGAACCTTTTTTTCCAATTACTTAATTGCTCTGTTTTTCAGTATGTTAACATTAGTTTAATAACAGTGGTGGTAAGTACTGATCTGCTGCAATTAAGTTTGGGGAGTTGAGGCAAATTTTGGAGGGTTTTTAGCAAACGAACTATCTGTAGCTTGTGCCTGACATAGTTCCAGCCACTAAGCATAAGAGTAGAAGCTCTGGTCTAGGTGTTCAGATCTACACACCTTGTTACTGAAGTTACTATAACTACAGCTGCCTTGGTGGTAGTTTTGCCTATCCTCCCTTCACTCCCACAGCCTACCCCTTTCCAGGCCTTTTTAGGCCAATGCAGACAAAATCAAGGTTCTCTAGTGCTCTTGAATCAGGGTCATTAATTTTAATTAAAAGTTTGCCTTGTGTTGGTATTAGTAATTGCCTTTTTGTTGCCACTGACATTCTGCTGACATGCTGCCTACCACTTGCTTGAAGACAAATTGGCAAAAAATGTGTGTGTCTTGTAGATAGAACTAGCAATATGTTCCTCATAAGGTTTTAGTGATTTAATGTATTCAACAAGAAAAAATTTCCTCTAAAGCTGTTTTGAATAAGCGTGGTAGTTAGCAGTTAACCATTTTTGGTCTCTATTTCTAAAGCATGACAATATGTGAATGGCATGTTCATGAGTTACTGCATGGTTACAGAGTGTGAGCATGTAAATCATTCAAAATGCTATTTGGCTGGTTATTTTCACGGGTAGAAATGTGGAAAATACTGGATTTCTGATAGGATTCTGACTGTTGGGATAATACAAGATACAGAATTGTTAAATATTTAAAATCTAAGAGGTGTGTAATTAATATTTTTATACATATATTCTTTTAGGTGTTTTACAGAGATCCTGTTATATTCAGGGAAAACTTCTAAATCCAGGAAGAACTTGCAGACAGTTTCACATCTCAGGAATTTGTGTGTAATTTAAGGGCTTTATGAGATCTTCCAGCTTAGGTCATTCAAGCATTATTTCTGTCCTTTCCTCTGAAAGCCATAAAGTAAGAAAATCCTTTTACTTCAGTTTTTCTTATGTGTTTTTACATGACTTCCTGGTGGAAGAAGTGTATTACTTCTTTAATTAATATTTATAAATTTAAATCACAATGTTTCAAAGCACTTATAGATCTATATACTTTGTGGTTCAGGTAGGTACCATATTAGAATTTTCAGAAGCAAAGAACTAGGAAGATGAAATGCTGCTAAATTGGAGGGTGCTGCTTCCCATTATGGGAGGGAACTCATTTATAGAAACTTTGATAAATAAAGCCCATAGACAAACTGCCCAGCTGTACTTTAAGATGAAAACAGGATGTTGGTTGTATTGCTGGAGGACTGCTGTATAAATCAAAGGATATGCTGTTATTGCTGTGTAAGGAAGCTGTACTCCCTTAGAGTAGTTGTGTATAAAAGAATGGTAATTGCCATGCTTATCAAGGACTGGCAGTTCTCCTTTTCCAGTTGTGACCTAGTGAATCCACCTCTAGTTCATGACTTAAAAAAAAAATGTTGCCATTTATTTTAATTCCCTATTCAATGGGAGAAACAGAATGTGGTTATTTTTATCTCTTTATGGTTCCTTAGATAATACAAATAGAAAACCCCTGTCCTATATTCAAGCCAAAAGTTATTTCTGAGGGCAATGTGAATTGCTTCCCCATTGCCTGTTAAACTCTGCCAGTTTAAATTATGTCCACTTAGTAGTTTCAGCTGGAAATGGCCAGGTGGCTTTCTCCCCATGCTTGTCTGACCTTTCCTTCTCCTAAATGCATTTTCACTTGTAGCACCTTGAATTTTTTGTTTGGTAGCCTAAGCTGTTTTTTTGTTTATTCTCGTAAGGTCTTTTTTTTGCCTCTATTCCTCTCAGTGTACTGTTCTACTCTTCTTCAGTGCTGACTAGAATGGTGTTGCCTTTCATTTTTTTTTAAGTTAATTTAATAATTTTCGTGCTTCTGAACACTATATCCAAGTACACTTTCTCCCTGTAGGAAGGAAGTATGTCAAAGTACTTTTCTGCTTTTGGTTTCCAACAGTTTATTTTTCTCTTCAGGGAAATAATAGAATTGTTTGAGTTGGAAAGGACCTCTGAAGATCATCTAGTCCAACCCCTGCAGAAGAGCTGTAATATGCCTTAAGATAGCCTAGATTGTTATTTAAAAAATACAAGTTTCTCTTGAGTAAAAGTAGCTGAAACTGGGACAACAGTAAGTATATGGATAAAGGTTAAATTGATGTTCCTGTAATATCACATGTGTTTTTATAGAAAATTTTTATGCTAAGTCCTTAGAATCAGAACTGCTTTGGTACTCTGGTTTTTAGCATAGCAGTTTACACTCATTAGTGGAGGCTCTTAATACTTGTACTGAAGTGCTGAGTTAGCCTCCCTGCAATAAGACTGACTGAGATCTGAAACTCATCCTGATGACTGCCCAGTAGAGGAACAATGAGTCTGGTAAGGAAGTGAGAAGAAGGCAATGGTGACTCAGTTATACAGAACTTTAAGACAAAGCAGGTATGCTTCACTCTTGAAAGAATCTTCACTCTTGAAGTCTTTACAGCATAAACTTAATATTGTTTTAATATTCATTTTACTTTACACTGAATTATAAATTAATCTTTCAAATTTCTAGTTTTCATGAAGTTTGATATGCAGAATGTCTTTTCTATTATTTCCCATCACTGAAGTTCAGTGAGAGAATGATGTTGCAGGACCTGTTTTAGGCTTAGGTGAACACAATACTAAAGAAAAAATACATCTAATACAGTGTTCCAAAAGATATTTCAGTCTTGGTGAGATGGTAGAACTATTAAAACAGCAAGTCCTTTAAAGGACTAAAAAATGCTGTTCTTTTGAAGCATTATACTTTCTCTTACAAATTTTTGCAGCTGAGAGAATGGGTTGTGTTAGGTTAAAGAAGGTACACTCTTGGTGTTTGAGCTGTTTTCTGAATCTCACTTCAGTTGCCATGGCATTTGTGTACACTAAAAAGCTAGTCTGAGGATACCTATTGGAGCACTGCTATTTTTTTTTCACATAAATACTCATAAAATAACTTCAGCTTTAAAGCTGAGATATAACTATGCCAATAGCAATTAATGGATGTATTTCTGATAAAGTAAGGCCTCACTAATCCACTTCTTTCTGTAGGACAGATTGAGTTATAATGGATGTACTTGGAGGAATACCTTGTTACATGTAGAGATATTTACTTTCTATGGTGGAACAACCTTTTCTGAGGCCAGAAATTAATTTGAAAACGTATTTGTCAGTTATCAGATGTCTTGGTAGCAGTGGTTCATCTTGCTGTAGCAGTGGTTCATCAAATAAAAGTAGGTAATGATTTAGGGCAGACCAGTAATATTGGAATGCATGTAACTTTTATCTAGTAGTGCCCTATCAGTATTAAAGATAATTTTTGAACTTCATATAGTGTTCTTTAACTGGCTAGAAGTGTGCTTATCAGGAGACATGCTGTGGAATTACCTCAATGTGACCTTGTAACTGGTGGATTAGAAAAGCATTAAGCATTATTTGAACCGGTTCAATACTCTGAAGGACTCTTAATTATACTGCCAGTATTTTCCTAAAACTTATAATGAAGTGGGATGTATTCTGAACTTCCTGGCTCAGCCATGTACCCACAAAGACCCATTTTTACTGGGCAGGTAGTAATTTTTTTTTTTTTTTGTCTCTGTTTTTAATAAATTTTTAGCAAGTATCACAACTTTTCATCCACAATGGAAATAGTTGTTGATTTTGATTAAACCTTGGCAAGTATGTGAATTCCTCAGCAGGGCACCAGTTTTTGAAGAGCTACTTATGTTCCAGTGAGAAATCTTTTGAACAGATTGTTTTAGAACATGTGATTTTTATTTTTCTTTTAAACTTTTTTTTTTTCCTGCTTCTGTACTACATTATCTACACTGATTTACTCCTTTCCTCCAGGAAACACATTTGCATTAAAGATCCGGTCTTCTGTTTATTTCGTTCCTGCTGCTTATTGCTTCCATGGGGTCCTCTTTGACCTTACAATTAACAAAACAAAAATAACTGATATCCTGGGAATTAAATCAAGAAGAAATTAAATACAAGCAGCTGATAAGTTCTGGTGAATTCTTTTACTAATAAAGTTTCTGTTTTAACATGCAAATATCCTCAATAATAAAAACAAATAGAAACATTTAGAAACCCCATAAGGAGCATATTTTTCTCAGAGTCTCTGTTGCTTCATGGGAGGCTTTAAACTACAACATGCAGAGTTACTACTGGTTCCAACATTGTTAAATGTTGGATTTGCCATCAGAAAAAGTTCAGGCACATTTGTACTCTAGCCTTGCCTCAGCCAATTTTTATTTATCTGATCTGTTTTGACTAATTGTCTTTTAAATAAAATATCTGCATTATACTATGGTAATTTATAATCCCAGCCAATATACCCCAGCTTCTATTTAAAATTGGTCTACTTGTATAAGAACTCCTGCTGCAATTAGTGCATTACTGAACAAGTAGTAAATATAAGAGATCACTCAACTTGCTTTTCAGCTTAATCACATCCAGCAAATTCAGTGAAGTACCAGTGATAGTTCTGAGATCTGCTCCCTTTGTTTCTTTATTTTGTATTACATGATGATAATTGTGTTGGAAATAAAGAAGACCAGTGAAACATGACACTGGCATATCAAGGAACTGAAATGGTTGCAGTGTCACTGCTTAATGTCACTTTAATTATCTAGACTTGCTAATTTGGTCTGATTTGAACGTAAATGTCACACTTGAAGGCAGAGGATGCCAAGAAAGGAAGAAGGTGATTTATATCCCTTAAGCTTCCATAAGTGAAAGTTTCAGATTTAAATTTGGCTATAAAATATTCAGGTATAAAATATTATTATTAAGTATTATATATATATATATATATATATATATATATAATATTCAGAAAAAGCTACATGATAAAACAGGATGGCATACCAAGGGCTGTAACTGGATCCTTCGGCGAATAAGCTTCTAAATATCTTTTCCAAGCTGTAGGCAAAGTTCTACTCTGTCTTGGCTATAAATGATGGTGATGTTGAGAAACCATGTGACTGCACATACCAGAAAAAATAATATGCTGTTTAGCATGTTAATTTTCCTTTTGTTTTAGAAAATGGATTCAGCCAGGCTGTTGGTCAGTAGTTAGAAGGTGTGGTCTAGTACTGGATACTGTGCTCAGCATGAAGTCATCCAGAATCATGGTGCCAGTTTCCTCTGTCTTTACCTACTGTAATCCCTAATTTCACAAGTGAATTCTAGTATATTGTAGCAGTAAGTACATGCTTGTTTGGTCCGCTGCACGTATTTGAAGTGATAAATAAAGATGTAGCCTATTTTTTGATCCCTATTTGTATGTCCGAGTCAATACTAGAATAACTTTGTCTAACAAACTTGATTTGTGGCTGTCTGAACTCTTTTGACACAAAACCACTTATGTATTATGGTAGCTATAGCTACATGATTACCTCCATTTTCCATGCAAGTTGAGTCCCCAGTTCTACTAAAACAGTTGAAGATGTCTTCATATATGTAGGCTTCATTTTAAAACTGAGTAGAAATCCAGGAGTGGAAATACCATTTTGATCCATAAGAAAATCATCATACCTGTTATTAATCTATTTTTAAGTAGATAATAAATTTATTTCCCACAGAAAAAAGCATAACTATTAGTTATATGTAAGCAAGAGATGGGGGACCAGAATCTTATAGTGTGATGAGGCTTCTGCAATGTAGTTTTTGGATTCCTGGAGGTGATCTGCTGGTAGTAGTCCATGTCTAAACATTTATGTTTTGGATTTGGCAGAACTTTTACTTGTTATATAATCTTCTACTTCAGTTCAGTGAGATAGGAGCTTTGCATATGTTTTTGTCTTGTGCTGTCAAGCATACCATGCTAGCAATACAGATATTTTTGTCTTTTTGGATATTTTTATCTTGCAGTAATTGGCTGTTCATTTGAAGGAAGCCATTCTAAAAACAAATGACGAACACACAGCTGTGCAGCCAAGTGACCTAAGAAAAAGAGTTCTCATGATCTATGTGTATGTGCAACTGGTGGGGACCAGAAACTGTTCTTTGTCCAATATTTCAGTTGTGCATGGCCTCAAGGGAGCATGTGGCCATGCTCCTTGTACTGCAAGCTTTCTATGGGAATGTAAGAATGTGACTGCAGTGCTGACAGAAGTAGTTGTGGGGAAGGTTATTTTGACATAAGAAATCAAATTTAAAAAAAAATAAATCTGTTTTGGATAGAAATCTGGGCCACGTATTGATTGCACTTTTAAGGATGAGTGTAAAATTGTGTGACATTGCAGTTGTTAAAAACTGGACATAACTCATTTACATTGCAGTGAAAAAAGCTCTTCTTTACATTCTTGAACAAAAACTCAAGTTCTAGGAGATTTGAAAAACAGAGAAGTATTTTTCCATTTACATAAATAAATAGATAAGCTCTCGGATACCTGAGGTGTGAAAGCATTTTTTCTTTGTTTTTTTCTTTTTTCTTTTATTTTACTTTTTTTTTTTTTTCTTTTTCTGTTGTGGGAGAGACAGAAGTAGGATTCACAGAATCCTTTCTTTGGTATTTAGTGCTTGATTTTTATTTTTTTTCTTGGGAGGGTGGATGTGTATGTAAGATCTTGCCTAGAATTGAAAAGTTCTGTAATGGCATATAGCACCAAGTGCTATACAAGTTATTAATGACCAACTACGTCACCTTAATGCACTGGCTAGTTATGAAATTTTGATTAGCAATTTGACTATTCATATATGGTTAGCAAAATTAGCAGTTTAATTGCACAGGGTTCCTAGAGTCATCCTGAGGCTTTATTTGAAACCTATGCAAAATATGTGCAAATCAACTACAAAAACTTTTCTGTTTTAAGTAAGGAAGTTAAAAAGCAGAAGAAAATGGAACTTCAATCGAAGACATGCTAGTTACTTCTGCCATATATCTTATTATAGACAGCTTTCTCAGAGGAAAGTATCTACTTCCTCAATTTCAGCTTTCTATTAATGGTATAGGTGGCAATATGGTTGGACAAAAACCTTTTTGAGGCACTATTAGCATCTGGGATGGCTATTTCTAACTTAAATGATGTATTTTATTTAGAATTAATGAAGCTCGCTTCTATTAGTTGCAACAGCATGTGACCTTGCTGTGTTACATATAAACAATATTATAGTTTGTTATTGATGAACTGGGAAATTTTTATATGAAATGGTGTAAGCATAGTTACTCAGTGCTTACAGGCAAACACTTCATCAGAAATCCTTGCTCTCCAAACCCAAGCAGAGGAAATAATAATAGCTAAACATTTTTAATAAGAAGAATTTTCCTATCTGTTTTGTTGTTGGTTGGTAGAGGTTCTTTTAGGGTCTTAAAGACTTTTCTATTAAACGTATGATTTTTTTTTTTTAAGAAATACTGATTCCAGGCCCAGAGTTTTTGTACCAAAATTATATTATTTTACTAGGTTACTATCTTGTTAATTTAGTATTTGTTGGGCATTTGTTCTGAAACTATTTATTAGACTGTAGAGTGCTTTAGTAAAGGGTCAACAAAACAGGTATATTTGTGTAGCTTTGGAATTCAATACTGTTAAATAATTATCTGCCTTTCCAAATGTTAAAGTCACTGCTGTATTGGCATTTTTCTTAGCCAATATACTAATGCCATTCTATCAGAGAGCAAAATAATCTCCATGTACAAACAGTTTAAGAAATTCAAGGCGCAATATTGTAGCAGAAAGAATGATTTATAGTTATTTGGCAGTTGAAACAAATACCAATCCACCCTTGAACTTCTGTCTGAAGGAATGACAGTATTTTTTTTTTTTTTAATTCTTTCTCTCTACGGTAAGGAAAATGACAGCAGATGACTTCGTGTTCTAATTTATGATGTATACAGCTGAACTAAAATACAACTTTTTGCTACTTTTCATTTCTTAGTGGAAACATTGACAAGAAAGATTGTTGCTGATCATACTTTTAAACTGAATAATTTAAATTATATAGGACTTCAGGTGACTAAAATGGTCGTGAAGCATCTGTTAGTTAGTTTAGAATTTACTGAAATATCAGGTTTATACCTTGAAGAAGCCTTTTGTTTTATAGAGTGGAAAATAACTATTGCAGTCCTGGATGACCTCCAAATCTCTTTTTAAAATAATTTTTTTTTCATTAAATGAACAGGAATAGCTTTTCTTGCAAATGTTTTGGCTTTTAACTCAAATGCCAGGTATTTGAAATATAGGGGAGAAGAAGCCAACAAAGCAGATTAAATAGACTCTTAAGTCTAGCTTTGAAATATTGCTATACTAAATCTTCTACTTCGAATAAAATGATGAGGAATTTTTTTATTTTTTTATTTTTTTTTTTTTTTGTAAAAAGGATATGGTGGTGTTGAACACATTACTAAGATTTTTTCACAAACTAATTCACCTCAGAAGTTAATACTTTCCTTTCAGAGGACTTGTTTAAAGATTTTGCTGTCTCAGTATTTATAAAAAGTAGAGGTACAAAGAAAAACCTTTAGCTTTCTAATGAACATACACATGCTCTATGGAGATTTTTTTCTTATATTATTAAAAATGAACAGACAAACCCAAAAGAGATATAAATTCTTGGAGTATCTTTGCAATAGCATTCTTGTGTTATGCTCTTAAATATCGTCTAATGAATTTAGAAAACATCTGCAGTAGAGTACCTCTTTTTAAGTGCAATTCATAGTCTGGACATATTTGTTGCTGGACAAAACCATGCTTGAAGGAAAACCAGTCTCCTGTTCTGTACAGATGGGATTAGCTATGCTCTGATTTCCCTGAAAAAGAAGCTGAGTAGTTTCAAAATACAGCCTACTTGCAGTGCCACCCTGTGGCTTTTTTTTTCATGGCTTCTCTTAAGCTAAGCAGTTTTGTTCCCTCGTTCCCAGCTGGTTTACTTGTGAATTTCTAAAATGTCTGTATTCTCAGAATCTCACACAGACTCACAGAATGTTAAGGGTTTGAAGGGACCTCAAAAGATCATCGACCCCCTGGCCAGAGCAGGATCTCTGCTAGGTCCTAGCTGCAGACCTTACCTTACTGGGATAGTACAGCACATTTCCTTGCCTTATTTCAGTGATTTCTGAGCATTATTCGACTCTGCTGAAACATGCTTAGATGTAGAACCAGAAAGACCATTTCTAAACAATACCAGTTCATTTACCTACCGCATCAACTAACTAAGTGTTGGCTGGTTTTGTCACTGAAAAGGAAAGTATTGGATCTGGAAAGCAAAAAATGTCTTAATTCATAGCAGTAGTTTGAAGGAGCGCATTAATTAGTCTCACCTGTTCCAGTGATGCTGCATATCCAGATACTTTATTTCCAGGTAGTCAGTTTTCAAGGAATACGGTTTTATGTTAAAACTGGATTGTCTAGGTAGGCACAAGATTTCTTATGGAAGTGGCTGGGACTATTTTGCATTCAAGAAATCCACATCTTCCTGACTTTATTGCAGGATATCAAACTTTTTTCTTAAGAGCAGTTTTATGCTTTGAGGGATATGTTCTGCTTTGCTTTGCACTGCTTTAAAGAGTTGCTTAAATCTTAGTGCAGTAGCTACCAGCAGGTTTCACACTGTGGTTTTCGTGTATAGGAAGAAATACAACATAGAGGATATTTCACCCCAAACAAGTATATAGGAAGGAACTTTTCTGCATTTTTCTGCCCAAACCAGGACACACCTACCTGGCCTGCCACGAAGAGAAGAACCTATTTTCTTCCTCATAGGCAGCTTAGTCTTACTAACATCTTAGCATGAAAAGCAGGATTTTATCAGTGTTTTTTTCCCCTGCCATTCTAGTGGGAACACAACAGATTCTCTTGCCCCTTTTGCCTGTGTGGCACTGCTAACATCATTGCCCAATGGAAGGGAGTCAGCAGTAGTCCCCTGAGTTTACCATCACTGCCTACCACCTGACTCCAGTATACCACAAGGTGACCTGCCACTCTCCAGTCCAAGGCAAGCATTTGGCTACATTTTCCAGTTGGTACTTCTAGGGTTGCAAGAGGTTTTATTGTAATGCTTTGTATGTACTTTCAGTATTTTTTTTCTACAAAAGTAATTATATATTTGAA